>NW_026907975.1:0-300000 GCF_033978785.1 Entelurus aequoreus
TTTCGTAAAAAATGCATTTTCTTACATTTTCTTACATTTACGGGTTTAGTCGGGACTCCTGATGACGTTTTGAGACATCTCCTACAACTACAGCACCAGAATTGTGCTGCTGAAGCATGTCCGTTTTTTGGAATTTTTTTGGTAAAAAAAAGTTTTCCCAAAAAAAGCATTTTATGCCATTTTTAGGTTTTGTAGGGACTCCTGATGACGTTTTGAGACATCTCCTACAACTACAGCACCAGAATTGTGCTGCTGAAGCAAGTCAGTTTTTTGGAATTTTTACGACAGGGTCCCCCCTTACGACATTTTAGTAAAAAATGTTTTTCGTAAAAAATGCATTTTCTTACATTTTCTTACATTTACGGGTTTAGTCGGGACTCCTGATGACGTTTTGAGACATCTCCTACAACTACAGCACCAGAATTGTGCTGCTGAAGCATGTCCGTTTTTTGGAATTTTTTTTTGTAAAAAAAAAGTTTTCCCAAAAAAAGCATTTTATGCCATTTTTAGGTTTTGTAGGGACTCCTGATGACGTTTTGAGACATCTCCTACAACTACAGCACCAGAATTGTGCTGCTGAAGCAAGTCAGTTTTTTGGAATTTTTACGACAGGGTCCCCCCTTACGACATTTTAGCAAAAAATGTTTTCCGTAAAAAATGCATTTTCTTACATTTACGGGTTTAGTTGGGACTCCTGATGACGTTTTGAGACATCTCCTACAACTACAGCACCAGAATTGTGCTGCTGAAGCAAGTCCGTTTTTTGGAAAAATTTTTTGTAAAAATTTTTTTTCCCAAAAAAAGCATTTTATGCCATTTTTAGGTTTTGTAGGGACTCCTGATGACGTTTTGAGACATCTCCTACAACTACAGCACCAGAATTGTACTGCTGAAGCAAGTCGGTTTTTTGGCATTTTTACGACAGGGTCCCCCCTTACGACATTTTAGCAAAAAATGTTTTTCGTAAAAAATGCATTTTCTTACATTTTCTTACATTTACGGGTTTAGTCGGGACTCCTGATGACGTTTTGAGACATCTCCTACAACTACAGCACCAGAATTGTGCTGCTGAAGCAAGTCTGTTTTTTGAATTTTTTTTTGTAAAAAAAAAGTTTGCCCAAAAAAAGCATTTTATGCCATTTTTAGGTTTTGTAGGGACTCCTGATGACATTTTGAGACATCTCCTACAACTACAGCACCAGAATTGTGCTGCTGAAGCAAGTCCGTTTTTTGGAAAAAAAATTTGTAAAAAAAAAGTTTTCCCAAAAAAAGCATTTTATGCCATTTTTAGGTTTTGTAGGGACTCCTGATGACGTTTTGAGACATCTCCTACAACTACAGCACCAAAATTGTACTGCTGAAGCAAGTCGGTTTTTTGGCATTTTTACGACAGGGTCCCCCCTTACGACATTTTAGCAAAAAATATTTTTCTTAAAAAATGCATTTTCTTACATTTTCTTACATTTACGGGTTTAGTCGGGACTCCTGATGACGTTTTGAGACATCTCCTACAACTACAGCACCAGAATTGTGCTGCTGAAGCAAGTCCCTTTTTTGGCATTTTTTTTTTGTAAAAAAAAAGTTTTCCCAAAAAAAGCATTTTATGCCATTTTTAGGTTTTGTAGGGACTCCTGATGACGTTTTGAGACATCTCCTACAACTACAGCACCAGAATTGTGCTGCTGAAGCAAGTCAGTTTTTTGGAATTTTTACGACAGGGTCCCCCCTTACGACATTTTAGCAAAAAATGTTTTTCGTAAAAAATGCATTTTCTTACATTTTCTTACATTTACGGGTTTAGTCGGGACTCCTGATGACGTTTTGAGACATCTCCTACAACTACAGCACCAGAATTGTGCTGCTGAAGCAAGTCTGTTTTTGAATTTTTTTTTTGTAAAATAAAAGTTTTCCCAAAAAAAGCCTTTTATGCCATTTTTAGGTTTTGTAGGGACTCCTGATGACGTTTTGAGACATCTCCTACAACTACAGCACCAGAATTGTACTGCTGAAGCAAGTCCGTTTTTTTGGCATTTTTACGACAGGGTCCCCCTTACGACATTTTAGTAAAAAATGTTTTTCGTAAAAAATGCATTTTCTTACATTTTCTTACATTTACGGGTTTAGTCGGGACTCCTGATGACGTTTTGAGACATCTCCTACAACTACAGCACCAGAATTGTGCTGCTGAAGCATGTCCGTTTTTTGGAATTTTTTTTGGTAAAAAAAAAGTTTTCCCAAAAAAAGCATTTTATGCCATTTTTAGGTTTTGTAGGGACTCCTGATGACGTTTTGAGACATCTCCTACAACTACAGCACCAGAATTGTGCTGCTGAAGCAAGTCAGTTTTTTGGAATTTTTACGACAGGGTCCCCCCTTACGACATTTTAGTAAAAAATGTTTTTCGTAAAAAATGCATTTTCTTACATTTTCTTACATTTACGGGTTTAGTCGGGACTCCTGATGACGTTTTGAGACATCTCCTACAACTACAGCACCAGAATTGTGCTGCTGAAGCATGTCCGTTTTTTGGAATTTTTTTTTGTAAAAAAAAAGTTTTCCCAAAAAAAGCATTTTATGCCATTTTTAGGTTTTGTAGGGACTCCTGATGACGTTTTTGAGACATCTCCTACAACTACAGCACCAGAATTGTGCTGCTGAAGCAAGTCAGTTTTTTGGAATTTTTACGACAGGGTCCCCCCTTACGACATTTTAGCAAAAAATGTTTTTCGTAAAAATGCATTTTCTTACATTTACGGGTTTAGTTGGGACTCTGATGACGTTTTGAGACATCTCCTACAACTACAGCACCAGAATTGTGCTGCTGAAGCAAGTCCGTTTTTTGGAAAAAATTTTTGTAAAAATTTTTTTTCCCAAAAAAAGCATTTTATGCCATTTTTAGGTTTTGTAGGGACTCCTGATGACGTTTTGAGACATCTCCTACAACTACAGCACCAGAATTGTACTGCTGAAGCAAGTCGGTTTTTTGGCATTTTTACGACAGGGTCCCCCCTTACGACATTTTAGCAAAAAATGTTTTTCGTAAAAAATGCATTTTCTTACATTTTCTTACATTTACGGGTTTAGTCGGGACTCCTGATGACGTTTTGAGACATCTCCTACAACTACAGCACCAGAATTGTGCTGCTGAAGCAAGTCTGTTTTTTGAATTTTTTTTTGTAAAAAAAAAGTTTGCCCAAAAAAAGCATTTTATGCCATTTTTAGGTTTTGTAGGGACTCCTGATGACATTTTGAGACATCTCCTACAACTACAGCACCAGAATTGTGCTGCTGAAGCAAGTCCGTTTTTTGGAAAAAAAATTTGTAAAAAAAAAGTTTTCCCAAAAAAAGCATTTTATGCCATTTTTAGGTTTTGTAGGGACTCCTGATGACGTTTTGAGACATCTCCTACAACTACAGCACCAAAATTGTACTGCTGAAGCAAGTCGGTTTTTTGGCATTTTTACGACAGGGTCCCCCCTTACGACATTTTAGCAAAAAATATTTTTCTTAAAAAATGCATTTTCTTACATTTTCTTACATTTACGGGTTTAGTCGGGACTCCTGATGACGTTTTGAGACATCTCCTACAACTACAGCACCAGAATTGTGCTGCTGAAGCAAGTCCCTTTTTTGGCATTTTTTTTTTGTAAAAAAAAAGTTTTCCCAAAAAAAGCATTTTATGCCATTTTTAGGTTTTGTAGGGACTCCTGATGACGTTTTGAGACATCTCCTACAACTACAGCACCAGAATTGTGCTGCTGAAGCAAGTCAGTTTTTTGGAATTTTTACGACAGGGTCCCCCCTTACGACATTTTAGCAAAAAATGTTTTTCGTAAAAAATGCATTTTCTTACATTTTCTTACATTTACGGGTTTAGTCGGGACTCCTGATGACGTTTTGAGACATCTCCTACAACTACAGCACCAGAATTGTACTGCTGAAGCAAGTCAGTTTTTTGGCATTTTTACGACAGGGTCCCCCCTTACGACATTTTAGCAAAAAATGTTTTTCGTAAAAAATGCATTTTCTTACATTTTCTTACATTTACGGGTTTAGTCGGGACTCCTGATGACGTTTTGAGACATCTCCTACAACTACAGCACCAGAATTGTGCTGCTGAAGCATGTCCGTTTTTTGGAATTTTTTTTTGTAAAAAAAAAGTTTTCCCAAAAAAAGCATTTTATGCCATTTTTAGGTTTTGTAGGGACTCCTGATGACGTTTTGAGACATCTCCTACAACTACAGCACCAGAATTGTGCTGCTGAAGCAAGTCAGTTTTTTGGAATTTTTACGACAGGGTCCCCCCTTACGACATTTTAGCAAAAAATGTTTTTCGTAAAAAATGCATTTTCTTACATTTACGGGTTTAGTCGGGACTCCTGATGACGTTTTGAGACATCTCCTACAACTACAGCACCAGAATTGTGCTGCTGAAGCAAGTCCGTTTTTTGGAAATTTTTTTTGTAAAAATTTTTTTTCCCAAAAAAAGCATTTTATGCCATTTTTAGGTTTTGTAGGGACTCCTGATGACGTTTTGAGACATCTCCTACAACTACAGCACCAGAATTGTACTGCTGAAGCAAGTCGTTTTTTTGGCATTTTTACGACAGGGTCCCCCCTTACGACATTTTAGCAAAAAATGTTTTTCGTAAAAAATGCATTTTCTTACATTTTCTTACATTTACGGGTTTAGTCGGGACTCCTGATGACGTTTTGAGACATCTCCTACAACTACAGCACCAGAATTGTGCTGCTGAAGCAAGTCTGTTTTTTGAATTTTTTTTTGTAAAAAAAAAGTTTGCCCAAAAAAAGCATTTTATGCCATTTTTAGGTTTTGTAGGGACTCCTGATGACGTTTTAAGACATCTCCTACAACTACAGCACCAGAATTGTACTGCTGAAGCAAGTCCGTTTTTTGGAAAAAAAATTTGTAAAAAAAAAGTTTTCCCAAAAAAAGCATTTTATGCCATTTTTAGGTTTTGTAGGGACTCCTGATGACGTTTTGAGACATCTCCTACAACTACAGCACCAAAATTGTACTGCTGAAGCAAGTCGGTTTTTTGGCATTTTTACGACAGGGTCCCCCCTTACGACATTTTAGCAAAAAATGTTTTTCTTAAAAATGCATTTTCTTACATTTTCTTACATTTACGGGTTTAGTCGGGACTCCTGATGACGTTTTGAGACATCTCCTACAACTACAGCACCAGAATTGTGCTGCTGAAGCAAGTCCCTTTTTTGGCATTTTTTTTTTGTAAAAAAAAAGTTTTCCCAAAAAAAGCATTTTATGCCATTTTTAGGTTTTGTAGGGACTCCTGATGACGTTTTGAGACATCTCCTACAACTACAGCACCAAAATTGTACTGCTGAAGCAAGTCGGTTTTTTGGCATTTTTACGACAGGGTCCCCCCTTACGACATTTTAGCAAAAAATGTTTTTCTTAAAAAATGCATTTTCTTACATTTTCTTACATTTACGGGTTTAGTCGGGACTCCTGATGACGTTTTGAGACATCTCCTACAACTACAGCACCAGAATTGTGCTGCTGAAGCAAGTCCCTTTTTTGGCATTTTTTTTTTGTAAAAAAAAAGTTTTCCCAAAAAAAGCATTTTATGCCATTTTTAGGTTTTGTAGGGACTCCTGATGACGTTTTGAGACATCTCCTACAACTACAGCACCAGAATTGTACTGCTGAAGCAAGTCCGTTTTTTGGAAAAAAAATTTGTAAAAAAAAAGTTTTCCCAAAAAAAGCATTTTATGCCATTTTTAGGTTTTGTAGGGACTCCTGATGACGTTTTGAGACATCTCCTACAACTACAGCACCAAAATTGTACTGCTGAAGCAAGTCGGTTTTTTGGCATTTTTACGACAGGGTCCCCCCTTACGACATTTTAGCAAAAAATATTTTTCTTAAAAAATGCATTTTCTTACATTTTCTTACATTTACGGGTTTAGTCGGGACTCCTGATGACGTTTTGAGACATCTCCTACAACTACAGCACCAGAATTGTGCTGCTGAAGCAAGTCCCTTTTTTGGCATTTTTTTTTTTGTAAAAAAAAAGTTTTCCCAAAAAAAGCATTTTATGCCATTTTTAGGTTTTGTAGGGACTCTGATGACGTTTTGAGACATCTCCTACAACTACAGCACCAGAATTGTGCTGCTGAAGCAAGTCAGTTTTTTGGAATTTTTACGACAGGGTCCCCCCTTACGACATTTTAGCAAAAAATGTTTTTCGTAAAAATGCATTTTCTTACATTTTCTTACATTTACGGGTTTAGTCGGGACTCCTGATGACGTTTTGAGACATCTCCTACAACTACAGCACCAGAATTGTGCTGCTGAAGCAAGTCTGTTTTTGAATTTTTTTTTGTAAAATAAAAGTTTTCCCAAAAAAAGCCTTTTATGCCATTTTTAGGTTTTGTAGGGACTCCTGATGACGTTTTGAGACATCTCCTACAACTACAGCACCAGAATTGTACTGCTGAAGCAAGTCCGTTTTTTGGCATTTTTACGACAGGGTCCCCCCTTACGACATTTAGTAAAAAATGTTTTTCGTAAAAAATGCATTTTCTTACATTTTCTTACATTTACGGGTTTAGTCGGGACTCCTGATGACGTTTTGAGACATCTCCTACAA
This sequence comes from Entelurus aequoreus, assembly GCF_033978785.1. Lineage (NCBI taxonomy): Eukaryota > Metazoa > Chordata > Actinopteri > Syngnathiformes > Syngnathidae > Entelurus > Entelurus aequoreus. The sequence goes on from NW_026907975.1 coordinate 6,639, forward strand.
CTACAGCACCAGAATTGTGCTGCTGAAGCATGTCCGTTTTTTTGGAATTTTTTTTGGTTAAAAAAAAAGTTTTCCCAAAAAAAAGCATTTTATGCCATTTTTAGGTTTTGTAGGGACTCCTGATGACGTTTTGAGACATCTCCTACAACTACAGCACCAGAATTGTGCTGCTGAAGCAAGTCAGTTTTTTGGAATTTTTACGACAGGGTCCCCCCTTACGACATTTTAGTAAAAAATGTTTTTCGTAAAAAATGCATTTTCTTACATTTTCTTACATTTACGGGTTTAGTCGGGACTCCTGATGACGTTTTGAGACATCTCCTACAACTACAGCACCAGAATTGTGCTGCTGAAGCATGTCCGTTTTTTGGAATTTTTTTTTGTAAAAAAAAAAGTTTTCCAAAAAAAGCATTTTATGCCATTTTTAGGTTTTGTAGGGACTCCTGATGACGTTTTGAGACATCTCCTACAACTACAGCACCAGAATTGTGCTGCTGAAGCAAGTCAGTTTTTTGGAATTTTTACGACAGGGTCCCCCCTTACGACATTTTAGCAAAAATGTTTTTCGTAAAAAATGCATTTTCTTACATTTACGGGTTTAGTTGGGACTCCTGATGACGTTTTGAGACATCTCCTACAACTACAGCACCAGAATTGTGCTGCTGAAGCAAGTCCGTTTTTTGGAAAAAATTTTTGTAAAAATTTTTTTCCCAAAAAAAGCATTTTATGCCATTTTTAGGTTTTGTAGGGACTCCTGATGACGTTTTGAGACATCTCCTACAACTACAGCACCAGAATTGTACTGCTGAAGCAAGTCGGTTTTTTGGCATTTTTACGACAGGGTCCCCCCTTACGACATTTTAGCAAAAAATGTTTTTCGTAAAAAATGCATTTTCTTACATTTTCTTACATTTACGGGTTTAGTCGGGACTCCTGATGACGTTTTGAGACATCTCCTACAACTACAGCACCAGAATTGTGCTGCTGAAGCAAGTCTGTTTTTTGAATTTTTTTTTGTAAAAAAAAAGTTTGCCCAAAAAAAGCATTTTATGCCATTTTTAGGTTTTGTAGGGACTCCTGATGACATTTTGAGACATCTCCTACAACTACAGCACCAGAATTGTGCTGCTGAAGCAAGTCCGTTTTTTGGAAAAAAAATTTGTAAAAAAAAAGTTTTCCCAAAAAAAGCATTTTATGCCATTTTTAGGTTTTGTAGGGACTCCTGATGACGTTTTGAGACATCTCCTACAACTACAGCACCAAAATTGTACTGCTGAAGCAAGTCGGTTTTTTTGGCATTTTTACGACAGGGTCCCCCCTTACGACATTTTAGCAAAAAATATTTTTCTTAAAAAATGCATTTTCTTACATTTTCTTACATTTACGGGTTTAGTCGGGACTCCTGATGACGTTTTGAGACATCTCCTACAACTACAGCACCAGAATTGTGCTGCTGAAGCAAGTCCCTTTTTTGGCATTTTTTTTTTGTAAAAAAAAAGTTTTCCAAAAAAAGCATTTTATGCCATTTTTAGGTTTTGTAGGGACTCCTGATGACGTTTTGAGACATCTCCTACAACTACAGCACCAGAATTGTGCTGCTGAAGCAAGTCAGTTTTTTGGAATTTTTACGACAGGGTCCCCCCTTACGACATTTTAGCAAAAAATGTTTTTCGTAAAAAATGCATTTTCTTACATTTTCTTACATTTACGGGTTTAGTCGGGACTCCTGATGACGTTTTGAGACATCTCCTACAACTACAGCACCAGAATTGTACTGCTGAAGCAAGTCAGTTTTTTGGCATTTTTACGACAGGGTCCCCCCTTACGACATTTTAGCAAAAAATGTTTTTCGTAAAAAATGCATTTTCTTACATTTTCTTACATTTACGGGTTTAGTCGGGACTCCTGATGACGTTTTGAGACATCTCCTACAACTACAGCACCAGAATTGTGCTGCTGAAGCATGTCCGTTTTTTGGAATTTTTTTTTGTAAAAAAAAAGTTTTCCCAAAAAAAGCATTTTATGCCATTTTTAGGTTTTGTAGGGACTCCTGATGACGTTTTGAGACATCTCCTACAACTACAGCACCAGAATTGTGCTGCTGAAGCAAGTCAGTTTTTTGGAATTTTTACGACAGGGTCCCCCCTTACGACATTTTAGCAAAAAATGTTTTCGTAAAAAATGCATTTTCTTACATTTACGGGTTTAGTCGGGACTCCTGATGACGTTTTGAGACATCTCCTACAACTACAGCACCAGAATTGTGCTGCTGAAGCAAGTCCGTTTTTTGGAAATTTTTTTTGTAAAAATTTTTTTTCCCAAAAAAAGCATTTTATGCCATTTTTAGGTTTTGTAGGGACTCCTGATGACGTTTTGAGACATCTCCTACAACTACAGCACCAGAATTGTACTGCTGAAGCAAGTCGTTTTTTTGGCATTTTTACGACAGGGTCCCCCCTTACGACATTTTAGCAAAAATGTTTTTCGTAAAAAATGCATTTTCTTACATTTTCTTACATTTACGGGTTTAGTCGGGACTCCTGATGACGTTTTGAGACATCTCCTACAACTACAGCACCAGAATTGTGCTGCTGAAGCAAGTCTGTTTTTTGAATTTTTTTTTGTAAAAAAAAAGTTTGCCCAAAAAAAGCATTTTATGCCATTTTTAGGTTTTGTAGGGACTCCTGATGACGTTTTAAGACATCTCCTACAACTACAGCACCAGAATTGTACTGCTGAAGCAAGTCCGTTTTTTGGAAAAAAAATTTGTAAAAAAAAAGTTTTCCCAAAAAAAGCATTTTATGCCATTTTTAGGTTTTGTAGGGACTCCTGATGACGTTTTGAGACATCTCCTACAACTACAGCACCAAAATTGTACTGCTGAAGCAAGTCGGTTTTTTTGGCATTTTTACGACAGGGTCCCCCCTTACGACATTTTAGCAAAAATGTTTTTCTTAAAAAATGCATTTTCTTACATTTTCTTACATTTACGGGTTTAGTCGGACTCCTGATGACGTTTTGAGACATCTCCTACAACTACAGCACCAGAATTGTGCTGCTGAAGCAAGTCCCTTTTTTGGCATTTTTTTTTTGTAAAAAAAAAGTTTTCCCAAAAAAAGCATTTTATGCCATTTTTAGGTTTTGTAGGGACTCCTGATGACGTTTTGAGACATCTCCTACAACTACAGCACCAGAATTGTACTGCTGAAGCAAGTCGGTTTTTTGGCATTTTTACGACAGGGTCCCCCCTTACGACATTTTAGCAAAAAATGTTTTTCTTAAAAATGCATTTTCTTACATTTTCTTACATATACGGGTTTAGTCGGGACTCCTGATGACGTTTTGAGACATCTCCTACAACTACAGCACCAGAATTGTGCTGCTGAAGCAAGTCTGTTTTTTGAATTTTTTTTGTAAAATAAAAGTTTTCCCAAAAAAAGCCTTTTATGCCATTTTTAGGTTTTGTAGGGACTCCTGATGACGTTTTGAGACATCTCCTACAACTACAGCACCAGAATTGTACTGCTGAAGCAAGTCCGTTTTTTGGAATTTTTACGACAGGGTCCCCCCTTACGACATTTTAGTAAAAAATGTTTTTCGTAAAAAATGCATTTTCTTACATTTTCTTACATTTACGGGTTTAGTCGGGACTCCTGATGACGTTTTGAGACATCTCCTACAACTACAGCACCAGAATTGTGCTGCTGAAGCATGTCCGTTTTTTGGAATTTTTTTTGGTAAAAAAAAAGTTTTCCCAAAAAAAGCATTTTATGCCATTTTTAGGTTTTGTAGGGACTCCTGATGACGTTTTGAGACATCTCCTACAACTACATCACCAGAATTGTGCTGCTGAAGCAAGTCAGTTTTTTGGAATTTTTACGACAGGGTCCCCCCTTACGACATTTTAGTAAAAAATGTTTTTCGTAAAAAATGCATTTTCTTACATTTTCTTACATTTACGGGTTTAGTCGGGACTCCTGATGACGTTTTGAGACATCTCCTACAACTACAGCACCAGAATTGTGCTGCTGAGGCATGTCCGTTTTTTGGAATTTTTTTTTGTAAAAAAAAAGTTTTCCCAAAAAAAGCATTTTATGCCATTTTTAGGTTTTGTAGGGACTCCTGATGACGTTTTGAGACATCTCCTACAACTACAGCACCAGAATTGTGCTGCTGAAGCAAGTCAGTTTTTTGGAATTTTTACGACAGGGTCCCCCCTTACGACATTTTAGCAAAAAATGTTTTTCGTAAAAAATGCATTTTCTTACATTTACGGGTTTAGTTGGGACTCCTGATGACGTTTTGAGACATCTCCTACAACTACAGCACCAGAATTGTGCTGCTGAAGCAAGTCCGTTTTTTGGAAAAATTTTTTGTAAAAATTTTTTTTCCCAAAAAAAGCATTTTATGCCATTTTTAGGTTTTGTAGGGACTCCTGATGACGTTTTGAGACATCTCCTACAACTACAGCACCAGAATTGTACTGCTGAAGCAAGTCGGTTTTTTGGCATTTTTACGACAGGGTCCCCCCTTACGACATTTTAGCAAAAAATGTTTTTCGTAAAAAATGCATTTTCTTACATTTTCTTACATTTACGGGTTTAGTCGGGACTCCTGATGACGTTTTGAGACATCTCCTACAACTACAGCACCAGAATTGTGCTGCTGAAGCAAGTCTGTTTTTTGAATTTTTTTTTGTAAAAAAAAAGTTTGCCCAAAAAAAGCATTTTATGCCATTTTTAGGTTTTGTAGGGACTCCTGATGACATTTTGAGACATCTCCTACAACTACAGCACCAGAATTGTGCTGCTGAAGCAAGTCCGTTTTTTGGAAAAAAAATTTGTAAAAAAAAAGTTTTCCCAAAAAAAGCATTTTATGCCATTTTTAGGTTTTGTAGGGACTCCTGATGACGTTTTGAGACATCTCCTACAACTACAGCACCAAAATTGTACTGCTGAAGCAAGTCGGTTTTTTGGCATTTTTACGACAGGGTCCCCCCTTACGACATTTTAGCAAAAAATATTTTTCTTAAAAAATGCATTTTCTTACATTTTCTTACATTTACGGGTTTAGTCGGGACTCCTGATGACGTTTTGAGACATCTCCTACAACTACAGCACCAGAATTGTGCTGCTGAAGCAAGTCCCTTTTTTGGCATTTTTTTTTTGTAAAAAAAAAGTTTTCCCAAAAAAAGCATTTTATGCCATTTTTAGGTTTTGTAGGGACTCCTGATGACGTTTTGAGACATCTCCTACAACTACAGCACCAGAATTGTGCTGCTGAAGCAAGTCAGTTTTTTGGAATTTTTACGACAGGGTCCCCCCTTACGACATTTTAGCAAAAAATGTTTTTCGTAAAAAATGCATTTTCTTACATTTTCTTACATTTACGGGTTTAGTCGGGACTCCTGATGACGTTTTGAGACATCTCCTACAACTACAGCACCAGAATTGTACTGCTGAAGCAAGTCAGTTTTTTGGCATTTTTACGACAGGGTCCCCCCTTACGACATTTTAGCAAAAAATGTTTTTCGTAAAAAATGCATTTTCTTACATTTTCTTACATTTACGGGTTTAGTCGGGACTCCTGATGACGTTTTGAGACATCTCCTACAACTACAGCACCAGAATTGTGCTGCTGAAGCAAGTCTGTTTTTTGAATTTTTTTTTCTAAAAAAAAAGTTTTCCCAAAAAAAGCATTTTATGCCATTTTTAGGTTTTGTAGGGACTCCTGATGACGTTTTAAGACATCTCCTACAACTACAGCACCAGAATTGTGCTGCTGAAGCAAGTCAGTTTTTTGGAATTTTTACGACAGGGTCCCCCCTTACGACATTTTAGCAAAAATCTTTTTCGTAAAAAATGCATTTTCTTACATTTTCTTACATTTACGGGTTTAGTCGGGACTCCTGATGACGTTTTGAGACATCTCCTACAACTACAGCACCAGAATTGTGCTGCTGAAGCAAGTCCGTTTTTTGGAATTTTTTTTTGTAAAAAAAAAGTTTTCCCAAAAAAAGCATTTTATGCCATTTTTAGGTTTTGTAGGGACTCCTGATGACGTTTTGAGACATCTCCTACAACTACAGCACCAGAATTGTACTGCTGAAGCAAGTCCGTTTTTTGGCATTTTTACGACAGGGTCCCCCCTTACGACATTTTAGCAAAAAATGTTTTTCTTAAAAAATGCATTTTCTTACATTTTCTTACATTTACGGGTTTAGTCGGGACTCCTGATGACGTTTTGAGACATCTCCTACAACTACAGCACCAGAATTGTACTGCTGAAGCAAGTCAGTTTTTTGGCATTTTTACGACAGGGTCCCCCCTTACGACATTTTAGCAAAAAATGTTTTTCGTAAAAAATGCATTTTCTTACATTTACGGGTTTAGTCGGGACTCCTGATGACGTTTTGAGACATCTCCTACAACTACAGCACCAGAATTGTGCTGCTGAAGCAAGTCTGTTTTTTGAATTTTTTTTTGTAAAAAAAAAGTTTTCCCAAAAAAAGCATTTTATGCCATTTTTAGGTTTTGTAGGGACTCCTGATGACGTTTTGAGACATCTCCTACAACTACAGCACCAGAATTGTACTGCTGAAGCAAGTCGGTTTTTTGGCATTTTTACGACAGGGTCCCCCCTTACGACATTTTAGCAAAAAATGTTTTTCTTAAAAAATGCATTTTCTTACATTTTCTTACATTTACGGGTTTAGTCGGGACTCCTGATGACGTTTTGAGACATCTCCTACAACTACAGCACCAGAATTGTGCTGCTGAAGCAAGTCTGTTTTTTGAATTTTTTTTTGTAAAATAAAAGTTTTCCCAAAAAAAGCCTTTTATGCCATTTTTAGGTTTTGTAGGGACTCCTGATGACGTTTTGAGACATCTCCTACAACTACAGCACCAGAATTGTACTGCTGAAGCAAGTCCGTTTTTTGGCATTTTTACGACAGGGTCCCCCCTTACGACATTTTAGTAAAAAATGTTTTTCGTAAAAAATGCATTTTCTTACATTTTCTTACATTTACGGGTTTAGTCGGGACTCCTGATGACGTTTTGAGACATCTCCTACAACTACAGCACCAGAATTGTGCTGCTGAAGCATGTCCGTTTTTTGGAATTTTTTTTGGTAAAAAAAAAGTTTTCCCAAAAAAAGCATTTTATGCCATTTTTAGGTTTTGTAGGGACTCCTGATGACGTTTTGAGACATCTCCTACAACTACAGCACCAGAATTGTGCTGCTGAAGCAAGTCAGTTTTTTGGAATTTTTACGACAGGGTCCCCCCTTACGACATTTTAGTAAAAAATGTTTTTCGTAAAAAATGCATTTTCTTACATTTTCTTACATTTACGGGTTTAGTCGGGACTCCTGATGACGTTTTGAGACATCTCCTACAACTACAGCACCAGAATTGTGCTGCTGAAGCATGTCCGTTTTTTGGAATTTTTTTTTGTAAAAAAAAAGTTTTCCCAAAAAAAGCATTTTATGCCATTTTTAGGTTTTGTAGGGACTCCTGATGACGTTTTGAGACATCTCCTACAACTACAGCACCAGAATTGTGCTGCTGAAGCAAGTCAGTTTTTTGGAATTTTTACGACAGGGTCCCCCCTTACGACATTTTAGCAAAAAATGTTTTTCGTAAAAAATGCATTTTCTTACATTTACGGGTTTAGTCGGGACTCCTGATGACGTTTTGAGACATCTCCTACAACTACAGCACCAGAATTGTGCTGCTGAAGCAAGTCCGTTTTTTGGAAAAAATTTTTGTAAAAATTTTTTTTCCCAAAAAAAGCATTTTATGCCATTTTTAGGTTTTGTAGGGACTCCTGATGACGTTTTGAGACATCTCCTACAACTACAGCACCAGAATTGTACTGCTGAAGCAAGTCGGTTTTTTGGCATTTTTACGACAGGGTCCCCCCTTACGACATTTTAGCAAAAAATGTTTTTCGTAAAAAATGCATTTTCTTACATTTTCTTACATTTACGGGTTTAGTCGGGACTCCTGATGACGTTTTGAGACATCTCCTACAACTACAGCACCAGAATTGTGCTGCTGAAGCAAGTCTGTTTTTTGAATTTTTTTTTGTAAAAAAAAAGTTTGCCCAAAAAAAGCATTTTATGCCATTTTTAGGTTTTGTAGGGACTCCTGATGACATTTTGAGACATCTCCTACAACTACAGCACCAGAATTGTGCTGCTGAAGCAAGTCCGTTTTTTGGAAAAAAATTTTGTAAAAAAAAAGTTTTCCCAAAAAAAGCATTTTATGCCATTTTTAGGTTTTGTAGGGACTCCTGATGACGTTTTGAGACATCTCCTACAACTACAGCACCAAAATTGTACTGCTGAAGCAAGTCGGTTTTTTGGCATTTTTACGACAGGGTCCCCCCTTACGACATTTTAGCAAAAAATGTTTTTCTTAAAAAATGCATTTTCTTACATTTTCTTACATTTACGGGTTTAGTCGGGACTCCTGATGACGTTTTGAGACATCTCCTACAACTACAGCACCAGAATTGTGCTGCTGAAGCAAGTCCCTTTTTTGGCATTTTTTTTTTGTAAAAAAAAAGTTTTCCCAAAAAAAGCATTTTATGCCATTTTTAGGTTTTGTAGGGACTCCTGATGACGTTTTGAGACATCTCCTACAACTACAGCACCAGAATTGTACTGCTGAAGCAAGTCGGTTTTTTGGCATTTTTACGACAGGGTCCCCCCTTACGACATTTTAGCAAAAAATGTTTTTCTTAAAAAATGCATTTTCTTACATTTTCTTACATTTACGGGTTTAGTCGGGACTCCTGATGACGTTTTGAGACATCTCCTACAACTACAGCAGCAGAATTGTGCTGCTGAAGCAAGTCCGTTTTTTTGAATTTTTTTTACGACATTTTGCAAAATATTTTTTTTCCGTAAAATATGCATTTTCTTCTAATTTCTTCCATTTTCGGGTTTAGTCGGGACTCCTGATGACGTTTTGAGACATCTCCTACAACTACAGCACCAGAATTGTGCTGCTGAAGCAAGTCAGTTTTTTGGAATTTTTACGACAGGGTCCCCCCTTACGACATTTTAGCAAAAAATGTTTTTCGTAAAAAATGCATTTTCTTACATTTTCTTACATTTACGGGTTTAGTCGGGACTCCTGATGACGTTTTGAGACATCTCCTACAACTACAGCACCAGAATTGTGCTGCTGAAGCAAGTCCGTTTTTTGGAAATTTTTTTTGTAAAAAAAAAGTTTTCCCAAAAAAAGCATTTTATGCCATTTTTAGGTTTTGTAGGGACTCCTGATGACGTTTTGAGACATCTCCTACAACTACAGCACCAGAATTGTACTGCTGAAGCAAGTCCGTTTTTTGGCATTTTTACGACAGGGTCCCCCCTTACGACATTTTAGCAAAAAATGTTTTTCTTAAAAAATGCATTTTCTTACATTTTCTTACATTTACGGGTTTAGTCGGGACTCCTGATGACGTTTTGAGACATCTCCTACAACTACAGCACCAGAATTGTACTGCTGAAGCAAGTCAGTTTTTTGGCATTTTTACGACAGGGTCCCCCCTTACGACATTTTAGCAAAAAATGTTTTTCGTAAAAAATGCATTTTCTTACATTTACGGGTTTAGTCGGGACTCCTGATGACGTTTTGAGACATCTCCTACAACTACAGCACCAGAATTGTGCTGCTGAAGCAAGTCTGTTTTTTGAATTTTTTTTTGTAAAAAAAAAGTTTTCCCAAAAAAAGCATTTTATGCCATTTTTAGGTTTTGTAGGGACTCCTGATGACGTTTTAAGACATCTCCTACAACTACAGCACCAGAATTGTGCTGCTGAAGCAAGTCAGTTTTTTGGAATTTTTACGACATGGTCCCCCCTTACGACATTTTAGCAAAAAATCTTTTTCGTAAAAAATGCATTTTCTTACATTTTCTTACATTTACGGGTTTAGTCGGGACTCCTGATGACGTTTTGAGACATCTCCTACAACTACAGCACCAGAATTGTGCTGCTGAAGCAAGTCCGTTTTTTGGAATTTTTTTTTGTAAAAAAAAAGTTTTCCCAAAAAAAGCATTTTATGCCATTTTTAGGTTTTGTAGGGACTCCTGATGACGTTTTGAGACATCTCCTACAACTACAGCACCAGAATTGTACTGCTGAAGCAAGTCCGTTTTTTGGCATTTTTACGACAGGGTCCCCCCTTACGACATTTTAGCAAAAAATGTTTTTCTTAAAAAATGCATTTTCTTACATTTTCTTACATTTACGGGTTTAGTCGGGACTCCTGATGACATTTTGAGACATCTCCTACAACTACAGCACCAGAATTGTGCTGCTGAAGCAAGTCCGTTTTTTGGAATTTTTTTTTGTAAAAAAAAAGTTTTCCCAAAAAAAGCATTTTATGCCATTTTTAGGTTTTGTAGGGACTCCTGATGACGTTTTGAGACATCTCCTACAACTACAGCACCAGAATTGTACTGCTGAAGCAAGTCGGTTTTTTGGCATTTTTACGACATTTTAGCAAAAAATGTTTTTCGTAAAAAATGCATTTTCTTACATTTTCTTACATTTACGGGTTTAGTCGGGACTCCTGATGACGTTTTGAGACATCTCCTACAACTACAGCACCAGAATTGTGCTGCTGAAGCAAGTCTGTTTTTTGAAAAATTTTTTATAAAAAAAAAGTTTTCCCAAAAAAAGCATTTTATGCCATTTTTAGGTTTTGTAGGGACTCCTGATGACGTTTTGAGACATCTCCTACAACTACAGCACCAGAATTGTACTGCTGAAGCAAGTCGGTTTTTTGGCATTTTTACGACAGGGTCCCCCCTTACGACGTTTTAGCAAAAAATGTTTTTCGTAAAAAATGCATTTTCTTACATTTACGGGTTTAGTCGGGACTCCTGATGACGTTTTGAGACATCTCCTACAACTACAGCACCAGAATTGTGCTGCTGAAGCAAGTCCGTTTTTTGGAAAAATTTTTTGTAAAAAAAAAGTTTTCCCAAAAAAAGCATTTTATGCCATTTTTAGGTTTTGTAGGGACTCCTGATGACGTTTTGAGACATCTCCTACAACTACAGCACCAGAATTGTACTGCTGAAGCAAGTCAGTTTTTTGGCATTTTTACGACAGGGTCCCCCCTTACGACATTTTAGCAAAAAATGTTTTTCTTAAAAAATGCATTTTCTTACATTTTCTTACATTTACGGGTTTAGTCGGGACTCCTGATGACGTTTTGAGACATCTCCTACAACTACAGCACCAGAATTGTGCTGCTGAAGCAAGTCTGTTTTTTGAATTTTTTTTTGTAAAATAAAAGTTTTCCCAAAAAAAGCCTTTTATGCCATTTTTAGGTTTTGTAGGGACTCCTGATGACGTTTTGAGACATCTCCTACAACTACAGCACCAGAATTGTACTGCTGAAGCAAGTCCGTTTTTTGGCATTTTTACGACAGGGTCCCCCCTTACGACATTTTAGTAAAAAATGTTTTTCGTAAAAAATGCATTTTCTTACATTTTCTTACATTTACGGGTTTAGTCGGGACTCCTGATGACGTTTTGAGACATTTCCTACAACTACAGCACCAGAATTGTGCTGCTGAGGCATGTCCGTTTTTTGGAATTTTTTTTTGTAAAAAAAAAGTTTTCCCAAAAAAAGCATTTTATGCCATTTTTAGGTTTTGTAGGGACTCCTGATGACGTTTTAAGACATCTCCTACAACTACAGCACCAGAATTGTGCTGCTGAAGCAAGTCAGTTTTTTGGAATTTTTACGACAGGGTCCCCCCTTACGACATTTTAGCAAAAAATCTTTTTCGTAAAAAATGCATTTTCTTACATTTTCTTACATTTACGGGTTTAGTCGGGACTCCTGATGACGTTTTGAGACATCTCCTACAACTACAGCACCAGAATTGTGCTGCTGAAGCAAGTCCGTTTTTTGGAATTTTTTTTTGTAAAAAAAAAGTTTTCCCAAAAAAAGCATTTTATGCCATTTTTAGGTTTTGTAGGGACTCCTGATGACGTTTTGAGACATCTCCTACAACTACAGCACCAGAATTGTACTGCTGAAGCAAGTCCGTTTTTTGGCATTTTTACGACAGGGTCCCCCCTTACGACATTTTAGCAAAAAATGTTTTTCTTAAAAAATGCATTTTCTTACATTTTCTTACATTTACGGGTTTAGTCGGGACTCCTGATGACGTTTTGAGACATCTCCTACAACTACAGCACCAGAATTGTGCTGCTGAAGCAAGTCAGTTTTTTGGCATTTTTACGACAGGGTCCCCCCTTACGACATTTTAGCAAAAAATATTTTTCGTAAAAAAATGCATTTTCTTACATTTTCTTACATTTACGGGTTTAGTCGGGACTCCTGATGACGTTTTGAGACATCTCCTACAACTACAGCACCAGAATTGTGCTGCTGAAGCAAGTCCGTTTTTTGGAATTTTTTTTTGTAAAAAAAAAGTTTTCCCAAAAAAAGCATTTTATGCCATTTTTAGGTTTTGTAGGGACTCCTGATGACGTTTTGAGACATCTCCTACAACTACAGCACCAGAATTGTACTGCTGAAGCAAGTCCGTTTTTTGGCATTTTTACGACAGGGTCCCCCCTTACGACATTTTAGCAAAAAATGTTTTTCTTAAAAAATGCATTTTCTTACATTTTCTTACATTTACGGGTTTAGTCGGGACTCCTGATGACGTTTTGAGACATCTCCTACAACTACAGCACCAGAATTGTACTGCTGAAGCAAGTCCGTTTTTTGGCATTTTTACGACAGGGTCCCCCCTTACGACATTTTAGCAAAAAATGTTTTTCGTAAAAAATGCATTTTCTTACATTTACGGGTTTAGTCGGGACTCCTGATGACGTTTTGAGACATCTCCTACAACTACAGCACCAGAATTGTGCTGCTGAAGCAAGTCTGTTTTTTGAATTTTTTTTTGTAAAAAAAAAGTTTTCCCAAAAAAAGCATTTTATGCCATTTTTAGGTTTTGTAGGGACTCCTGATGACGTTTTAAGACATCTCCTACAACTACAGCAGCAGAATTGTGCTGCTGAAGCAAGTCAGTTTTTTGGAATTTTTACGACAGGGTCCCCCCTTACGACATTTTAGCAAAAAATCTTTTTCGTAAAAAATGCATTTTCTTACATTTTCTTACATTTACGGGTTTAGTCGGGACTCCTGATGACGTTTTGAGACATCTCCTACAACTACAGCACCAGAATTGTGCTGCTGAAGCATGTCCGTTTTTTGGAATTTTTTTTTGTAAAAAAAAAGTTTTCCCAAAAAAAGCATTTTATGCCATTTTTAGGTTTTGTAGGGACTCCTGATGACGTTTTAAGACATCTCCTACAACTACAGCACCAGAATTGTGCTGCTGAAGCAAGTCAGTTTTTTGGCATTTTTACGACAGGGTCCCCCCTTACGACATTTTAGCAAAAAATCTTTTTCGTAAAAAATGCATTTTCTTACATTTTCTTACATTTACGGGTTTAGTCGGGACTCCTGATGACGTTTTGAGACATCTCCTACAACTACAGCACCAGAATTGTGCTGCTGAAGCAAGTCCGTTTTTTGGAATTTTTTTTTGTAAAAAAAAAGTTTTCCCAAAAAAAGCATTTTATGCCATTTTTAGGTTTTGTAGGGACTCCTGATGACGTTTTGAGACATCTCCTACAACTACAGCACCAGAATTGTACTGCTGAAGCAAGTCCGTTTTTTGGCATTTTTACGACAGGGTCCCCCCTTACGACATTTTAGCAAAAAATGTTTTTCTTAAAAAATGCATTTTCTTACATTTTCTTACATTTACGGGTTTAGTCGGGACTCCTGATGACGTTTTGAGACATCTCCTACAACTACAGCACCAGAATTGTACTGCTGAAGCAAGTCAGTTTTTTGGCATTTTTACGACAGGGTCCCCCCTTACGACATTTTAGCAAAAAATGTTTTTCGTAAAAAATGCATTTTCTTACATTTACGGGTTTAGTCGGGACTCCTGATGACGTTTTGAGACATCTCCTACAACTACAGCACCAGAATTGTGCTGCTGAAGCAAGTCTGTTTTTTGAATTTTTTTTTGTAAAAAAAAAGTTTTCCCAAAAAAAGCATTTTATGCCATTTTTAGGTTTTGTAGGGACTCCTGATGACGTTTTGAGACATCTCCTACAACTACAGCACCAGAATTGTACTGCTGAAGCAAGTCAGTTTTTTGGCATTTTTACGACAGGGTCCCCCCTTACGACATTTTAGCAAAAAATGTTTTTCTTAAAAAATGCATTTTCTTACATTTTCTTACATTTACGGGTTTAGTCGGGACTCCTGATGACGTTTTGAGACATCTCCTACAACTACAGCACCAGAATTGTGCTGCTGAAGCAAGTCTGTTTTTTGAATTTTTTTTTGTAAAATAAAAGTTTTCCCAAAAAAAGCCTTTTATGCCATTTTTAGGTTTTGTAGGGACTCCTGATGACGTTTTGAGACATCTCCTACAACTACAGCACCAGAATTGTACTGCTGAAGCAAGTCCGTTTTTTGGCATTTTTACGACAGGGTCCCCCCTTACGACATTTTAGTAAAAAATGTTTTTCGTAAAAAATGCATTTTCTTACATTTTCTTACATTTACGGGTTTAGTCGGGACTCCTGATGACGTTTTGAGACATCTCCTACAACTACAGCACCAGAATTGTGCTGCTGAAGCATGTCCGTTTTTTGGAATTTTTTTTGGTAAAAAAAAAGTTTTCCCAAAAAAAGCATTTTATGCCATTTTTAGGTTTTGTAGGGACTCCTGATGACGTTTTGAGACATCTCCTACAACTACAGCACCAGAATTGTGCTGCTGAAGCAAGTCAGTTTTTTGGAATTTTTACGACAGGGTCCCCCCTTACGACATTTTAGTAAAAAATGTTTTTCGTAAAAAATGCATTTTCTTACATTTTCTTACATTTACGGGTTTAGTCGGGACTCCTGATGACGTTTTGAGACATCTCCTACAACTACAGCACCAGAATTGTGCTGCTGAAGCATGTCCGTTTTTTGGAATTTTTTTTTGTAAAAAAAAAGTTTTCCCAAAAAAAGCATTTTATGCCATTTTTAGGTTTTGTAGGGACTCCTGATGACGTTTTGAGACATCTCCTACAACTACAGCACCAGAATTGTGCTGCTGAAGCAAGTCAGTTTTTTGGAATTTTTACGACAGGGTCCCCCCTTACGACATTTTAGCAAAAAATGTTTTTCGTAAAAAATGCATTTTCTTACATTTACGGGTTTAGTCGGGACTCCTGATGACGTTTTGAGACATCTCCTACAACTACAGCACCAGAATTGTGCTGCTGAAGCAAGTCCGTTTTTTGGAAATTTTTTTTGTAAAAATTTTTTTCCCAAAAAAAGCATTTTATGCCATTTTTAGGTTTTGTAGGGACTCCTGATGACGTTTTGAGACATCTCCTACAACTACAGCACCAGAATTGTACTGCTGAAGCAAGTCGGTTTTTTGGCATTTTTACGACAGGGTCCCCCCTTACGACATTTTAGCAAAAAATGTTTTTCGTAAAAAATGCATTTTCTTACATTTACGGGTTTAGTCGGGACTCCTGATGACGTTTTGAGACATCTCCTACAACTACAGCACCAGAATTGTGCTGCTGAAGCAAGTCTGTTTTTTGAATTTTTTTTTGTAAAAAAAAAGTTTGCCCAAAAAAAGCATTTTATGCCATTTTTAGGTTTTGTAGGGACTCCTGATGACATTTTGAGACATCTCCTACAACTACAGCACCAGAATTGTGCTGCTGAAGCAAGTCCGTTTTTTGGAAAAAAAATTTGTAAAAAAAAAGTTTTCCCAAAAAAAGCATTTTATGCCATTTTTAGGTTTTGTAGGGACTCCTGATGACGTTTTGAGACATCTCCTACAACTACAGCACCAAAATTGTACTGCTGAAGCAAGTCGGTTTTTTGGCATTTTTACGACAGGGTCCCCCCTTACGACATTTTAGCAAAAAATATTTTTCTTAAAAAATGCATTTTCTTACATTTTCTTACATTTACGGGTTTAGTCGGGACTCCTGATGACGTTTTGAGACATCTCCTACAACTACAGCACCAGAATTGTACTGCTGAAGCAAGTCAGTTTTTTGGCATTTTTACGACAGGGTCCCCCCTTACGACATTTTAGCAAAAAATGTTTTTCGTAAAAAATGCATTTTCTTACATTTACGGGTTTAGTCGGGACTCCTGATGACGTTTTGAGACATCTCCTACAACTACAGCACCAGAATTGTGCTGCTGAAGCAAGTCTGTTTTTTGAATTTTTTTTTGTAAAAAAAAAGTTTTCCCAAAAAAAGCATTTTATGCCATTTTTAGGTTTTGTAGGGACTCCTGATGACGTTTTGAGACATCTCCTACAACTACAGCACCAGAATTGTACTGCTGAAGCAAGTCAGTTTTTTGGCATTTTTACGACAGGGTCCCCCCTTACGACATTTTAGCAAAAAATGTTTTTCTTAAAAAATGCATTTTCTTACATTTTCTTACATTTACGGGTTTAGTCGGGACTCCTGATGACGTTTTGAGACATCTCCTACAACTACAGCACCAGAATTGTGCTGCTGAAGCAAGTCTGTTTTTTGAATTTTTTTTTGTAAAATAAAAGTTTTCCCAAAAAAAGCCTTTTATGCCATTTTTAGGTTTTGTAGGGACTCCTGATGACGTTTTGAGACATCTCCTACAACTACAGCACCAGAATTGTACTGCTGAAGCAAGTCCGTTTTTTGGCATTTTTACGACAGGGTCCCCCCTTACGACATTTTAGTAAAAAATGTTTTTCGTAAAAAATGCATTTTCTTACATTTTCTTACATTTACGGGTTTAGTCGGGACTCCTGATGACGTTTTGAGACATCTCCTACAACTACAGCACCAGAATTGTGCTGCTGAAGCATGTCCGTTTTTTGGAATTTTTTTTGGTAAAAAAAAAGTTTTCCCAAAAAAAGCATTTTATGCCATTTTTAGGTTTTGTAGGGACTCCTGATGACGTTTTGAGACATCTCCTACAACTACAGCACCAGAATTGTGCTGCTGAAGCAAGTCAGTTTTTTGGAATTTTTACGACAGGGTCCCCCCTTACGACATTTTAGTAAAAAATGTTTTTCGTAAAAAATGCATTTTCTTACATTTTCTTACATTTACGGGTTTAGTCGGGACTCCTGATGACGTTTTGAGACATCTCCTACAACTACAGCACCAGAATTGTGCTGCTGAAGCATGTCCGTTTTTTGGAATTTTTTTTTGTAAAAAAAAAGTTTTCCCAAAAAAAGCATTTTATGCCATTTTTAGGTTTTGTAGGGACTCCTGATGACGTTTTGAGACATCTCCTACAACTACAGCACCAGAATTGTGCTGCTGAAGCAAGTCCGTTTTTTGGCATTTTTACGACAGGGTCCCCCCTTACGACATTTTAGCAAAAAATGTTTTTCTTAAAAAATGCATTTTCTTACATTTACGGGTTTAGTCGGGACTCCTGATGACGTTTTGAGACATCTCCTACAACTACAGCACCAGAATTGTGCTGCTGAAGCAAGTCCGTTTTTTGGAAATTTTTTTTGTAAAAAAAAAGTTTTCCCAAAAAAAGCATTTTATGCCATTTTTAGGTTTTGTAGGGACTCCTGATGACGTTTTGAGACATCTCCTACAACTACAGCACCAGAATTGTACTGCTGAAGCAAGTCGGTTTTTTGGCATTTTTACGACAGGGTCCCCCCTTACGACATTTTAGCAAAAAATCTTTTTCGTAAAAAATGCATTTTCTTACATTTTCTTACATTTACGGGTTTAGTCGGGACTCCTGATGACGTTTTGAGACATCTCCTACAACTACAGCACCAGAATTGTGCTGCTGAAGCAAGTCCGTTTTTTGGAATTTTTTTTTGTAAAAAAAAAGTTTTCCCAAAAAAAGCATTTTATGCCATTTTTAGGTTTTGTAGGGACTCCTGATGACGTTTTGAGACATCTCCTACAACTACAGCACCAGAATTGTACTGCTGAAGCAAGTCCGTTTTTTGGCATTTTTACGACAGGGTCCCCCCTTACGACATTTTAGCAAAAAATGTTTTTCTTAAAAAATGCATTTTCTTACATTTTCTTACATTTACGGGTTTAGTCGGGACTCCTGATGACGTTTTGAGACATCTCCTACAACTACAGCACCAGAATTGTACTGCTGAAGCAAGTCAGTTTTTTGGCATTTTTACGACAGGGTCCCCCCTTACGACATTTTAGCAAAAAATGTTTTTCTTAAAAAATGCATTTTCTTACATTTTCTTACATTTACGGGTTTAGTCGGGACTCCTGATGACGTTTTGAGACATCTCCTACAACTACAGCACCAGAATTGTGCTGCTGAAGCAAGTCTGTTTTTTGAATTTTTTTTTGTAAAATAAAAGTTTTCCCAAAAAAAGCCTTTTATGCCATTTGTAGGTTTTGTAGGGACTCCTGATGACGTTTTGAGACATCTCCTACAACTACAGCACCAGAATTGTACTGCTGAAGCAAGTCCGTTTTTTGGCATTTTTACGACAGGGTCCCCCCTTACGACATTTTAGTAAAAAATGTTTTTCGTAAAAAATGCATTTTCTTACATTTTCTTACATTTACGGGTTTAGTCGGGACTCCTGATGACGTTTTGAGACATCTCCTACAACTACAGCACCAGAATTGTGCTGCTGAAGCATGTCCGTTTTTTGGAATTTTTTTTTGTAAAAAAAAAGTTTTCCCAAAAAAAGCATTTTATGCCATTTTTAGGTTTTGTAGGGACTCCTGATGACGTTTTGAGACATCTCCTACAACTACAGCACCAGAATTGTGCTGCTGAAGCAAGTCAGTTTTTTGGAATTTTTACGACAGGGTCCCCCCTTACGACATTTTAGCAAAAAATGTTTTTCGTAAAAAATGCATTTTCTTACATTTACGGGTTTAGTCGGGACTCCTGATGACGTTTTGAGACATCTCCTACAACTACAGCACCAGAATTGTGCTGCTGAAGCAAGTCAGTTTTTTGGAATTTTTACGACAGGGTCCCCCCTTACGACATTTTAGCAAAAAATCTTTTTCGTAAAAAATGCATTTTCTTACATTTTCTTACATTTACGGGTTTAGTCGGGACTCCTGATGACGTTTTGAGACATCTCCTACAACTACAGCACCAGAATTGTGCTGCTGAAGCAAGTCCGTTTTTTGGAATTTTTTTTTGTAAAAAAAAAGTTTTCCCAAAAAAAGCATTTTATGCCATTTTTAGGTTTTGTAGGGACTCCTGATGACGTTTTGAGACATCTCCTACAACTACAGCACCAGAATTGTACTGCTGAAGCAAGTCCGTTTTTTGGCATTTTTACGACAGGGTCCCCCCTTACGACATTTTAGCAAAAAATGTTTTTCTTAAAAAATGCATTTTCTTACATTTTCTTACATTTACGGGTTTAGTCGGGACTCCTGATGACGTTTTGAGACATCTCCTACAACTACAGCACCAGAATTGTACTGCTGAAGCAAGTCAGTTTTTTGGCATTTTTACGACAGGGTCCCCCCTTACGACATTTTAGCAAAAAATGTTTTTCGTAAAAAATGCATTTTCTTACATTTACGGGTTTAGTCGGGACTCCTGATGACGTTTTGAGACATCTCCTACAACTACAGCACCAGAATTGTGCTGCTGAAGCAAGTCTGTTTTTTGAATTTTTTTTTGTAAAAAAAAAGTTTTCCCAAAAAAAGCATTTTATGCCATTTTTAGGTTTTGTAGGGACTCCTGATGACGTTTTGAGACATCTCCTACAACTACAGCACCAGAATTGTACTGCTGAAGCAAGTCAGTTTTTTGGCATTTTTACGACAGGGTCCCCCCTTACGACATTTTAGCAAAAAATGTTTTTCTTAAAAAATGCATTTTCTTACATTTTCTTACATTTACGGGTTTAGTCGGGACTCCTGATGACGTTTTGAGACATCTCCTACAACTACAGCACCAGAATTGTGCTGCTGAAGCAAGTCTGTTTTTTGAATTTTTTTTTGTAAAATAAAAGTTTTCCCAAAAAAAGCCTTTTATGCCATTTGTAGGTTTTGTAGGGACTCCTGATGACGTTTTGAGACATCTCCTACAACTACAGCACCAGAATTGTACTGCTGAAGCAAGTCCGTTTTTTGGCATTTTTACGACAGGGTCCCCCCTTACGACATTTTAGTAAAAAATGTTTTTCGTAAAAAATGCATTTTCTTACATTTTCTTACATTTACGGGTTTAGTCGGGACTCCTGATGACGTTTTGAGACATCTCCTACAACTACAGCACCAGAATTGTGCTGCTGAAGCATGTCCGTTTTTTGGAATTTTTTTTGGTAAAAAAAAAGTTTTCCCAAAAAAAGCATTTTATGCCATTTTTAGGTTTTGTAGGGACTCCTGATGACGTTTTGAGACATCTCCTACAACTACAGCACCAGAATTGTGCTGCTGAAGCAAGTCAGTTTTTTGGAATTTTTACGACAGGGTCCCCCCTTACGACATTTTAGTAAAAAATGTTTTTCGTAAAAAATGCATTTTCTTACATTTTCTTACATTTACGGGTTTAGTCGGGACTCCTGATGACGTTTTGAGACATCTCCTACAACTACAGCACCAGAATTGTGCTGCTGAAGCATGTCCGTTTTTTGGAATTTTTTTTTGTAAAAAAAAAGTTTTCCCAAAAAAAGCATTTTATGCCATTTTTAGGTTTTGTAGGGACTCCTGATGACGTTTTGAGACATCTCCTACAACTACAGCACCAGAATTGTGCTGCTGAAGCAAGTCAGTTTTTTGGAATTTTTACGACAGGGTCCCCCCTTACGACATTTTAGCAAAAAATGTTTTTCGTAAAAAATGCATTTTCTTACATTTACGGGTTTAGTCGGGACTCCTGATGACGTTTTGAGACATCTCCTACAACTACAGCACCAGAATTGTGCTGCTGAAGCAAGTCTGTTTTTTGAATTTTTTTTTGTAAAAAAAAAGTTTTCCCAAAAAAAGCATTTTATGCCATTTTTAGGTTTTGTAGGGACTCCTGATGACGTTTTAAGACATCTCCTACAACTACAGCACCAGAATTGTGCTGCTGAAGCAAGTCAGTTTTTTGGAATTTTTACGACAGGGTCCCCCCTTACGACATTTTAGCAAAAAATCTTTTTCGTAAAAAATGCATTTTCTTACATTTTCTTACATTTACGGGTTTAGTCGGGACTCCTGATGACGTTTTGAGACATCTCCTACAACTACAGCACCAGAATTGTGCTGCTGAAGCAAGTCCGTTTTTTGGAATTTTTTTTTGTAAAAAAAAAGTTTTCCCAAAAAAAGCATTTTATGCCATTTTTAGGTTTTGTAGGGACTCCTGATGACGTTTTGAGACATCTCCTACAACTACAGCACCAGAATTGTACTGCTGAAGCAAGTCCGTTTTTTGGCATTTTTACGACAGGGTCCCCCCTTACGACATTTTAGCAAAAAATGTTTTTCTTAAAAAATGCATTTTCTTACATTTTCTTACATTTACGGGTTTAGTCGGGACTCCTGATGACGTTTTGAGACATCTCCTACAACTACAGCACCAGAATTGTGCTGCTGAAGCAAGTCAGTTTTTTGGCATTTTTACGACAGGGTCCCCCCTTACGACATTTTAGCAAAAAATATTTTTCGTAAAAAAATGCATTTTCTTACATTTTCTTACATTTACGGGTTTAGTCGGGACTCCTGATGACGTTTTGAGACATCTCCTACAACTACAGCACCAGAATTGTGCTGCTGAAGCAAGTCCGTTTTTTGGAATTTTTTTTTGTAAAAAAAAAGTTTTCCCAAAAAAAGCATTTTATGCCATTTTTAGGTTTTGTAGGGACTCCTGATGACGTTTTGTGACATCTCCTACAACTACAGCACCAGAATTGTACTGCTGAAGCAAGTCGGTTTTTTGGCATTTTTACGACATTTTAGCAAAAAATGTTTTTCGTAAAAAATGCATTTTCTTACATTTTCTTACATTTACGGGTTTAGTCGGGACTCCTGATGACGTTTTGAGACATCTCCTACAACTACAGCACCAGAATTGTGCTGCTGAAGCAAGTCTGTTTTTTGAAAAAATTTTTATAAAAAAAAAGTTTTCCCAAAAAAAGCATTTTATGCCATTTTTAGGTTTTGTAGGGACTCCTGATGACGTTTTGAGACATCTCCTACAACTACAGCACCAGAATTGTACTGCTGAAGCAAGTCGTTTTTTTGGCATTTTTACGACAGGGTCCCCCCTTACGACGTTTTAGCAAAAAATGTTTTTCGTAAAAAATGCATTTTCTTACATTTACGGGTTTAGTCGGGACTCCTGATGACGTTTTGAGACATCTCCTACAACTACAGCACCAGAATTGTGTTGCTGAAGCAAGTCCGTTTTTTGGAAAAAATTTTTGTAAAAAAAAAGTTTTCCCAAAAAAAGCATTTTATGCCATTTTTAGGTTTTGTAGGGACTCCTGATGACGTTTTGAGACATCTCCTACAACTACAGCACCAGAATTGTACTGCTGAAGCAAGTCAGTTTTTTGGCATTTTTACGACAGGGTCCCCCCTTACGACATTTTAGCAAAAAATGTTTTTCTTAAAAAATGCATTTTCTTACATTTTCTTACATTTACGGGTTTAGTCGGGACTCCTGATGACGTTTTGAGACATCTCCTACAACTACAGCACCAGAATTGTGCTGCTGAAGCAAGTCTGTTTTTTGAATTTTTTTTTGTAAAATAAAAGTTTTCCCAAAAAAAGCCTTTTATGCCATTTTTAGGTTTTGTAGGGACTCCTGATGACGTTTTGAGACATCTCCTACAACTACAGCACCAGAATTGTAC
This sequence comes from Entelurus aequoreus, assembly GCF_033978785.1. Classification (NCBI taxonomy): domain Eukaryota; kingdom Metazoa; phylum Chordata; class Actinopteri; order Syngnathiformes; family Syngnathidae; genus Entelurus; species Entelurus aequoreus. Next base: position 29,551 of record NW_026907975.1, read on the forward strand.
TGCTGAAGCAAGTCCGTTTTTTGGCATTTTTACGACAGGGTCCCCCCTTACGACATTTTAGTAAAAAATGTTTTTCGTAAAAAATGCATTTTCTTACATTTTCTTACATTTACGGGTTTAGTCGGGACTCCTGATGACGTTTTGAGACATCTCCTACAACTACAGCACCAGAATTGTGCTGCTGAAGCATGTCCGTTTTTTGGAATTTTTTTTTGTAAAAAAAAAGTTTTCCCAAAAAAAGCATTTTATGCCATTTTTAGGTTTTGTAGGGACTCCTGATGACGTTTTAAGACATCTCCTACAACTACAGCACCAGAATTGTGCTGCTGAAGCAAGTCAGTTTTTTGGCATTTTTACGACAGGGTCCCCCCTTACGACATTTTAGCAAAAAATCTTTTTCGTAAAAAATGCATTTTCTTACATTTTCTTACATTTACGGGTTTAGTCGGGACTCCTGATGACGTTTTGAGACATCTCCTACAACTACAGCACCAGAATTGTGCTGCTGAAGCAAGTCCGTTTTTTGGAATTTTTTTTTGTAAAAAAAAAGTTTTCCCAAAAAAAGCATTTTATGCCATTTTTAGGTTTTGTAGGGACTCCTGATGACGTTTTGAGACATCTCCTACAACTACAGCACCAGAATTGTACTGCTGAAGCAAGTCCGTTTTTTGGCATTTTTACGACAGGGTCCCCCCTTACGACATTTTAGCAAAAAATGTTTTTCTTAAAAAATGCATTTTCTTACATTTTCTTACATTTACGGGTTTAGTCGGGACTCCTGATGACGTTTTGAGACATCTCCTACAACTACAGCACCAGAATTGTACTGCTGAAGCAAGTCAGTTTTTTGGCATTTTTACGACAGGGTCCCCCCTTACGACATTTTAGCAAAAAATGTTTTTCGTAAAAAATGCATTTTCTTACATTTACGGGTTTAGTCGGGACTCCTGATGACGTTTTGAGACATCTCCTACAACTACAGCACCAGAATTGTGCTGCTGAAGCAAGTCTGTTTTTTGAATTTTTTTTTGTAAAAAAAAAGTTTTCCCAAAAAAAGCATTTTATGCCATTTTTAGGTTTTGTAGGGACTCCTGATGACGTTTTGAGACATCTCCTACAACTACAGCACCAGAATTGTACTGCTGAAGCAAGTCAGTTTTTTGGCATTTTTACGACAGGGTCCCCCCTTACGACATTTTAGCAAAAAATGTTTTTCTTAAAAAATGCATTTTCTTACATTTTCTTACATTTACGGGTTTAGTCGGGACTCCTGATGACGTTTTGAGACATCTCCTACAACTACAGCACCAGAATTGTGCTGCTGAAGCAAGTCTGTTTTTTGAATTTTTTTTTGTAAAATAAAAGTTTTCCCAAAAAAAGCCTTTTATGCCATTTTTAGGTTTTGTAGGGACTCCTGATGACGTTTTGAGACATCTCCTACAACTACAGCACCAGAATTGTACTGCTGAAGCAAGTCCGTTTTTTGGCATTTTTACGACAGGGTCCCCCCTTACGACATTTTAGTAAAAAATGTTTTTCGTAAAAAATGCATTTTCTTACATTTTCTTACATTTACGGGTTTAGTCGGGACTCCTGATGACGTTTTGAGACATCTCCTACAACTACAGCACCAGAATTGTGCTGCTGAAGCATGTCCGTTTTTTGGAATTTTTTTTGGTAAAAAAAAAGTTTTCCCAAAAAAAGCATTTTATGCCATTTTTAGGTTTTGTAGGGACTCCTGATGACGTTTTGAGACATCTCCTACAACTACAGCACCAGAATTGTGCTGCTGAAGCAAGTCAGTTTTTTGGAATTTTTACGACAGGGTCCCCCCTTACGACATTTTAGTAAAAAATGTTTTTCGTAAAAAATGCATTTTCTTACATTTTCTTACATTTACGGGTTTAGTCGGGACTCCTGATGACGTTTTGAGACATCTCCTACAACTACAGCACCAGAATTGTGCTGCTGAAGCATGTCCGTTTTTTGGAATTTTTTTTTGTAAAAAAAAAGTTTTCCCAAAAAAAGCATTTTATGCCATTTTTAGGTTTTGTAGGGACTCCTGATGACGTTTTGAGACATCTCCTACAACTACAGCACCAGAATTGTGCTGCTGAAGCAAGTCAGTTTTTTGGAATTTTTACGACAGGGTCCCCCCTTACGACATTTTAGCAAAAAATGTTTTTCGTAAAAAATGCATTTTCTTACATTTACGGGTTTAGTCGGGACTCCTGATGACGTTTTGAGACATCTCCTACAACTACAGCACCAGAATTGTGCTGCTGAAGCAAGTCCGTTTTTTGGAAATTTTTTTTGTAAAAATTTTTTTTCCCAAAAAAAGCATTTTATGCCATTTTTAGGTTTTGTAGGGACTCCTGATGACGTTTTGAGACATCTCCTACAACTACAGCACCAGAATTGTACTGCTGAAGCAAGTCGGTTTTTTGGCATTTTTACGACAGGGTCCCCCCTTACGACATTTTAGCAAAAAATGTTTTTCGTAAAAAATGCATTTTCTTACATTTACGGGTTTAGTCGGGACTCCTGATGACGTTTTGAGACATCTCCTACAACTACAGCACCAGAATTGTGCTGCTGAAGCAAGTCTGTTTTTTGAATTTTTTTTTGTAAAAAAAAAGTTTGCCCAAAAAAAGCATTTTATGCCATTTTTAGGTTTTGTAGGGACTCCTGATGACATTTTGAGACATCTCCTACAACTACAGCACCAGAATTGTGCTGCTGAAGCAAGTCCGTTTTTTGGAAAAAAAATTTGTAAAAAAAAAGTTTTCCCAAAAAAAGCATTTTATGCCATTTTTAGGTTTTGTAGGGACTCCTGATGACGTTTTGAGACATCTCCTACAACTACAGCACCAAAATTGTACTGCTGAAGCAAGTCGGTTTTTTGGCATTTTTACGACAGGGTCCCCCCTTACGACATTTTAGCAAAAAATATTTTTCTTAAAAAATGCATTTTCTTACATTTTCTTACATTTACGGGTTTAGTCGGGACTCCTGATGACGTTTTGAGACATCTCCTACAACTACAGCACCAGAATTGTACTGCTGAAGCAAGTCAGTTTTTTGGCATTTTTACGACAGGGTCCCCCCTTACGACATTTTAGCAAAAAATGTTTTTCGTAAAAAATGCATTTTCTTACATTTACGGGTTTAGTCGGGACTCCTGATGACGTTTTGAGACATCTCCTACAACTACAGCACCAGAATTGTGCTGCTGAAGCAAGTCTGTTTTTTGAATTTTTTTTTGTAAAAAAAAAGTTTTCCCAAAAAAAGCATTTTATGCCATTTTTAGGTTTTGTAGGGACTCCTGATGACGTTTTGAGACATCTCCTACAACTACAGCACCAGAATTGTACTGCTGAAGCAAGTCAGTTTTTTGGCATTTTTACGACAGGGTCCCCCCTTACGACATTTTAGCAAAAAATGTTTTTCTTAAAAAATGCATTTTCTTACATTTTCTTACATTTACGGGTTTAGTCGGGACTCCTGATGACGTTTTGAGACATCTCCTACAACTACAGCACCAGAATTGTGCTGCTGAAGCAAGTCTGTTTTTTGAATTTTTTTTTGTAAAATAAAAGTTTTCCCAAAAAAAGCCTTTTATGCCATTTTTAGGTTTTGTAGGGACTCCTGATGACATTTTGAGACATCTCCTACAACTACAGCACCAGAATTGTACTGCTGAAGCAAGTCCGTTTTTTGGCATTTTTACGACAGGGTCCCCCCTTACGACATTTTAGTAAAAAATGTTTTTCGTAAAAAATGCATTTTCTTACATTTTCTTACATTTACGGGTTTAGTCGGGACTCCTGATGACGTTTTGAGACATCTCCTACAACTACAGCACCAGAATTGTGCTGCTGAAGCATGTCCGTTTTTTGGAATTTTTTTTGGTAAAAAAAAAGTTTTCCCAAAAAAAGCATTTTATGCCATTTTTAGGTTTTGTAGGGACTCCTGATGACGTTTTGAGACATCTCCTACAACTACAGCACCAGAATTGTGCTGCTGAAGCAAGTCAGTTTTTTGGAATTTTTACGACAGGGTCCCCCCTTACGACATTTTAGTAAAAAATGTTTTTCGTAAAAAATGCATTTTCTTACATTTTCTTACATTTACGGGTTTAGTCGGGACTCCTGATGACGTTTTGAGACATCTCCTACAACTACAGCACCAGAATTGTGCTGCTGAAGCATGTCCGTTTTTTGGAATTTTTTTTTGTAAAAAAAAAGTTTTCCCAAAAAAAGCATTTTATGCCATTTTTAGGTTTTGTAGGGACTCCTGATGACGTTTTGAGACATCTCCTACAACTACAGCACCAGAATTGTGCTGCTGAAGCAAGTCAGTTTTTTGGAATTTTTACGACAGGGTCCCCCCTTACGACATTTTAGCAAAAAATGTTTTTCGTAAAAAATGCATTTTCTTACATTTTCTTACATTTACGGGTTTAGTCGGGACTCCTGATGACGTTTTGAGACATCTCCTACAACTACAGCACCAGAATTGTGCTGCTGAAGCAAGTCCGTTTTTTGGAATTTTTTTTTGTAAAAAAAAAGTTTTCCCAAAAAAAGCATTTTATGCCATTTTTAGGTTTTGTAGGGACTCCTGATGACGTTTTGAGACATCTCCTACAACTACAGCACCAGAATTGTACTGCTGAAGCAAGTCCGTTTTTTGGCATTTTTACGACAGGGTCCCCCCTTACGACATTTTAGCAAAAAATGTTTTTCGTAAAAAATGCATTTTCTTACATTTACGGGTTTAGTCGGGACTCCTGATGACGTTTTGAGACATCTCCTACAACTACAGCACCAGAATTGTGCTGCTGAAGCAAGTCTGTTTTTTGAATTTTTTTTTGTAAAAAAAAAGTTATCCCAAAAAAAGCATTTTATGCCATTTTTAGGTTTTGTAGGGACTCCTGATGACGTTTTAAGACATCTCCTACAACTACAGCACCAGAATTGTGCTGCTGAAGCAAGTCAGTTTTTTGGAATTTTTACGACAGGGTCCCCCCTTACGACATTTTAGCAAAAAATCTTTTTCGTAAAAAATGCATTTTCTTACATTTTCTTACATTTACGGGTTTAGTCGGGACTCCTGATGACGTTTTGAGACATCTCCTACAACTACAGCACCAGAATTGTGCTGCTGAAGCATGTCCGTTTTTTGGAATTTTTTTTTGTAAAAAAAAAGTTTTCCCAAAAAAAGCATTTTATGCCATTTTTAGGTTTTGTAGGGACTCCTGATGACGTTTTAAGACATCTCCTACAACTACAGCACCAGAATTGTGCTGCTGAAGCAAGTCAGTTTTTTGGAATTTTTACGACAGGGTCCCCCCTTACGACATTTTAGCAAAAAATCTTTTTCGTAAAAAATGCATTTTCTTACATTTTCTTACATTTACGGGTTTAGTAGGGACTCCTGATGACGTTTTGAGACATCTCCTACAACTACAGCACCAGAATTGTGCTGCTGAAGCAAGTCCGTTTTTTGGAATTTTTTTTTGTAAAAAAAAAGTTTTCCCAAAAAAAGCATTTTATGCCATTTTTAGGTTTTGTAGGGACTCCTGATGACGTTTTGAGACATCTCCTACAACTACAGCACCAGAATTGTACTGCTGAAGCAAGTCCGTTTTTTGGCATTTTTACGACAGGGTCCCCCCTTACGACATTTTAGCAAAAAATGTTTTTCTTAAAAAATGCATTTTCTTACATTTTCTTACATTTACGGGTTTAGTCGGGACTCCTGATGACGTTTTGAGACATCTCCTACAACTACAGCACCAGAATTGTACTGCTGAAGCAAGTCAGTTTTTTGGCATTTTTACGACAGGGTCCCCCCTTACGACATTTTAGCAAAAAATGTTTTTCGTAAAAAATGCATTTTCTTACATTTACGGGTTTAGTCGGGACTCCTGATGACGTTTTGAGACATCTCCTACAACTACAGCACCAGAATTGTGCTGCTGAAGCAAGTCTGTTTTTTGAATTTTTTTTTGTAAAAAAAAAGTTTTCCCAAAAAAAGCATTTTATGCCATTTTTAGGTTTTGTAGGGACTCCTGATGACGTTTTGAGACATCTCCTACAACTACAGCACCAGAATTGTGCTGCTGAAGCAAGTCAGTTTTTTGGCATTTTTACGACAGGGTCCCCCCTTACGACATTTTAGCAAAAAATGTTTTTCTTAAAAAATGCATTTTCTTACATTTTCTTACATTTACGGGTTTAGTCGGGACTCCTGATGACGTTTTGAGACATCTCCTACAACTACAGCACCAGAATTGTGCTGCTGAAGCAAGTCTGTTTTTTGAATTTTTTTTTGTAAAATAAAAGTTTTCCCAAAAAAAGCCTTTTATGCCATTTTTAGGTTTTGTAGGGACTCCTGATGACGTTTTGAGACATCTCCTACAACTACAGCACCAGAATTGTACTGCTGAAGCAAGTCCGTTTTTTGGCATTTTTACGACAGGGTCCCCCCTTACGACATTTTAGTAAAAAATGTTTTTCGTAAAAAATGCATTTTCTTACATTTTCTTACATTTACGGGTTTAGTCGGGACTCCTGATGACGTTTTGAGACATCTCCTACAACTACAGCACCAGAATTGTGCTGCTGAAGCATGTCCGTTTTTTGGAATTTTTTTTGGTAAAAAAAAAGTTTTCCCAAAAAAAGCATTTTATGCCATTTTTAGGTTTTGTAGGGACTCCTGATGACGTTTTGAGACATCTCCTACAACTACAGCACCAGAATTGTGCTGCTGAAGCAAGTCAGTTTTTTGGAATTTTTACGACAGGGTCCCCCCTTACGACATTTTAGTAAAAAATGTTTTTCGTAAAAAATGCATTTTCTTACATTTTCTTACATTTACGGGTTTAGTCGGGACTCCTGATGACGTTTTGAGACATCTCCTACAACTACAGCACCAGAATTGTGCTGCTGAAGCATGTCCGTTTTTTGGAATTTTTTTTTGTAAAAAAAAAGTTTTCCCAAAAAAAGCATTTTATGCCATTTTTAGGTTTTGTAGGGACTCCTGATGACGTTTTGAGACATCTCCTACAACTACAGCACCAGAATTGTGCTGCTGAAGCAAGTCAGTTTTTTGGAATTTTTACGACAGGGTCCCCCCTTACGACATTTTAGCAAAAAATGTTTTTCGTAAAAAATGCATTTTCTTACATTTACGGGTTTAGTCGGGACTCCTGATGACGTTTTGAGACATCTCCTACAACTACAGCACCAGAATTGTGCTGCTGAAGCAAGTCCGTTTTTTGGAAATTTTTTTTGTAAAAATTTTTTTTCCCAAAAAAAGCATTTTATGCCATTTTTAGGTTTTGTAGGGACTCCTGATGACGTTTTGAGACATCTCCTACAACTACAGCACCAGAATTGTACTGCTGAAGCAAGTCGGTTTTTTGGCATTTTTACGACAGGGTCCCCCCTTACGACATTTTAGCAAAAAATGTTTTTCGTAAAAAATGCATTTTCTTACATTTACGGGTTTAGTCGGGACTCCTGATGACGTTTTGAGACATCTCCTACAACTACAGCACCAGAATTGTGCTGCTGAAGCAAGTCTGTTTTTTGAATTTTTTTTTGTAAAAAAAAAGTTTGCCCAAAAAAAGCATTTTATGCCATTTTTAGGTTTTGTAGGGACTCCTGATGACATTTTGAGACATCTCCTACAACTACAGCACCAGAATTGTGCTGCTGAAGCAAGTCCGTTTTTTGGAAAAAAAATTTGTAAAAAAAAAGTTTTCCCAAAAAAAGCATTTTATGCCATTTTTAGGTTTTGTAGGGACTCCTGATGACGTTTTGAGACATCTCCTACAACTACAGCACCAAAATTGTACTGCTGAAGCAAGTCGGTTTTTTGGCATTTTTACGACAGGGTCCCCCCTTACGACATTTTAGCAAAAAATATTTTTCTTAAAAAATGCATTTTCTTACATTTTCTTACATTTACGGGTTTAGTCGGGACTCCTGATGACGTTTTGAGACATCTCCTACAACTACAGCACCAGAATTGTACTGCTGAAGCAAGTCAGTTTTTTGGCATTTTTACGACAGGGTCCCCCCTTACGACATTTTAGCAAAAAATGTTTTTCGTAAAAAATGCATTTTCTTACATTTACGGGTTTAGTCGGGACTCCTGATGACGTTTTGAGACATCTCCTACAACTACAGCACCAGAATTGTGCTGCTGAAGCAAGTCTGTTTTTTGAATTTTTTTTTGTAAAAAAAAAGTTTTCCCAAAAAAAGCATTTTATGCCATTTTTAGGTTTTGTAGGGACTCCTGATGACGTTTTGAGACATCTCCTACAACTACAGCACCAGAATTGTACTGCTGAAGCAAGTCAGTTTTTTGGCATTTTTACGACAGGGTCCCCCCTTACGACATTTTAGCAAAAAATGTTTTTCTTAAAAAATGCATTTTCTTACATTTTCTTACATTTACGGGTTTAGTCGGGACTCCTGATGACGTTTTGAGACATCTCCTACAACTACAGCACCAGAATTGTGCTGCTGAAGCAAGTCTGTTTTTTGAATTTTTTTTTGTAAAATAAAAGTTTTCCCAAAAAAAGCCTTTTATGCCATTTTTAGGTTTTGTAGGGACTCCTGATGACATTTTGAGACATCTCCTACAACTACAGCACCAGAATTGTACTGCTGAAGCAAGTCCGTTTTTTGGCATTTTTACGACAGGGTCCCCCCTTACGACATTTTAGTAAAAAATGTTTTTCGTAAAAAATGCATTTTCTTACATTTTCTTACATTTACGGGTTTAGTCGGGACTCCTGATGACGTTTTGAGACATCTCCTACAACTACAGCACCAGAATTGTGCTGCTGAAGCATGTCCGTTTTTTGGAATTTTTTTTGGTAAAAAAAAAGTTTTCCCAAAAAAAGCATTTTATGCCATTTTTAGGTTTTGTAGGGACTCCTGATGACGTTTTGAGACATCTCCTACAACTACAGCACCAGAATTGTGCTGCTGAAGCAAGTCAGTTTTTTGGAATTTTTACGACAGGGTCCCCCCTTACGACATTTTAGTAAAAAATGTTTTTCGTAAAAAATGCATTTTCTTACATTTTCTTACATTTACGGGTTTAGTCGGGACTCCTGATGACGTTTTGAGACATCTCCTACAACTACAGCACCAGAATTGTGCTGCTGAAGCATGTCCGTTTTTTGGAATTTTTTTTTGTAAAAAAAAAGTTTTCCCAAAAAAAGCATTTTATGCCATTTTTAGGTTTTGTAGGGACTCCTGATGACGTTTTGAGACATCTCCTACAACTACAGCACCAGAATTGTGCTGCTGAAGCAAGTCAGTTTTTTGGAATTTTTACGACAGGGTCCCCCCTTACGACATTTTAGCAAAAAATGTTTTTCGTAAAAAATGCATTTTCTTACATTTTCTTACATTTACGGGTTTAGTCGGGACTCCTGATGACGTTTTGAGACATCTCCTACAACTACAGCACCAGAATTGTGCTGCTGAAGCAAGTCCGTTTTTTGGAATTTTTTTTTGTAAAAAAAAAGTTTTCCCAAAAAAAGCATTTTATGCCATTTTTAGGTTTTGTAGGGACTCCTGATGACGTTTTGAGACATCTCCTACAACTACAGCACCAGAATTGTACTGCTGAAGCAAGTCCGTTTTTTGGCATTTTTACGACAGGGTCCCCCCTTACGACATTTTAGCAAAAAATGTTTTTCGTAAAAAATGCATTTTCTTACATTTACGGGTTTAGTCGGGACTCCTGATGACGTTTTGAGACATCTCCTACAACTACAGCACCAGAATTGTGCTGCTGAAGCAAGTCTGTTTTTTGAATTTTTTTTTGTAAAAAAAAAGTTATCCCAAAAAAAGCATTTTATGCCATTTTTAGGTTTTGTAGGGACTCCTGATGACGTTTTAAGACATCTCCTACAACTACAGCACCAGAATTGTGCTGCTGAAGCAAGTCAGTTTTTTGGAATTTTTACGACAGGGTCCCCCCTTACGACATTTTAGCAAAAAATCTTTTTCGTAAAAAATGCATTTTCTTACATTTTCTTACATTTACGGGTTTAGTCGGGACTCCTGATGACGTTTTGAGACATCTCCTACAACTACAGCACCAGAATTGTGCTGCTGAAGCATGTCCGTTTTTTGGAATTTTTTTTTGTAAAAAAAAAGTTTTCCCAAAAAAAGCATTTTATGCCATTTTTAGGTTTTGTAGGGACTCCTGATGACGTTTTAAGACATCTCCTACAACTACAGCACCAGAATTGTGCTGCTGAAGCAAGTCAGTTTTTTGGAATTTTTACGACAGGGTCCCCCCTTACGACATTTTAGCAAAAAATCTTTTTCGTAAAAAATGCATTTTCTTACATTTTCTTACATTTACGGGTTTAGTAGGGACTCCTGATGACGTTTTGAGACATCTCCTACAACTACAGCACCAGAATTGTGCTGCTGAAGCAAGTCCGTTTTTTGGAATTTTTTTTTGTAAAAAAAAAGTTTTCCCAAAAAAAGCATTTTATGCCATTTTTAGGTTTTGTAGGGACTCCTGATGACGTTTTGAGACATCTCCTACAACTACAGCACCAGAATTGTACTGCTGAAGCAAGTCCGTTTTTTGGCATTTTTACGACAGGGTCCCCCCTTACGACATTTTAGCAAAAAATGTTTTTCTTAAAAAATGCATTTTCTTACATTTTCTTACATTTACGGGTTTAGTCGGGACTCCTGATGACGTTTTGAGACATCTCCTACAACTACAGCACCAGAATTGTACTGCTGAAGCAAGTCAGTTTTTTGGCATTTTTACGACAGGGTCCCCCCTTACGACATTTTAGCAAAAAATGTTTTTCGTAAAAAATGCATTTTCTTACATTTACGGGTTTAGTCGGGACTCCTGATGACGTTTTGAGACATCTCCTACAACTACAGCACCAGAATTGTGCTGCTGAAGCAAGTCTGTTTTTTGAATTTTTTTTTGTAAAAAAAAAGTTTTCCCAAAAAAAGCATTTTATGCCATTTTTAGGTTTTGTAGGGACTCCTGATGACGTTTTGAGACATCTCCTACAACTACAGCACCAGAATTGTACTGCTGAAGCAAGTCAGTTTTTTGGCATTTTTACGACAGGGTCCCCCCTTACGACATTTTAGCAAAAAATGTTTTTCTTAAAAAATGCATTTTCTTACATTTTCTTACATTTACGGGTTTAGTCGGGACTCCTGATGACGTTTTGAGACATCTCCTACAACTACAGCACCAGAATTGTGCTGCTGAAGCAAGTCTGTTTTTTGAATTTTTTTTTGTAAAATAAAAGTTTTCCCAAAAAAAGCCTTTTATGCCATTTTTAGGTTTTGTAGGGACTCCTGATGACGTTTTGAGACATCTCCTACAACTACAGCACCAGAATTGTACTGCTGAAGCAAGTCCGTTTTTTGGCATTTTTACGACAGGGTCCCCCCTTACGACATTTTAGTAAAAAATGTTTTTCGTAAAAAATGCATTTTCTTACATTTTCTTACATTTACGGGTTTAGTCGGGACTCCTGATGACGTTTTGAGACATCTCCTACAACTACAGCACCAGAATTGTGCTGCTGAAGCATGTCCGTTTTTTGGAATTTTTTTTGGTAAAAAAAAAGTTTTCCCAAAAAAAGCATTTTATGCCATTTTTAGGTTTTGTAGGGACTCCTGATGACGTTTTGAGACATCTCCTACAACTACAGCACCAGAATTGTGCTGCTGAAGCAAGTCAGTTTTTTGGAATTTTTACGACAGGGTCCCCCCTTACGACATTTTAGTAAAAAATGTTTTTCGTAAAAAATGCATTTTCTTACATTTTCTTACATTTACGGGTTTAGTCGGGACTCCTGATGACGTTTTGAGACATCTCCTACAACTACAGCACCAGAATTGTGCTGCTGAAGCATGTCCGTTTTTTGGAATTTTTTTTTGTAAAAAAAAAGTTTTCCCAAAAAAAGCATTTTATGCCATTTTTAGGTTTTGTAGGGACTCCTGATGACGTTTTGAGACATCTCCTACAACTACAGCACCAGAATTGTGCTGCTGAAGCAAGTCAGTTTTTTGGAATTTTTACGACAGGGTCCCCCCTTACGACATTTTAGCAAAAAATGTTTTTCGTAAAAAATGCATTTTCTTACATTTACGGGTTTAGTCGGGACTCCTGATGACGTTTTGAGACATCTCCTACAACTACAGCACCAGAATTGTGCTGCTGAAGCAAGTCCGTTTTTTGGAAATTTTTTTTGTAAAAATTTTTTTTCCCAAAAAAAGCATTTTATGCCATTTTTAGGTTTTGTAGGGACTCCTGATGACGTTTTGAGACATCTCCTACAACTACAGCACCAGAATTGTACTGCTGAAGCAAGTCGGTTTTTTGGCATTTTTACGACAGGGTCCCCCCTTACGACATTTTAGCAAAAAATGTTTTTCGTAAAAAATGCATTTTCTTACATTTACGGGTTTAGTCGGGACTCCTGATGACGTTTTGAGACATCTCCTACAACTACAGCACCAGAATTGTGCTGCTGAAGCAAGTCTGTTTTTTGAATTTTTTTTTGTAAAAAAAAAGTTTGCCCAAAAAAAGCATTTTATGCCATTTTTAGGTTTTGTAGGGACTCCTGATGACATTTTGAGACATCTCCTACAACTACAGCACCAGAATTGTGCTGCTGAAGCAAGTCCGTTTTTTGGAAAAAAAATTTGTAAAAAAAAAGTTTTCCCAAAAAAAGCATTTTATGCCATTTTTAGGTTTTGTAGGGACTCCTGATGACGTTTTGAGACATCTCCTACAACTACAGCACCAAAATTGTGCTGCTGAAGCAAGTCTGTTTTTTGAATTTTTTTTTGTAAAAAAAAAGTTTGCCCAAAAAAAGCATTTTATGCCATTTTTAGGTTTTGTAGGGACTCCTGATGACATTTTGAGACATCTCCTACAACTACAGCACCAGAATTGTGCTGCTGAAGCAAGTCCGTTTTTTGGAAAAAAATTTTGTAAAAAAAAAGTTTTCCCAAAAAAAGCATTTTATGCCATTTTTAGGTTTTGTAGGGACTCCTGATGACGTTTTGAGACATCTCCTACAACTACAGCACCAAAATTGTACTGCTGAAGCAAGTCGGTTTTTTGGCATTTTTACGACAGGGTCCCCCCTTACGACATTTTAGCAAAAAATGTTTTTCTTAAAAAATGCATTTTCTTACATTTACGGGTTTAGTCGGGACTCCTGATGACGTTTTGAGACATCTCCTACAACTACAGCACCAGAATTGTGCTGCTGAAGCAAGTCCCTTTTTTGGCATTTTTTTTTTGTAAAAAAAAAGTTTTCCCAAAAAAAGCATTTTATGCCATTTTTAGGTTTTGTAGGGACTCCTGATGACGTTTTGAGACATCTCCTACAACTACAGCACCAGAATTGTACTGCTGAAGCAAGTCGGTTTTTTGGCATTTTTACGACAGGGTCCCCCCTTACGACATTTTAGCAAAAAATGTTTTTCTTAAAAAATGCATTTTCTTACATTTACGGGTTTAGTCGGGACTCCTGATGACGTTTTGAGACATCTCCTACAACTACAGCAGCAGAATTGTGCTGCTGAAGCAAGTCCGTTTTTTTGAATTTTTTTTACGACATTTTGCAAAATATTTTTTTTCCGTAAAATATGCATTTTCTTCTAATTTCTTCCATTTTCGGGTTTAGTCGGGACTCCTGATGACGTTTTGAGACATCTCCTACAACTACAGCACCAGAATTGTGCTGCTGAAGCAAGTCAGTTTTTTGGAATTTTTACGACAGGGTCCCCCCTTACGACATTTTAGCAAAAAATGTTTTTCGTAAAAAATGCATTTTCTTACATTTTCTTACATTTACGGGTTTAGTCGGGACTCCTGATGACGTTTTGAGACATCTCCTACAACTACAGCACCAGAATTGTGCTGCTGAAGCAAGTCCGTTTTTTGGTATTTTTTTTTGTAAAAAAAAAGTTTTCCCAAAAAAAGCATTTTATGCCATTTTTAGGTTTTGTAGGGACTCCTGATGACGTTTTGAGACATCTCCTACAACTACAGCACCAGAATTGTACTGCTGAAGCAAGTCCGTTTTTTGGCATTTTTACGACAGGGTCCCCCCCTTACGACATTTTAGCAAAAAATGTTTTTCGTAAAAAATGCATTTTCTTACATTTTCTTACATTTACGGGTTTAGTCGGGACTCCTGATGACGTTTTGAGACATCTCCTACAACTACAGCACCAGAATTGTGCTGCTGAAGCAAGTCTGTTTTTTGAAATTTTTTTTGTAAAAAAAAAGTTTGCCCAAAAAAAGCATTTTATGCCATTTTTAGGTTTTGTAGGGACTCCTGATGACGTTTTGAGACATCTCCTACAACTACAGCACCAGAATTGTGCTGCTGAAGCAAGTCCGTTTTTTGGAAAAAATTTTTGTAAAAAAAAAGTTTTCCCAAAAAAAGCATTTTATGCCATTTTTAGGTTTTGTAGGGACTCCTGATGACGTTTTGAGACATCTCCTACAACTACAGCACCAGAATTGTACTGCTGAAGCAAGTCGGTTTTTTGGCATTTTTACGACAGGGTCCCCCCTTACGACATTTTAGCAAAAAATGTTTTTCGTAAAAAATGCATTTTCTTACATTTTCTTACATTTACGGGTTTAGTCGGGACTCCTGATGACGTTTTGAGACATCTCCTACAACTACAGCACCAGAATTGTGCTGCTGAAGCAAGTCTGTTTTTTGAATTTTTTTTTGTAAAAAAAAAGTTTTCCCAAAAAAAGCATTTTATGCCATTTTTAGGTTTTGTAGGGACTCCTGATGACGTTTTGAGACATCTCCTACAACTACAGCACCAGAATTGTACTGCTGAAGCAAGTCCGTTTTTTGGCATTTTTACGACATTTTAGCAAAAAATGTTTTTCGTAAAAAATGCATTTTCTTACATTTTCTTACATTTACAGGTTTAGTCGGGACTCCTGATGACGTTTTGAGACATCTCCTACAACTATAGCACCAGAATTGTACTGCTGAAGCAAGTCCGTTTTTTGGCATTTTTACGACAGGGTCCCCCCTTACGACATTTTAGTAAAAAATGTTTTTCGTAAAAAATGCATTTTCTTACATTTTCTTACATTTACGGGTTTAGTCGGGACTCCTGATGACGTTTTGAGACATCTCCTACAACTACAGCACCAGAATTGTGCTGCTGAAGCATGTCCGTTTTTTGGAATTTTTTTATTGTAAAAAAAAAGTTTTCCCAAAAAAAGCATTTTATGCCATTTTTAGGTTTTGTAGGGACTCCTGATGACGTTTTGAGACATCTCCTACAACTACAGCACCAGAATTGTGCTGCTGAAGCAAGTCAGTTTTTTGGAATTTTTACGACAGGGTCCCCCCTTACGACATTTTAGTAAAAAATGTTTTTCGTAAAAAATGCATTTTCTTACATTTTCTTACATTTACGGGTTTAGTCGGGACTCCTGATGACGTTTTGAGACATCTCCTACAACTACAGCACCAGAATTGTGCTGCTGAAGCATGTCCGTTTTTTGGAATTTTTTTTTGTAAAAAAAAAGTTTTCCCAAAAAAAGCATTTTATGCCATTTTTAGGTTTTGTAGGGACTCCTGATGACGTTTTGAGACATCTCCTACAACTACAGCACCAGAATTGTGCTGCTGAAGCAAGTCAGTTTTTTGGAATTTTTACGACAGGGTCCCCCCTTACGACATTTTAGCAAAAAATGTTTTTCGTAAAAAATGCATTTTCTTACATTTACGGGTTTAGTCGGGACTCCTGATGACGTTTTGAGACATCTCCTACAACTACAGCACCAGAATTGTGCTGCTGAAGCAAGTCCGTTTTTTGGAAATTTTTTTTGTAAAATTTTTTTTTCCCAAAAAAAGCATTTTATGCCATTTTTAGGTTTTGTAGGGACTCCTGATGACGTTTTGAGACATCTCCTACAACTACAGCCCCAGAATTGTACTGCTGAAGCAAGTCGGTTTTTTGGCATTTTTACGACAGGGTCCCCCCTTACGACATTTTAGCAAAAAATGTTTTTCGTAAAAAATGCATTTTCTTACATTTTCTTACATTTACGGGTTTAGTCGGGACTCCTGATGACGTTTTGAGACATCTCCTACAACTACAGCACCAGAATTGTGCTGCTGAAGCAAGTCTGTTTTTTGAATTTTTTTTTGTAAAAAAAAAGTTTGCCCAAAAAAAGCATTTTATGCCATTTTTAGGTTTTGTAGGGACTCCTGATGACATTTTGAGACATCTCCTACAACTACAGCACCAGAATTGTGCTGCTGAAGCAAGTCCGTTTTTTGGAAAAAATTTTTGTAAAAAAAAAGTTTTCCCAAAAAAAGCATTTTATGCCATTTTTAGGTTTTGTAGGGACTCCTGATGACGTTTTGAGACATCTCCTACAACTACAGCACCAAAATTGTACTGCTGAAGCAAGTCGGTTTTTTGGCATTTTTACGACAGGGTCCCCCCTTACGACATTTTAGCAAAAAATGTTTTTCTTAAAAAATGCATTTTCTTACATTTTCTTACATTTACGGGTTTAGTCGGGACTCCTGATGACGTTTTGAGACATCTCCTACAACTACAGCACCAGAATTGTGCTGCTGAAGCAAGTCTGTTTTTTGAATTTTTTTTTGTAAAAAAAAAGTTTGCCCAAAAAAAGCATTTTATGCCATTTTTAGGTTTTGTAGGGACTCCTGATGACATTTTGAGACATCTCCTACAACTACAGCACCAGAATTGTGCTGCTGAAGCAAGTCCGTTTTTTGGAAAAAATTTTTGTAAAAAAAAAGTTTTCCCAAAAAAAGCATTTTATGCCATTTTTAGGTTTTGTAGGGACTCCTGATGACGTTTTGAGACATCTCCTACAACTACAGCACCAAAATTGTACTGCTGAAGCAAGTCGGTTTTTTGGCATTTTTACGACAGGGTCCCCCCTTACGACATTTTAGCAAAAAATGTTTTTCTTAAAAAATGCATTTTCTTACATTTTCTTACATTTACGGGTTTAGTCGGGACTCCTGATGACGTTTTGAGACATCTCCTACAACTACAGCACCAGAATTGTGCTGCTGAAGCAAGTCCCTTTTTTGGCATTTTTTTTTTGTAAAAAAAAAGTTTTCCCAAAAAAAAGCATTTTATGCCATTTTTAGGTTTTGTAGGGACTCCTGATGACGTTTTGAGACATCTCCTACAACTACAGCACCAGAATTGTACTGCTGAAGCAAGTCGGTTTTTTGGCATTTTTACGACAGGGTCCCCCCTTACGACATTTTAGCAAAAAATGTTTTTCTTAAAAAATGCATTTTCTTACATTTTCTTACATTTACGGGTTTAGTCGGGACTCCTGATGACGTTTTGAGACATCTCCTACAACTACAGCAGCAGAATTGTGCTGCTGAAGCAAGTCCGTTTTTTTGAATTTTTTTTACGACATTTTGCAAAATATTTTTTTTCCGTAAAATATGCATTTTCTTCTAATTTCTTCCATTTTCGGGTTTAGTCGGGACTCCTGATGACGTTTTGAGACATCTCCTACAACTACAGCACCAGAATTGTGCTGCTGAAGCAAGTCAGTTTTTTGGAATTTTTACGACAGGGTCCCCCCTTACGACATTTTAGCAAAAAATGTTTTTCGTAAAAAATGCATTTTCTTACATTTTCTTACATTTACGGGTTTAGTCGGGACTCCTGATGACGTTTTGAGACATCTCCTACAACTACAGCACCAGAATTGTGCTGCTGAAGCAAGTCCGTTTTTTGGTATTTTTTTTTGTAAAAAAAAAGTTTTCCCAAAAAAAGCATTTTATGCCATTTTTAGGTTTTGTAGGGACTCCTGATGACGTTTTGAGACATCTCCTACAACTACAGCACCAGAATTGTACTGCTGAAGCAAGTCCGTTTTTTGGCATTTTTACGACAGGGTCCCCCCCTTACGACATTTTAGCAAAAAATGTTTTTCGTAAAAAATGCATTTTCTTACATTTTCTTACATTTACGGGTTTAGTCGGGACTCCTGATGACGTTTTGAGACATCTCCTACAACTACAGCACCAGAATTGTGCTGCTGAAGCAAGTCTGTTTTTTGAAATTTTTTTTGTAAAAAAAAAGTTTGCCCAAAAAAAGCATTTTATGCCATTTTTAGGTTTTGTAGGGACTCCTGATGACGTTTTGAGACATCTCCTACAACTACAGCACCAGAATTGTGCTGCTGAAGCAAGTCCGTTTTTTGGAAAAAATTTTTGTAAAAAAAAAGTTTTCCCAAAAAAAGCATTTTATGCCATTTTTAGGTTTTGTAGGGACTCCTGATGACGTTTTGAGACATCTCCTACAACTACAGCACCAGAATTGTACTGCTGAAGCAAGTCGGTTTTTTGGCATTTTTACGACAGGGTCCCCCCTTACGACATTTTAGCAAAAAATGTTTTTCTTAAAAAATGCATTTTCTTACATTTTCTTACATTTACGGGTTTAGTCGGGACTCCTGATGACGTTTTGAGACATCTCCTACAACTACAGCACCAGAATTGTGCTGCTGAAGCAAGTCTGTTTTTTGAATTTTTTTTTGTAAAAAAAAAGTTTTCCCAAAAAAAGCATTTTATGCCATTTTTAGGTTTTGTAGGGACTCCTGATGACGTTTTGAGACATCTCCTACAACTACAGCACCAGAATTGTACTGCTGAAGCAAGTCGGTTTTTTGGCATTTTTACGACAGGGTCCCCCCTTACGACATTTTAGCAAAAAATGTTTTTCGTAAAAAATGCATTTTCTTACATTTTCTTACATTTACGGGTTTAGTCGGGACTCCTGATGACGTTTTGAGACATCTCCTACAACTACAGCACCAGAATTGTGCTGCTGAAGCAAGTCTGTTTTTTGAATTTTTTTTTGTAAAAAAAAAGTTTTCCCAAAAAAAGCATTTTATGCCATTTTTAGGTTTTGTAGGGACTCCTGATGACGTTTTGAGACATCTCCTACAACTATAGCACCAGAATTGTACTGCTGAAGCAAGTCCGTTTTTTGGCATTTTTACGACATTTTAGCAAAAAATGTTTTTCGTAAAAAATGCATTTTCTTACATTTTCTTACATTTACAGGTTTAGTCGGGACTCCTGATGACGTTTTGAGACATCTCCTACAACTACAGCACCAGAATTGTGCTGCTGAAGCAAGTCCGTTTTTTTGAATTTTTTTTACGACATTTTGCAAAATATTTTTTTTCCGTAAAATATGCATTTTCTTCTAATTTCTTCCATTTTCGGGTTTAGTCGGGACTCCTGATGACGTTTTGAGACATCTCCTACAACTACAGCACCAGAATTGTGCTGCTGAAGCAAGTCCGTTTTTTGGAATTTTTACGACAGGGTCCCCCCTTACGACATTTTAGCAAAAAATGTTTTTCTTAAAAAATGCATTTTCTTACATTTTCTTACATTTACGGGTTTAGTCAGGACTCCTGATGACGTTTTGAGACATCTCCTACAACTACAGCACCAGAATTGTGCTGCTGAAGCAAGTCCGTTTTTCACGGGACACATTTCCGGTGTGGTTGTTTCCGGATGAGGAGATGCTGCTCCATTATTGATTTGATTTGATTTCGTGTAGACCGCAATATGACTCAAGTAAACAACACCAACATTGTATATGCTCCCTTGAAAATATAGAACATTACACACGGCGCTCAAAAATCTATCAAAATGTTTTAGTAGGACTTTGGTCAGCTATGAAACTGCACCGCTTGATGGATTGTACTGTGCTTCAACATAGGAGTATTATTATGGTGTGTGTATAAGGTAAGACATATTTTCTGGTGTTTTGTTTCGCAATATTATGCAAAAGAAACTTTTCTTACCTTCTGGTACCTGAAAATTTGTGCAGGTCCGCCTTTGTAGTCCGTGCCGACACCGTAGTCGATAAGCTTCTTCTTTTTCTCCACCTTCTTGTTATGGGACATCCATCTTCTGCTGTTGCCATTTCTAATAAAAAGCAGTGTAAAGTTATTACTTATTTCAGTCAGTAAACTCGCCATGAAAGCCCTAAAACATACTGGTGTAGTGAGTTACCATTATTCACCCAAGGAACTTTAGTTACTAAAGTTCTGGTCGGACGGTTTTTCACGGGACACATTTCTGGTGTTGTTGTTTCTGGATGAGGAGATGCTGCTCCGTTATTGATTGAAGTAAAGTCTGAATGTCATTAAAACAGTTAGCTCCATCTTTTGACACTTCACAACAAAGATGACGGGGAGAAGACGCTGCCGAAGGTGAGCCACGTAAATAAGACCGCCCACAAAACGGCGCACCCGGAAGCGGCTTGAAGATGATGTGTAAAACATCATCTATGCAACATTTTGAGCAAAGAACCACCATTACATGTTATGTAGACCCCAAGGAAGTCTTTTACATTTAGAAAAAAATATATATATTATGACTCCTTTAATGCGCCTTATAATCCGGTGCGCCTTATATATGAAAAAAAGATCAAAAATAGACCATTCATCGGCAGTGCTCCTTATAATCCGGTGTGCCCTATGGTCCGGAAAATACGGTAATGCTTTATATCAATATTTGTGAGGATGTTTACCAATTTATCTAGGCCAGAGGTGTCAAACTCATTTTAGATCGGGGGCCACATTGAGAAAAATCTACTCCCAAGTGGGCCGGACTGGTAAAATCACGGCACGATAACTTAAAAATAAAGACAACTTCAGATTGTTTTCTTTGTTTAAAAATAGAATTTCTCAAAAATAAACAAATCATGTTGTTTTTTTACACTTACATGTTGCAGTTAATAGTGTTCTACCTTTAATTGTCGTTATTTATACTTTCTGAATAAATGACGTGATAATGTTCATCAGTCAACTCATTGGTGTTCATTTTCAATCTAACAAGATAAAAAAAAAAAAATCAAAATCAAATTACAGGATGTTATTTATGTAGTTTGCTAATTTTCTTCGACTGTTGCACTAACATCATGTGTTTTATTTTTTTTGTACATACTGTATGTAGCATCATCTACAAAGATACAAAGAATTGCCATTGCCACATCTAGTGGACACATTTAAAACAGCAGTTTCTTTCATAGAAAAATTTCAGCTCATTTGTATACTTAGCAAATTCATCCGGATAGAACCTGTTCACGGGCCTGATCCGTTTCATCTCAGCGATCGTATTTGTCACGTTTCATGTGTCAGGTAAAGCGCAATGAATGACTCCACTTCCTAGTGTAAGAGTGAGCTTTTATAAGTGTGCCATGACAGCAGACTCTCTAATCGGTGATTAAAACAGCTGAAAAAAAATCAAGTCTTCCAGAGATGGGCACAGTCTACACTACCTGCTGTCTGAGGCGAGTGCACAGCATCCTGCGTGACCAACAACACCCTGCTCCTCACCTGCGGCCCTCAGGTAGAAGGAACAGGTCTATACGTGCCAGGACAACTTGCCAACAGCTCGTCTGTATCCTCAGGCAGTGACCCTCTCTCACATCCCACCCATGAACTGCAACGTCTAATTATCACTTCTATTGATCTGCCCTTTATACTGTACACTGCATCCGGAAAGTATTCACAGCGCTTCATTTTTTGCCACATTTTGCTATGTTACAGCCTTATTCTAAAATGGTATCAATTCATTTTCGTCCTCAAAACTCTGCGTTTCTGGGTGTTGTTGATAAATGCAACAACACCCAGAAACGCCGCTGGCTTCGCTCGGCCCGAGCTCATCTAAGATGGACTGATTGGTTGGAATCTGCGCTTTTGCATGATATACTAGTTACTACGGTAATCTTCTCAGAAAGCACGTAGTTTCAAAGTTGTATTTGTGTTGGTACTGCATCAAAAAGCGACATCAGCGTGTAAAGGATATCACCACATGGACTCAGGAACACTTCAGAAAACCACTGTCAGTAACTACAGTTGGTCGCTACATCTGTAAGTGCAAGTTAAAACTCTACAATGCAAAGCGAATGCCATTTATCAACAACACCCAGAAACGCCGCTGGCTTCGCTCGGCCTGAGCTCATCTAAGTTGGACTGATTGGTTGGAATCTGCGCTTTTGCATGATATACTAGTTACTACGGTAATCTTCTCAGAAAGCACGTAGTTTCAAAGTTGTATTTGTGTTGGTACTGCATCAAAAAGCGACATCAGCGTGTAAAGGATATCACCACATGGACTCAGGAACACTTCAGAAAACCACTGTCAGTAACTACAGTTGGTCGCTACATCTGTAAGTGCAAGTTAAAACTCTACAATGCAAAGCGAATGCCATTTATCAACAACACCCAGAAACGCCGCCGGCTTCGCTCGGCCCGAGCTCATCTAAGATGTACTGATGCAAACTGGAAAAGTGTTCTGTGGTCTGACAAGTCCACATTTCAAATTGTTTTTGGAAACTGTGGACGTCGTGTCCTCCGGTCCAAAGAGGAAAAGAACCATCCGGATTGTTCTAGGCGCAAAGTTGAAAACCCAGCGTCTGTAATTGTATGGAAAACTTGTTTTGTTTTGTTTTTAATGTATGTTTTTATTGTTTTGTTTTTTAATGTATTATATTCTGTTTTTATATGTTTAAATGGATCTTAAGGTCTGCAATAAAGATTGATGATATGGGGGTGTATTAGTGGGTAACTTACACGTTTGTGAAGGCACCATTAATGCTGAAAGGTACATACAGGTTTTGGAGCAACAAAAGTTGCCATCCAAGCGACGTCTTTTTCATGGCCGCCCCTGCTTATTTCAGTAAGATATCGCCGAGCCACATTCTGCACGTGTTACAACAGCGTGGCTTCGTAGTAAAAGAGTGCGGGTACTAGACTGGCCTGCCTGTAGTACGAACTGTGCTCTGTAAATAAACTCGCCTTGCCGACCGTTTTCTGTCGTGGACAACGACAATTTCAATAAACTACAAGTTAAAAAAAAGGCATGAACATTTCCCTCTTTTGGGTATTGAAAAAATGTATCGAACGGCGCCGCTCAAGTACCGATCCATACCAGACTGTGAATTTTGTGCATCGTTCGTGGCACCCTTTGTGTTTACGCGTTTCATGGGTCAGGATTGCACCACCTAACGCATTTTTGATACATGGTTACTATGCAGTGTGTGTGTTATTCACTATGACAATGACAATAAATGCATTGAACTGAATAAAAATCATGTTAGAGTAAATGAATACTTCTCTGATTTGAGGGCGAAGGCTTTTTCATGTGTCCTGCGATGAACTGGCGGCCAGTCTAGGGTGTAGGCCGGGGGTCAGCAACCCGCGTCTCTTTAGCACCGCCCTCGTGGCTCCCTGGACCTCTTTCAGAGATGTGTGAAAATGGAAAAAGATGAAGAACATTTTTATTTGAATATATTTTCTGTAGGAGAACAAACATGACACAAACCTTCCTAATTGTTAGAAGTCCCACTGTTTATGTTAAACATGCTTCACTGATGAGAGGATTTAGCAAGCACTGTTTTGTCCTACTAATTTCAGCGATCCTTGAACTCATTGTTGTTTGTTTACATGTACAACTTTCTCCGACGCTGCCACAGAAAGACGTGTTTTATGCCACTTCTTCTTTGTCTCATTTTGTCCACCAAACGTTCTACGCTGTGCGCGAATTCACAAAAGGTGAGCTTTGTTGATTTTATTGACTTGTTGGAGTGCTAATCAGGCATATTTGGTCAGAGCATGACTGCAAGCTAATCAATGCTAACATGCTATTTAAGCTAGCTGTATGTACATATTGCATCATTATGACTCGTTTGTAGGAATATTTGAGCTCATTTAATTTCCTTTACTTATGTCCTCTGTGCATTTCATTTATATTTGCATGTCTCATGACACATTATCTGTACGTAATATTGGCTGCATTTCTGATAGTTGTTTGTGCGCCATGTTGTTCCAGACCACAGCAAACGTTACCCAGCTTGTAAAGATTGTAATAAATCCATTAGAAGAAGACAGCCTGCCTTTTCCTTTAACTTGGACACACACATTTATACCTTTGACCCTTATGAGCCAGTCATTTCCAGAAGTTATCTCATCATGTGAGAAGCCTCCATTTAAATAACATATTATTATTTGATCTTAATAGATTAAAAATGAACACCAATGAGTTGACTGATGAACATTATCACATCATTTAATCAGAAAGTATACATATCGACAAATAAAGGTAGAATACTATTAACCGCAACATGTAAGTGTAAAAAAAAAAACAACAACATTATGATTTGTACATTTTCAGAATGTGCTTGCTCTATTTTTAACAAAGAAAAAAACTAACAATCTGAAGTTGTCTTTATTTTTAAGTTATCGTGCCTTGATTTTACCAGTCCGGCCCACTTGGGAGTAGATTTTTGTCCATGTGGCCCCCGATCTAAAATGAGTTTGACACCTCTACATTAGAACTTACGAATAATGGATTGGTAGGTTCATCGTAGCCAGCCTTGTGTATTATTCTAATGACCCTTTTTTCAAGTTGAATTATTGAGCCTGTGTTTGTTCTATAAACATTTCCCCAAAGTTCAACACAGTATGTTAGATATGGAAAAATAAAAGAATAATATAACTACAGCTGCAGCTATCGAATATTTTAGTAATCGAGTATTCTATCGAATATCCCGATCGATTAATCGAATAAATCATAATTTTGTTTAATTATACACGTTAAGATGTGCCCTCAATTATTGTGGTTGGCCTAATCGTCTTATTTCCTAAACGCCTGTTTTCATTATTGAAGGCTGACACGCACAGCTAAAAATGTGTATGTGCTAATAAAAACAGGTGCGCTCACAGCCCTATGTGCTGTGTGGTGTGACCGCATAAACAAAGTTCTTGTCTCTCGTGCGTTTTTGATGATTATCATACGGTGCCGTTTAAACGTTTTCTAAACTCGAGCGTACTTAAAAGAGCGGTGTCGTGCAGTGCAAGGGGGGGATGATCTGTGACGTAAACACGCTGTGCAACACCTAAACAGTCTGTGCGAAACGTGAGCTTTGACTACTGTTTAGTGAACCAGTAAAAAAAAATATGTACGACACCTCGAGGCAGCAACAATTCCTCGAATGTATTTTGTAATCGAATTACTCAAGGAATCATGTGCAGATATTTCTTATTCAGCATGTGTCTTACTTTATATAAAGAATAGCAATGGATTTGGATGTTTTTAGAATAGAATAGAATAGAATAGAAAGTACTTTATTGATCCCTCGGGGAAATTCAGCACCACAGTTCGCTCACAATAAAAATAAACACTAAGGTATTTTTTACATGTGAATAATATAAATACAGTCTATTATACAGCATTATTCACTTGTGAATAATATAAATACAGTCTATTATACACAGTGTTGGGTTAGTTACTGAAAACCAGTAACTAGTTACAGTTACTAGTTACTTTATTTCAAAAGCAACTCAGTTACTAACTCAGTTACTTACACCAAAAAGTAATGCGTTATTGTGAAAAGTAACTATTTAGTTACCGTACTTGTTTTTTTCTTCTTCTTTTTTTAAAGCTACCATTAATGCCCTTCATTTAAGTACTGTTATTGCACTGGAGAATAATACAATCTGTTGATCAGCGCTAGGAATTTTCAAAATGGGGTCCCAGGGACCCCATCAAGTCATAAAAATGGGGTCCTACAGTAAATTTTTGGGGTCCCACTTTTTGGTAAGCGTTTTGACAACAAAAAAGATAAACGTATGCATTATCCTGTTATATCTCACATTATATATTGTGTTTTGGAAAAAGGTTGTCATAAACGTTACTTAATTCATAAAAAAAAATAATAAAGAAAGAAAACAAATTTGTATACATATGTAAATGTATTCAGTTATAAACATTCATTCACTTTCTTCTTTCCTTCATGGATCTAAACTTTACCGCTGCTGGTAGTTTTTTCTATGTTTTTATTGAATAAGTTGTAGGTGTATTTATTTCAGTATAAAAGTGTAAAAAGTGTTTTGCTTGGGTCATGAAATTATGATAACATTTTATATTTAACGCTTAAATCTCTGGAGTCTACATCAACTTCAGATCTATCCCTCATTTCAAAATGTTTTAGTTATGTTGTTTTTTTGTCTGTTTGTTTTCCGCCTTTTTTGTCAAACAAAACTATGTTTTTAATGGCAAACACACAAAATATGCAAAATCTTCCACCAAAAATATTTTTCAAAGTGGAATATTTGATGTGAAGTAATGGGAACCTTGGATAGGTCAATAATTCATAATAACATTGATTTTGATTCAATATTATGTTTTGAGCAATGACAGTTTGAAATAAATTGATTAATGTGGACCCCGATTTAAACAAGTTGAAAAACTTATTCGGGTGTTACCATTTAGTGGTCAATTGTACGGAATATGTACTGTACTGTGCAATCTATTAATAAAAGTCTCAATCAATCAATCCACTCCCTCGCTCTCTCTGTCCCTCCCTCACGAATGCTGCTGCGTGTGCACAATTAGTTTTGTTTTTAACCCCATCTTAACCCTGAACGTACATTGAAAATATACGCAACCCTGCCGGACATTTGAGGCATTTAAGAAACTCCGCCCGGACAGCCCCGCAAAAGAAGACACATGGTCAGTCTAGAATATCTCCATGTTAAGAAACTCGGCTTCAGCTCCACCATGATGTCTTGTAAGTAAACACAGACACGCCCCCCCCCCCAACCCCTCTCCACACACACACACACACACACACACACACACACACACACACACACACACACACACACACACACACACACACACACACACACACAGCGCCTCTTCTCTTGTCCCCGTTGTGACACAGGAAGAATTAAGTTAAGTTAAAGTTAAAGTACCAATGATTGTCACACACACACACACACACCCACACACACACACACACACACACACACACACACACACACACACACACACACACACACACACACACACACACACACACACACACACACACACACACACACACACACACACACACACACAGCGCCTCTTCTCTTGTCCCCGTTGTGACACAGGAAGAATTAAGTTAAGTTAAAGTTAAAGTACCAATGATTGTCACACACACACTAGGCGTGGTGAAATTTGTCCTCTTTATTTGACCCATCCCCTTGGGGAGCAGTGGGCAGCAGCGGCGCCGCGCCCGGGAATCATTCAGAAGGACGACACTGCAACTCTCCAATAAAACACACTCAGATCTTCTGTTTTTAGCCGATACTACATAAGAAATGACATAAAATAACGCAGTAACGCATCATGTAGTAACGGTAACTGAGTTACTGAATATAAAAAATAACGCGTTAGACTACTAGTTACTTTGTAACGCGTTAGTCCCAACACTGATTATACAGCATTATTCACATGTCAATAACATAAATACAGTCTATTATACAGCATAATTCACATTTGATTAATATAAATACATTTAAGCACAGTTAAGTATTGTTTTCCCTTTAACATCACAAATGAGTTTGACATTTGAAGTTAATTGCTGACATGAATGGACTTTTCCAGCATATTATGTGTGTATGACTTTCACCTGTGTAATAGAATGACTTCATGCAACTTTTCTCGGAGGACAATTGAACACTCACCTACCGAAAATGCAAACTTCGTCGCTGCTCGGTGACCTTTGTCTAGCGGCAGAATGTCTCTCTCGTCGTGTTGATCTAAATGAGAAGGAATGAATGACATTGGAACAAATAACAGCGCTGACATGATAGGAGGCGTGTTAGTTAGCAACCTGTTGTATTCTGATGACGTGCTAGCGTCACTTCCGCTGGGACGAGACCGGAGCGGTTAAAAAACGTGACTTTCATTTATAATAATTGAATGGTGTGTGTTCAAATAACCCTCCTCGGCCTTATAATTGTTACAAGTCGCGCTGTTGACATCTTTTCTTGGGAAATGGAGTCGACTCCAGGGGGTCTTTCCGCGGGCTCTGCCATTTTGAAATATGACGTCACGACCCGACGTCATCACCACCCGGAAGTGTGGATCTTCTTCTTCTTCTTTTGTTTTTATAGCAGGTTGGCAAGCAACCTTCTGGTGTGCATTACCGCCACCTACTGACATGGAGTGTGGACCACTTCTAGAGATCACCTTAGCACAGACCTGGGCAAATGAACGTCCGGGGGCCACATGCGGCCCCTTAAGCTTTTCAATCTGAATAATATGAATAACATCATTAAAAGTTCAGTTAAAGTGCCAATGATTGTCACACACACACACACTAGGTGTGGCGGAATTATTCTCTGCATTTGAACCATCACCCTTGATCACTCCCAGGGAGGTGAGGGGAGCAGTGAGCAGCAGCGGTGGCCGCGCCCGGGAATCATTTTGGTGATTCAACCCCCAATTCCAACCCTTGATGCTGAGTGCCAAGCAGGGAGGTAATGGCTCCCATTTTTATATAATAAAATACATGAATAAATCTTATTCATACACTCTTAGTCATCCACTCTTATTCATACACTCTTATTCATACACTCTTATTCATCCACTCTTATTCATATACTCTGGGACGGTATAGCTCGGTTGGTAGAGCGGCCGTGCCAGCAACTTGAGGGTTGCAGGTTCGATCCCCGCTTCCGCCATCCTAGTCACTGCCGTTGTGTCCTTGGGCAAGACACTTTACCCACCTGCTCCCAGTGCCACCCACACTGGTTTAAATGTAACTTAGATATTGGGTTTCACAATGTAAAGCGCTTTGAGTCACTTGAGAAAAAGCGCTATATAAATGTAATTCACTTCACTTCACTCTTATTCATACACACTTAGTCATCCACTCTTATTCATATACTCTTAGTCATCCACTCTTATTCATACACTCTTAGTCATCCACTCTTATTCATACACTCTTATTCATACACTGTTATTCATACACTCTTATTCATATACTCTTATTCATATACTCTTATTCATACACTCTTATTCATACACTCTTAGTCATCCACTCTTAGTCATACACTCTTATTCATACACTGTTATTCATACACTCTTATTCATATACTCTTATTCATATACTCTTATTCATACACTCTTATTCATACACTCTTATTCATACACTCTTAGTCATCCACTCTTAGTCATCCACTCTTATTCATACACTCTTATTCATGCATTCTTATTCATACACTGTTATTCATATAATCTTATTCATATACTCTTATTCATACACTCTTATTCATATACTCTTATTCATATACTCTTATTCATACACTGTTATTCATATACTCTTATTCATACATTCTTATTCATACACTCTTATTCATATACTCTTATTCATATACTCTTATTCATACACTGTTATTCATACACTCTTATTCATACACTCTTAGTCATCCACTCTTATTCATACACTCTTATTCATACACTCTTATTCATACACTCTTATTCATATACTCTTATTCATACACTCTTAGTCATCCACTCTTATTCATACACTCTTAGTCATCCACTCTTTCCATCCACTGCGGAGGTCGAGGAAGGCAGTCAGAGTCCAGGGGGAAGATCGGCAGGTGAGGCGCACGGCTCACTGCGGAGACACGGATGTACTGTGGGAACAGGAGATGACAAGGACAAATAAGGACTAGACACGAGGGAGACAAAGCGAGCAAAAGAGAGAGACACAGGTGAGGAGCCAGAGACGTGAAGCTTACTGAATCAGGGCTTTGTTCCGGCGTGGAGTAGTCAGTGGAGTGAGCCTTTATGCTGCTGCTTCTCGTCAAGACCAGGTGCGTTGATTGATGATTGCCGCCGGCTGTGGAGGCGCGTGGCCGTGGTCTGCGTGGCGCGTGCGGGGGCGTGTCCTGCGGTGCTTGCAGCGTAGCTTCGAGGAGCTCCTGCCGAGGAGGGAGAAGCAGACTGCGCGAGCGCCGTAACAGTGCCCCCCCTCTTATGCGAGGCTCTCAACGAGCGCCGGAGAGCTCCAGGGTTGACCTGATAGAAGTCCTCCAGAAGGGTGGGGTCAGCAAGGTAGGAGGCCGACACCCAGGATCTATCCTCTGGACCATAACCCTCCCAATGTACCAAAAATACCAGGCCCCTACCTCGCCGACGGACCCCAAGGATCTCCTTGACGGTCCAAACTGGGTCACCGTTATCCAGAGGGGTAGGGTCAGGGGAAGAGAGTGGAGAACTGGAGACAGGCTTACTCTGGGATACATGGACCACCGGATGTCGCTTCACCGAGGGGGGTAGAGACAGACTAACAGATACTGTTGGATAAGCTCAGAGCAATCGGATTTAACAAAACCTCATGGAGCTGGATGCAATCCTACTTGGAGGGGAGGAAACAGGTGGTAGAGGTGAACGGCACCGTGTCCCCCCCCCCCCCTCTCAGTGAGCTGTGGAGTCCCCCAAGGCAGTATATTAGGGCCTTTACTGTTCCTGGTATACATAAACGACATGTCATCGGCATGCGACTGTGAATTGTTTTTGTTTGCGGATGACTCGGCCTTGCTGGTATCCGGCAAGGACAATTCACAGGTGGAGAAAATCCTCAGTGCTGAACTCTGTAGAACTTGCACCTGGCTCGCTGACAACAAGCTATCCATACACTTGGGTAAAACGGAATCCATCCTGTTTGGGTCCCACATCAACCTTAAGAAAGAGAGATTTCTCTATAGAATCTCCTCTCTGGTCAACAAAAGCACCTTGAGGATTCTGGTGGGAACTCTCGTTCAACCCTTTAAACTATCATACAAAAGATTTATTCCTCTGACTAGATCTTTACTACCTTCAGAGTGACCTGACTGGGATTTGAACCCTGAACCCTTTGATTGGGAGCTAGCTGCTTTAACCATTCAGCTATCTGTGGTCTGCTTGAAAGGCGGTTTTTGTCCCCAATGACATATTTAGTTGAGAACCTGTCTCAGTAAACTATGATATAAAAGAGTAATTTCTCTGACTGGATCTTTCCTAGTCACCAAACGATCTGACTGGGATTCGAACCCAGTCCCATTTGATTGGGTACTAGCTGCTTTGACCACTAAGCTATTCTTGGTCTTCTTGAAGCTAGATTTTGTGTTTTGTAACATGTATTTAAAAACAACAGAGTGCTCCTGTCACAGAAAGGATCTTTGACCTGCATTTTTCCACAGTACAGTGCTCCCGTCAAACAAGATCTTTGATTTGTGTTTTGTAACATGTATTTAAAAACAGCAGAGTGCTCCTGTCACAGAAATGATCTTTGACCTGCATTTTTCCACAGTACAGTGCTCCCGTCAAACAAGATCTTTGTTCTGTGACAGGAGCACTCCACTGTATAATCCTGAATCAGATGCACCTGTGTGAGGTCGTTAGCTGCATAAAGACACCTGTCCACCCCATACAATCAGTAAGAGCCAAACATTCAGCATGGCTAAGAGCAAAGAGCTGTCCAAAGACACCAGAGACAAAATTGTATAACTCCACAAGGATGGAAAGGGCTACGGAGAAATTGCCAAGCAGCTTGGAGAAAAAGGGTCCACTGTTGGAGCAATCATTAGAAAATGGAAGAAGCTAAACATGACGGTCAATGTCAATGGGAGTGGAGCCCCATGCAAGATATCACCTGGTGGGGTCTCAATGATGCTAAGAAAGGTGAGGAATCAGCCCAGGACTACACGGCAGGACTTGGTCAATGACCTGAAAAGAGCTGGGACCACTGTTTCCATGGTCACTGTTGGTAATAACGTCATGGTTTGAAATCATGCATGGCACGGAAGGTTCCCCTGCTTAAACCAGAACATGTTAAGGCCCGTCTTAAGTTTGCCAATGACCATTTGGATGATCCAGAGGAGTCATAGTAGAAAGTGTTGTGGACAGTGTTTTATCACATCTCCATCATAGTTTACAGACACAGGTTCACCATTAAATCTGGTCTTTAGGAAACCCAAGGTAGCTCAGTGGGTAACATCAATGCTGTTAACCAAGGGGTACTGGGTTCAAGTCCCACTTACAGTTTTATATCATAGTTTACTGAGACAGGTTCTCAATTAAATGTTTCATTGGGGCCCTAAAACTTTATTCTAGAAGACAAGAGATAGCTGAAGGGTTAAACAGCTACCTCCCAATCAAAGGGTTCAATCCCAGTCAGGTCACTCTACAACTACTAAATATCCACTCAGAGCAATTAATCTTTTAAATGAAAGTTTACTGAGACAGTTCTCAATTATATATGTCATTGGGGCCCGGAAATCTGGCAATTGTATGGCCGAGGATAGCTGAATGGTTAAACAGCTAGCTCCCAACAAAGGGTTCATGGGTTCAATCCCAGTCCAAGGTCCAAGCAAGGGAGGGGAGTAGTGTTATGTGGGGGTGTATCACCTCCCCCACACAGAGTAAAGTCAAGTGGTAGCTGGTTAATTAACTTATAGTTAAAAAGGTAAGTATGAGTAATAATAATAACAAATAGTCCAAAAGTCGGGGGTTAGCTCCTCCTCCTTGCCGAGGCTAAAGTTGGCGGGAATAGAAAGATAGATAATTAATTCATTGTGAGTGTTGACCAATCAGCTCTCCTGGTCTGACTAATTACAGTTGAGATAATAAAAAAAACAAACTGCAATTGATACAATAAAAAAAATAATAATTGAATAATAAAAAAATGAGATTAATAAAAACATGTCTGTCATGCAATTGAGATAATTGGAGATAATTGTAATTGAGATAATTAATTATCTTAATTATCTCAATTGAGATAATTAATTATCTCAATTACAATTATCTCAATTGCATGACAGACATGTTTTTATTAATCTCATTTTTTTATTATTCAATTATTATTTTTCATTGTATAAATTGCAGTTTTTTTTTTTTTCAACTGCAATTAGTCAGACCAGGAGAGCTGATTGGTCAACACTCACAATGAATTAATTATCTATCTTTCTATTCCCGCCCATCTCAGCCAACTTTAGCCTCGGCAAGGAGGAGGAGCTAACCCCCGAGGTTACCCTTGACTTTTGGACTATAGACTATTTGTTATTATTATTACTCATACTTACCTTTTTAACTATAAGTTAATTAACCAGCTATCACTTGACTTTACTCTGTGTGGGGGAGGTGATACACCCCCACATAACGCTACTCCCCTCCCTTGCTTGGACCTTGGACTGGGATTGAACCCATGCACCCTTTGTTGGGAGCTAGCTGTTTAACCATTCAGCTATCCTCGGCCATACAATTGCCAGATTTCCGGGCCCCAATGACATATATAATTGAGAACTGTCTCAGTAAACTTTCATTTAAAAGATTAATTGCTCTGAGTGGATATTTAGTAGTTGTAGAGTGACCAGACTGGGATTGAACCCAGAACCCCTTGATTGTAAGCTAGCTGTTTAACCATTCAGCCATTCTTGTTCTTTTTATTACCAGATTTCCGGGCCCCAATGACATATATAATTGAGAACTGTCTCAGTAAACTTTCATTTAAAAGATTAATTGCTCTGACTCAATATTTACTAGTTTTAGAGTGACCTGACTGGGATTGAACCCAGAACCCTTTGTTTGGGAGGTAGCTGTTTAACCCTTCAGCTATCTTTGGTCTTCTAGAACAAAGTTTTCGGGCCCCAATGAAACATTTAATTGAGAACCTGTCTCAGTAAACTATGATATAAAACTGTAAGTGGGACTTGAACCCAGTACCCCTTGGTTAACAGTATTGATGTAACCCACTGAGCTACCTTGGGTTTTCTTAAGACCAGATTTAATGGTGAACCTGTGTCTGTAAACTATGATGGAGATGTGATAAAACACTGTCCACAACACTTTCTACTATGACTCCTCTGGATCATCCAAATGGTCATTGGCAAACTTAAGACGGGCCTTAACATGTTCTGGTTTAAGCAGGGGAACCTTCCGTGCCATGCATGATTTCAAACCATGACGTTATTACCAACAGTGACCATGGAAACAGTGGTCCCAGCTCTTTTCAGGTCATTGACCAAGTCCTGCCGTGTAGTCCTGGGCTGATTCCTCACCTTTCTTAGCATCATTGAGACCCCACCAGGTGATATCTTGCATGGGGCTCCACTCCCATTGACATTGACCGTCATGTTTAGCTTCTTCCATTTTCTAATGATTGCTCCAACAGTGGACCTTTTTTCACCAAGCTGCTTGGCAATTTCTCCGTAGCCCTTTCCATCCTTGTGGAGTTGTACAATTTTGTCTCTGGTGTCTTTGGACAGCTCTTTGCTCTTAGCCATGCTGAATGTTTGGCTCTTACTGATTGTATGGGGTGGACAGGTGTCTTTATGCAGCTAACGACCTCACACAGGTGCATCTGATTCAGGATTATACAGTGGAGTGCTCCTGTCACAGAACACTAATCAAAGATCTTGTTTGACGGGAGCACTGTACTGTGGAAAAATGCAGGTCAAAAATCCTTTCTAAGAGAGGAGAACTCTGTTGTTTTAAATACATGTTACAAAACACAAATCAAAGATCATTGATCTGACTGGGATTGAACCCATAACCCTATGATTGGGAGCTAGCTGTTTAACCATTCAGCTACCCTTAGTCTTTTTGGTACTAGATTTTGGGCCCCAATAACATATACAATTGAGAACCTTTAAACTATCACACAAAAGATTTATTCCTCTGACTAGATCTTTACTACCTTCAGAGTGACCTGACTGGGATTTAAGCCCAGAACCCTTTGATTGGGAGCTAGCTGCTTTAACCATTCAGCTATCTGTGGTATTCTTGAAAGGAGATTTCCGTCCCCAATGACATATTTAGTTGAGAACCTGTCTCAGTAAACTATGATATAAAAGAGTAATTTCTCTGACTGGATCTTTCCTAGTCACCAAACGATCTGACTGGGATTTGAACCCAGTCCCATTTGATTGGGTACTAGCTGCTTTGACCACTAAGCTATTCTTGGTCTTCTTGAAGCTAGATTTCGGGCCCCAATGACATATTTAATTGAGAACCTGTCTCACTAAATCACAATGATAGTGAAACAAAACACTAACTCCCTACTGGGATTTGAACCCAGTACCCCTTGCTTGGTGGCCGACAGTGTTAACCACTCAGCTGTCCCAGGTCTTGCAGAGCTAGATTCCAGGCCCTAATGACAAATATAATCGAGGACCCGTCTTAGTGAACTACGATGGAGGTGAACCAAAACTTTGGAGCTTTGTTAAGTTACTGATCAAGCAAATAGTCAATCATGACATTGCTGGTTTTACTGCTGTTGGGCAGCACACACACACAGAGTACTTACAAGCAGACACAGTGTGTAGACAGAAAAGGGAGAATGGACGCATTTTGGTGTAAAAAGTAAAGATAAAGGTGAAGTTATAACACTGAAACACCCTCAGGAAGAGCTGCTTTAAGACATGGCTAACTAGCTCGCAGCTAACACACATCCACAGTGTTTCAGCTACTTCTAAATCACTAATCCTGGCCTCCATGGCGACAAATAAAGTACGTTTTTTACAAGTAGCATTATCACTGGAGGATGAGGAATACCTAAACATGCTTCACTACACACCGTAGGAGGATACAATATCTCACCGCCGTCACAATGTAAACAAATGACATGGGTGGATCTACACCTGACATCTACTGTAATGACACCAAGTACAAGAGCGTATCTAGTCGATACTACTATGATTACATCGATATTTTTTATCGTCACAAAATCTTTTTTCCTTTTTTTTGTAAATGTATATTATGTTTATAAAGTCAGTAAATACGTCCCTGGACACATGAGGACTTTGAAAATGACCAATGTATGATCCTGTAACTACTTGGTATCAGATCGATACCTAAATGTGTGGTATCATCCAAAACTAATGTAAAGTATCAAAGAAGAGAAGAATAAGTGATTATTACATTTGAACAAAAGTGTAGATAGAAAATGTTGAAACGGAAAATAAGCAGATTTTAACAGCAAATGAACAAGTAGATTAATAATCAATTTTTGCAGTTTGTCCCTCATAATGTGTATAAAATAATAGGTAGATAAATGACAATATGTTAATGCATACGTCAGCAGACTAAATAGGAGTCTTTGTTTGTTTACTTATTACTAAAAGACAAGTTGTCTAGTATGTTCACTATTTTATTTGAGGACTAAATGACAATAATAAACATATGTTTCATGTACACTAAGATGTTTTGTTCAAATAAAGCTAATAATGCAATTTTTTGTGGTACCCTTTTTTTAGAAAAGTATCAAAATACATTTTGGTACCGGTACTGTTACGTAAGACGAAGGGGGAAGGAGACGGTACGACAGCAGGAGGTCTAGCTCAACGGGTTTTATTTGAGCTTGATGATTACGTCGGGTGTGTATGCTACTATGTGTGTGGATGCAGGGCTATGTGTAGAAGTTAACCAAATATAAGTTACCAGAGGTTATTGTAAGTGTGTGTTGGTTGTGGCAGCAAAGAAGTCCAGAGGGGCGAAGCAAAAGAGGTTCGTGATCCGAGCGAGGTCCGTGGGGGCAGGAGAGAGGCGTCCAGAAGTCCAGGTCCGAGTGCGGGGGTCGAGGAAGGCAGTCAGAGTCCAGGGGGAAGATCGGCAGGTGAGGCGCACGGCTCACTGCGGAGACACGGAGGTACTGTGGGAGGAGATGCCATTTTTAGGTTTTGTAGGGACTCCTGATGACGTTTTGAGACATCTCCTACAACTACAGCACCAGAATTGTGCTGCTGAAGCAAGTCCGTTTTTTGGAATTTTTACGACAGGGTCCCCCCTTACGACATTTTAGCAAAAAATGTTTTTCGTAAAAAATGCTTTTTCTTACATTTTCTTACATTTACGGGTTTAGTCGGGACTCCTGATGACGTTTTGAGACATCTCCTACAACTACAGCACCAGAATTGTGCTGCTGAAGCAAGTCCGTTTTTTGGAATTTTTACGACAGGGTCCCCCCTTACGACATTTTAGCAAAAAATGTTTTTCTTAAAAAATGCATTTTCTTACATTTTCTTACATTTACGGGTTTAGTCGGGACTCCTGATGACGTTTTGAGACATCTCCTACAACTACAGCACCAGAATTGTGCTGCTGAAGCAAGTCCGTTTTTTGGAATTTTTTTTTGTAAAAAAAAAGTTTTCCCAAAAAAAGCATTTTATGCCATTTTTAGGTTTTGTAGGGACTCCTGATGACATTTTGAGACATCTCCTACAACTACAGCACCAGAATTGTACTGCTGAAGCAAGTCCGTTTTTTGGCATTTTTACGACAGGGTCCCCCCTTACGACATTTTAGCAAAAAATGTTTTTCTTAAAAAATGCATTTTCTTACATTTTCTTACATTTACGGGTTTAGTCGGGACTCCTGATGACGTTTTGAGACATCTCCTACAACTACAGCACCAGAATTGTGCTGCTGAAGCAAGTCCGTTTTTTTTAAAAAATTTTTACGACATTTTGCAAAATATTTTTTTCCCGTAAAATATGCATTTTCTTCTAATTTCTTCCATTTTCGGGTTTAGTCGGGACTCCTGATGACGTTTTGAGACATCTCCTACAACTACAGCACCAGAATTGTGCTGCTGAAGCAAGTCCGTTTTTTGGAATTTTTACGACAGGGTCCCCCCTTACGACATTTTAGCAAAAAATGTTTTTCTTAAAAAATGCATTTTCTTACATTTTCTTACATTTACGGGTTTAGTCGGGACTCCTGATGACGTTTTGAGACATCTCCTACAACTACAGCACCAGAATTGTGCTGCTGAAGCAAGTCCGTTTTTTGGAATTTTTTTTTGTAAAAAAAAAGTTTTCCCAAAAAAAGCATTTTATGCCATTTTTAGGTTTTGTAGGGACTCCTGATGACATTTTGAGACATCTCCTACAACTACAGCACCAGAATTGTACTGCTGAAGCAAGTCCGTTTTTTGGCATTTTTACGACAGGGTCCCCCCTTACGACATTTTAGCAAAAAATGTTTTTCTTAAAAAATGCATTTTCTTACATTTTCTTACATTTACGGGTTTAGTCGGGACTCCTGATGACGTTTTGAGACATCTCCTACAACTACAGCACCAGAATTGTGCTGCTGAAGCAAGTCCGTTTTTTTTAAAAAATTTTTACGACATTTTGCAAAATATTTTTTTCCCGTAAAATATGCATTTTCTTCTAATTTCTTCCATTTTCGGGTTTAGTCGGGACTCCTGATGACGTTTTGAGACATCTCCTACAACTACAGCACCAGAATTGTGCTGCTGAAGCAAGTCCGCTTTTTGGAATTTTTACGACAGGGTCCCCCCTTACGACATTTTAGCAAAAAATGTTTTTCGTAAAAAATGCATTTTCTTACATTTACGGGTTTAGTCGGGACTCCTGATGACGTTTTGAGACATCTCCTACAACTACAGCACCAGAATTGTGCTGCTGAAGCAAGTCCGTTTTTTGAATTTTTTTTTGTAAAAAAAAAGTTTTCCCAAAAAAAGCATTTTATGCCATTTTTAGGTTTTGTAGGGACTCCTGATGACGTTTTGAGACATCTCCTACAACTACAGCACCAGAATTGTACTGCTGAAGCAAGTCCGTTTTTTGGCATTTTTACGACAGGGTCCCCCCTTACGACATTTTAGCAAAAAATGTTTTTCTTAAAAAATGCATTTTCTTACATTTTCTTACATTTACGGGTTTAGTCGGGACTCCTGATGACGTTTTGAGACATCTCCTACAACTACAGCACCAGAATTGTGCTGCTGAAGCAAGTCCGTTTTTTTGAATTTTTTTTACGACATTTTGCAAAATATTTTTTTTCCGTAAAATATGCATTTTCTTCTAATTTCTTCCATTTTCGGGTTTAGTCGGGACTCCTGATGACGTTTTGAGACATCTCCTACAACTACAGCACCAAAATTGTGCTGCTGAAGCAAGTCCGTTTTTTGGAATTTTTACGACAGGGTCCCCCTTTACGACATTTTAGCAAAAAATGTTTTTCTTAAAAAATGCATTTTCTTACATTTTCTTACATTTACGGGTTTAGTCGGGACTCCTGATGACGTTTTGAGACATCTCCTACAACTACAGCACCAGAATTGTGCTGCTGAAGCAAGTCCGTTTTTTGGCATTTTTACGACAGGGTCCCTTACGACATTTTAGCAAAAAATGTTTTTCATAAAAAATGCATTTTCTTACATTTTCTTACATTTACGGGTTTAGTCAGGACTCCTGATGACGTTTTGAGACATCTCCTACAACTACAGCACCAGAATTGTGCTGCTCAAACAAGTCCGTTTTTTGAATTTTTTTTTGTAAAAAAAAAGTTTTCCCAAAAAAAGCATTTTATGCCATTTTTAGGTTTTGTAGGGACTCCTGATGACGTTTTGAGACATCTCCTACAACTACAGCACCAGAATTGTGCTGCTGAAGCAAGTCCGTTTTTTGGAAAAATTTTTTGTAAAAAAAAAGTTTTCCCAAAAAAAGCATTTTATGCCATTTTTAGGTTTTGTAGGTACTCCTGATGACGTTTTGAGACATCTCCTACAACTACAGCACCAGAATTGTACTGCTGAAGCAAGTCCGTTTTTTGGCATTTTTACGACAGGGTCCCCCCTTACGACATTTTAGCAAAAAATGTTTTTCTTAAAAAATGCATTTTCTTACATTTTCTTACATTTACGGGTTTAGTCGGGACTCCTGATGACGTTTTGAGACATCTCCTACAAGTACAGCCCCAGAATTGTGCTGCTGAAGCAAGTCTGTTTTTTGAATTTTTTTTTGTAAAAAAAAAGTTTGCCCAAAAAAAGCATTTTATGCCATTTTTAGGTTTTGTAGGGACTCCTGATGACGTTTTGAGACATCTCCTACAACTACAGCACCAGAATTGTACTGCTGAAGCAAGTCCGTTTTTTGGCATTTTTACGACAGGGTCCCCCCTTACGACATTTTAGCAAAAAAAATTTTTCTTAAAAAATGCATTTTCTTACATTTTCTTACATTT
Organism: Entelurus aequoreus; assembly: GCF_033978785.1. Classification (NCBI taxonomy): domain Eukaryota; kingdom Metazoa; phylum Chordata; class Actinopteri; order Syngnathiformes; family Syngnathidae; genus Entelurus; species Entelurus aequoreus. The sequence goes on from NW_026907975.1 coordinate 69,488, forward strand.
ACGGGTTTAGTCGGGACTCCTGATGACGTTTTGAGACATCTCCTACAACTACAGCACCAGAATTGTGCTGCTGAAGCAAGTCCGTTTTTTGGCATTTTGACGACAGGGTCCCCCCTTACGACATTTTAGCAAAAAATGTTTTTCGTAAAAAATGCATTTTCTTACATTTTCTTACATTTACGGGTTTAGTCGGGACTCCTGATGACGTTTTGAGACATCTCCTACAACTACAGCACCAGAATTGTGCTGCTGAAGCAAGTCCGTTTTCTGGAATTTTTTTTGTAAAAAAAAAGTTTTCCCAAAAAAAGCATTTTATGCCATTTTTAGGTTTTGTAGGGACTCCTGATGACGTTTTGAGACATCTCCTACAACTACAGCACCAGAATTGTACTGCTGAAGCAAGTCAGTTTTTTGGCATTTTTACGACAGGGTCCCCCCTTACGACATTTTAGCAAAAAATGTTTTTCTTAAAAAATGCATTTTCTTACATTTTCTTACATTTACGGGTTTAGTCGGGACTCCTGATGACGTTTTGAGACATCTCCTACAACTACAGCACCAGAATTGTGCTGCTGAAGCAAGTCCGTTTTTTTGAATTTTTTTTACGACATTTTGCAAAATATTTTTTTTCCGTGAAATATGCATTTTCTTCTAATTTCTTCCATTTTCGGGTTTAGTCGGGACTCCTGATGACGTTTTGAGACATCTCCTACAACTACAGCACCAGAATTGTGCTGCTGAAGCAAGTCTGTTTTTTGAATTTTTTTTTTGTAAAAAAAAAGTTTGCCCAAAAAAAGCATTTTATGCCATTTTTAGGTTTTGTAGGGACTCCTGATGACGTTTTGAGACATCTCCTACAACTACAGCACCAGAATTGTACTGCTGAAGCAAGTCCGTTTTTTGGCATTTTTACGACAGGGTCCCCCCTTACGACATTTTAGCAAAAAATGTTTTTCTTAAAAAATGCATTTTCTTACATTTTCTTACATTTACGGGTTTAGTCGGGACTCCTGATGACGTTTTGAGACATCTCCTACAACTACAGCACCAGAATTGTGCTGCTGAAGCAAGTCCGTTTTTTGGAATTTTTTTTTGTAAAAAAAAAGTTTTCCCAAAAAAAGCATTTTATGTCATTTTTAGGTTTTGTAGGGACTCCTGATGACGTTTTGAGACATCTCCTACAACTACAGCACCAGAATTGTACTGCTGAAGCAAGTCCGTTTTTTGGCATTTTTACGACAGGGTCCCCCCTTACGACATTTTAGCAAAAAAATTTTTTCTTAAAAAAATGCATTTTCTTACATTTTCTTACATTTACGGGTTTAGTCGGGACTCCTGATGACGTTTTGAGACATCTCCTACAACTACAGCACCAGAATTGTGCTGCTGAAGCAAGTCCGTTTTTTGGAATTTTTACGACAGGGTCCCCCCTTACGACATTTTAGCAAAAAATGTTTTTCTAAAAAAATGCATTTTCTTACATTTACGGGTTTAGTCGGGACTCCTGATGACGTTTTGAGACATCTCCTACAACTACAGCACCAGGATTGTGCTGCTGAAGCAAGTCCGTTTTTTGGCATTTTTACGACAGGGTCCCCCCTTACGACATTTTAGCAAAAAATGTTTTTCGTAAAAAATGCATTTTCTTACATTTTCTTACATTTACGGGTTTAGTCGGGACTCCTGATGACGTTTTGAGACATCTCCTACAACTACAGCACCAGAAATGTGCTGCTGAAGCAAGTCCGTTTTTTGGAATTTTTACGACAGAGTCCCCCCTTACGACATTTTAGCAAAAAATGTTTTTCGTAAAAAATGCATTTTCTTACATTTTCTTACATTTACGGGTTTAGTCGGGACTCCTGATGACGTTTTGAGACATCTCCTACAACTACAGCACCAGAATTGTGCTGCTGAAGCAAGTCCGTTTTTTGGAATTTTTACGACAGAGTCCCCCCTTACGACATTTTAGCAAAAAATGTTTTTCGTAAAAAATGCATTTTCTTACATTTTCTTACATTTACGGGTTTAGTCGGGACTCCTAATGACGTTTTGAGACATCTCCTACAACTACAGCACCAGAATTGTGCTGCTGAAGCAAGTCCTTTTTTTGGAATTTGTACGACAGGGTCCTCCCTTACGACATTTTAGCAAAAAATGTTTTTCGTAAAAAATGCATTTTCTTACATTTTCTTACATTTACGGGTTTAGTCGGGACTCCTGATGACGTTTTGAGACATCTCCTACAACTACAGCACCAGAATTGTGCTGCTGAAGCAAGTCTGTTTTTTGAATTTTTTTTTGTAAAAAAAAAGTTTGCCAAAAAAAAGCATTTTATGCCATTTTTAGGTTTTGTAGGGACTCCTGATGACGTTTTGAGACATCTCCTACAACTACAGCACCATAATTGTACTGCTGAAGCAAGTGCATTTTTTGGCATTTTTACGACAGGGTCCCCCCTTACGACATTTTAGCAAAAAAATGTTTTCTTAAAAAATGCATTTTCTTACATTTACGGGTTTAGTCGGGACTCCTGATGACGTTTTGAGACATCTCCTACAACTACAGCACCAGAATTGTGCTGCTGAAGCAAGTCCGTTTTTTGGCATTTTTACGACAGGGTCCCCCCTTACGACATTTTAGCAAAAAATGTTTTTCTTAAAAAATGCATTTTCTTACATTTTCTTACATTTACGGGTTTAGTCGGGACTCCTGATGACGTTTTGAGACATCTCCTACAACTACAGCACCAGAATTGTGCTGCTGAAGCAAGTCCGTTTTTTGAATTTTTTTTTGTAAAAAAAAAGTTTTCCCAAAAAAAGCATTTTATGCCATTTTTAGGTTTTGTAGGGACTCCTGATGACGTTTTAAGACATCTCCTACAACTACAGCACCAGAATTGTGCTGCTGAAGCAAGTCCGTTTTTTGGCATTTTTACGACAGGGTCCCCCCTTACGACATTTTAGCAAAAAAAATTTTTCTTAAAAAATGCATTTTCTTACATTTTCTTACATTTACGGGTTTAGTCGGGACTCCAGATGACGTTTTGAGACATCTCCTACAACTACAGCACCAGAATTGTGCTGCTGAAGCAAGTCCGTTTTTTGGAATTTTTACGACAGGGTCCCCCCTTACGACATTTTAGCAAAAAATGTTTTTCTTAAAAAATGCATTTTCTTACATTTTCTTACATTTACGGGTTTAGTCGGGACTCCTGATGACGTTTTGAGACATCTCCTACAACTACAGCACCAGAATTGTGCTGCTGAAGCAAGTCCGTCTTTTTGAATTTTTTTTACGACATTTTGCAAAATATTTTTTTTCCGTAAAATATGCATTTTCTTCTAATTTCTTCCATTTTCGGGTTTAGTCGGGACTCCTGATGACGTTTTGAGACATCTCCTACAACTACAGCACCAGAATTGTGCTGCTGAAGCAAGTCCGTTTTTTGGCATTTTTACGACAGGGTCCCCCCTTACGACATTTTAGCAAAAAATGTTTTTCTTAAAAAATGCATTTTCTTACATTTTCTTACATTTACGGGTTTAGTCGGGACTCCGGATGACGTTTTGAGACATCTCCTACAACTACAGCACCAGAATTGTGCTGCTGAAGCAAGTCCGTTTTTTGGAAATTTTTTTTGTAAAAAAAAAGTTTTCCCAAAAAAAGCATTTTATGCCATTTTTAGGTTTTGTAGGGACTCCTGATGACGTTTTGAGACATCTCCTACAACTACAGCACCAGAATTGTACTGCTGAAGCAAGTCCGTTTTTTGGCATTTTTACGACAGGGTCCCCCCTTACGACATTTTAGCAAAAAAATTTTTTCTTAAAAAATGCATTTTCTTACATTTTCTTACATTTACGGGTTTAGTCGGGACTCCTGATGACGTTTTGAGACATCTCCTACAACTACAGCACCAGAATTGTGCTGCTGAAGCAAGTCCGTTTTTTGAATTTTTTTTTGTAAAAAAAAAGTTTGCCCAAAAAAAGCATTTTATGCCATTTTTAGGTTTTGTAGGGACTCCTGATGACGTTTTGAGACATCTCCTACAACTACAGCACCAGAATTGTACTGCTGAAGCAAGTCCGTTTTTTGGCATTTTTACGACAGGGTCTCCCCTTACGACATTTTAGCAAAAAAATGTTTTCTTAAAAAATGCATTTTCTTACATTTACGGGTTTAGTCGGGACTCCTGATGACGTTTTGAGACATCTCCTACAACTACAGCACCAGAATTGTGCTGCTGAAGCAAGTCCGTTTTTTTAAATTTTTTTTACGACATTTGGCAAAATATTTTTTTTCCGTAAAATATGCATTTTCTTCTAATTTCTTCCATTTTCGGGTTTAGTCGGGACTCCTGATGACGTTTTGAGACATCTCCTACAACTACAGCACCAGAATTGTGCTGCTGAAGCAAATCCGTTTTTTGGCATTTTTACGACAGGGTCCCCCCTTACGACATTTTAGCAAAAAATGTTTTTCTTAAAAAATGCATTTTCTTACATTTTCTTACATTTACGGGTTTAGTCGGGACTCCTGGTGACGTTTTGAGACATCTCCTACAACTACAGCACCAGAATTGTGCTGCTGAAGCAAGTCTGTTTTTTGAATTTTTTTTTGTAAAAAAAAAGTTTGCCCAAAAAAAGCATTTTATGCCATTTTTAGGTTTTGTAGGGACTCCTGATGACGTTTTGAGACATCTCCTACAACTACAGCACCAGAATTGTACTGCTGAAGCAAGTCCGTTTTTTGGCATTTTTACGACAGGGTCCCCCCTTACGACATTTTAGCAAAAAATGTTTTTCGTAAAAAATGCATTTTCTTACATTTTCTTACATTTACGGGTTTAGTCGGGACTCCTGATGACGTTTTGAGACATCTCCTACAACTACAGCACCAGAATTGTACTGCTGAAGCAAGTCCGTTTTTTGGCATTTTTACGACAGGGTCCCCCCTTACGACATTTTAGCAAAAAAATGTTTTCTTAAAAAATGCATTTTCTTACATTTACGGGTTTAGTCGGGACTCCTGATGACGTTTTGAGACATCTCCTACAACTACAGCACCAGAATTGTGCTGCTGAAGCAAGTCCGTTTTTTTGAATTTTTTTTACGACATTTTGCAAAATATTTTTTTTCCGTAAAATATGCATTTTCTTCTAATTTCTTCCATTTTCGGGTTTAGTCGGGACTCCTGATGACGTTTTGAGACATCTCCTACAACTACAGCACCAGAATTGTGCTGCTGAAGCAAGTCCGTTTTTTGGAATTTTTTTTTGTAAAAAAAAAGTTTTCTCAAAAAAAGCATTTTATGCCATTTTTAGGTTTTGTAGGGACTCCTGATGACGTTTTGAGACATCTCCTACAACTACAGCACCAGAATTGTACTGCTGAAGCAAGTCCGTTTTTTGGCATTTTTACGACAGGGTCCCCCCTTACGACATTTTAGCAAAAAATGTTTTTCTTAAAAAATGCATTTTCTTACATTTTCTTACATTTACGGGTTTAGTCGGGACTCCTGATGACGTTTTGAGACATCTCCTACAACTACAGCACCAGAATTGTGCTGCTGAAGCAAGTCCGTTTTTTGGAATTTTTACGACAGGGTCCCCCCTTACGACATTTTAGCAAAAAATGTTTTTCTAAAAAAATGCATTTTCTTACATTTACGGGTTTAGTCGGGACTCCTGATGACGTTTTGAGACATCTCCTACAACTACAGCACCAGAATTGTGCTGCTGAAGCAAGTCCGTTTTTTGGAATTTTTACGACAGGGTCCCCCCTTACGACATTTTAGCAAAAAATGTTTTTCGTAAAAAATGCATTTTCTTACATTTTCTTACATTTACGGGTTTAGTCGGGACTCCTGATGACGTTTTGAGACATCTCCTACAACTACAGCACCAGAAGTGTGCTATTCAAACAAGTCATTTTTTTGGAATTTTTTTTTGTAAAAAAAAAGTTTTCCCAAAAAAAGCATTTTATGCCATTTTTAGGTTTTGTAGGGACTCCTGATGACGTTTTAAGACATCTCCTACAACTACAGCACCAGAATTGTACTGCTGAAGCAAGTCCGTTTTTTGGCATTTTTACGACAGGGTTCCCCCTTACGACATTTTAGCAAAAAATGTTTTTCGTAAAAAATGCATTTTCTTACATTTACGGGTTTAGTCGGGACTCCTGATGACGTTTTGAGACATCTCCTACAACTACAGCACCAGAATTGTGCTGCTGAAGCAAGTCCGTTTTTTTGAATTTTTTTTACGACATTTTGCAAAATATTTTTTTTCCGTAAAATATGCATTTTCTTCTAATTTCTTCCATTTTCGGGTTTAGTCGGGACTCCTGATGACGTTTTGAGACATCTCCTACAACTACAGCACCAGAATTGTGCTGCTGAAGCAAATCCGTTTTTTGGCATTTTTACGACAGGGTCCCCCCTTACGACATTTTAGCAAAAAATGTTTTTCTTAAAAAATGCATTTTCTTACATTTTCTTACATTTACGGGTTTAGTCGGGACTCCTGATGACGTTTTGAGACATCTCCTACAACTACAGCACCAGAATTGTGCTGCTGAAGCAAGTCCGTTTTTTGGAATTTTTTTTTGTAAAAAAAAAGTTTTCCCAAAAAAAGCATTTTATGCCATTTTTAGGTTTTGTAGGGACTCCTGATGACGTTTTGAGACATCTCCTACAACTACAGCACCAGAATTGTACTGCTGAAGCAAGTCCGTTTTTTGGCATTTTTACGACAGGGTCCCCCCTTACGACATTTTAGCAAAAAAATTTTTTCTTAAAAAATGCATTTTCTTACATTTTCTTACATTTACGGGTTTAGTCGGGACTCCTGATGACGTTTTGAGACATCTCCTACAACTACAGCACCAGAATTGTGCTGCTGAAGCAAGTCCGTTTTTTTGAATTTTTTTTACGACATTTTGCTAAATATTTTTTTTCCGTAAAATATGCATTTTCTTCTAATTTCTTCCATTTTCGGGTTTAGTCGGGACTCCTGATGACGTTTTGAGACATCTCCTACAACTACAGCACCAGAATTGTGCTGCTGAAGCAAATCCGTTTTTTGGCATTTTTACGACAGGGTCCCCCCTTACGACATTTTAGCAAAAAATGTTTTTCTTAAAAAATGCATTTTCTTACATTTTCTTACATTTACGGGTTTAGTCGGGACTCCTGATGACGTTTTGAGACATCTCCTACAACTACAGCACCAGAATTGTGCTGCTGAAGCAAGTCCGTTTTTTGGAATTTTTTTTTGTAAAAAAAAAGTTTTCCCAAAAAAAGCATTTTATGCCATTTTTAGGTTTTGTAGGGACTCCTGATGACGTTTTGAGACATCTCCTACAACTACAGCACCAGAATTGTACTGCTGAAGCAAGTCCGTTTTTTGGCATTTTTACGACAGGGTCCCCCCTTACGACATTTTAGCAAAAAAAATTTTTCTTAAAAAATGCATTTTCTTACATTTTCTTACATTTACGGGTTTAGTCGGGACTCCTGATGACGTTTTGAGACATCTCCTACAACTACAGCACCAGAATTGTGCTGCTGAAGCAAGTCCGTTTTTTTGAATTTTTTTTACGACATTTTGCTAAATATTTTTTTTCCGTAAAATATGCATTTTCTTCTAATTTCTTCCATTTTCGGGTTTAGTCGGGACTCCTGATGACGTTTTGAGACATCTCCTACAACTACAGCACCAGAATTGTGCTGCTGAAGCAAGTCCGTTTTTTGGCATTTTTACGACAGGGTCCCCCCCTTACGACATTTTAGCAAAAAATGTTTTTCTTAAAAAATGCATTTTCTTACAATTACGGGTTCAGTCGGGACTCCTGATGACGTTTTGAGACATCTCCTACAACTACAGCACCAGAATTGTGCTGCTGAAGCAAGTCCGTTTTTTGGAATTTTTTTTTGTAAAAAAAAAGTTTTCCCAAAAAAAGCATTTTATGCCATTTTTAGGTTTTGTAGGGACTCCTGATGACGTTTTGAGACATCTCCTACAACTACAGCACCAGAATTGTACTGCTGAAGCAAGTCCGTTTTTTGGCATTTTTACGACAGGGTCCCCCCTTACGACATTTTAGCAAAAAAATGTTTTCTTAAAAAATGCATTTTCTTACATTTACGGGTTTAGTCGGGACTCCTGATGACGTTTTGAGACATCTCCTACAACTACAGCACCAGAATTGTGCTGCTGAAGCAAGTCCGTTTTTTTGAATTTTTTTTACGACATTTTGCAAAATATTTTTTTTCCGTAAAATATGCATTTTCTTCTAATTTCTTCCATTTTCGGGTTTAGTCGGGACTCCTGATGACGTTTTGAGACATCTCCTACAACTACAGCACCAGAATTGTGCTGCTGAAGCAAGTCCGTTTTTTGGAATTTTTTTTTGTAAAAAAAAAGTTTTCTCAAAAAAAGCATTTTATGCCATTTTTAGGTTTTGTAGGGACTCCTGATGACGTTTTGAGACATCTCCTACAACTACAGCACCAGAATTGTACTGCTGAAGCAAGTCCGTTTTTTGGCATTTTTACGACAGGGTCCCCCCTTACGACATTTTAGCAAAAAATGTTTTTCTTAAAAAATGCATTTTCTTACATTTTCTTACATTTACGGGTTTAGTCGGGACTCCTGATGACGTTTTGAGACATCTCCTACAACTACAGCACCAGAATTGTGCTGCTGAAGCAAGTCCGTTTTTTGGAATTTTTACGACAGGGTCCCCCCTTACGACATTTTAGCAAAAAATGTTTTTCTAAAAAAATGCATTTTCTTACATTTACGGGTTTAGTCGGGACTCCTGATGACGTTTTGAGACATCTCCTACAACTACAGCACCAGAATTGTGCTGCTGAAGCAAGTCCGTTTTTTGGAATTTTTACGACAGGGTCCCCCCTTACGACATTTTAGCAAAAAATGTTTTTCGTAAAAAATGCATTTTCTTACATTTTCTTACATTTACGGGTTTAGTCGGGACTCCTGATGACGTTTTGAGACATCTCCTACAACTACAGCACCAGAAGTGTGCTATTCAAACAAGTCATTTTTTTGGAATTTTTTTTTGTAAAAAAAAAGTTTTCCCAAAAAAAGCATTTTATGCCATTTTTAGGTTTTGTAGGGACTCCTGATGACGTTTTAAGACATCTCCTACAACTACAGCACCAGAATTGTACTGCTGAAGCAAGTCCGTTTTTTGGCATTTTTACGACAGGGTCCCCCCTTACGACATTTTAGCAAAAAATGTTTTTCGTAAAAAATGCATTTTCTTACATTTACGGGTTTAGTCGGGACTCCTGATGACGTTTTGAGACATCTCCTACAACTACAGCACCAGAATTGTGCTGCTGAAGCAAGTCCGTTTTTTTGAATTTTTTAACGACATTTTGCAAAATATTTTTTTTCCGTAAAATATGCATTTTCTTCTAATTTCTTCCATTTTCGGGTTTAGTCGGGACTCCTGATGACGTTTTGAGACATCTCCTACAACTACAGCACCAGAATTGTGCTGCTGAAGCAAATCCGTTTTTTGGCATTTTTACGACAGGGTCCCCCCTTACGACATTTTAGCAAAAAATGTTTTTCTTAAAAAATGCATTTTCTTACATTTTCTTACATTTACGGGTTTAGTCGGGACTCCTGATGACGTTTTGAGACATCTCCTACAACTACAGCACCAGAATTGTGCTGCTGAAGCAAGTCCGTTTTTTGGAATTTTTTTTTGTAAAAAAAAAGTTTTCCCAAAAAAAGCATTTTATGCCATTTTTAGGTTTTGTAGGGACTCCTGATGACGTTTTGAGACATCTCCTACAACTACAGCACCAGAATTGTACTGCTGAAGCAAGTCCGTTTTTTGGCATTTTTACGACAGGGTCCCCCCTTACGACATTTTAGCAAAAAATTTTTTTCTTAAAAAATGCATTTTCTTACATTTTCTTACATTTACGGGTTTAGTCGGGACTCCTGATGACGTTTTGAGACATCTCCTACAACTACAGCACCAGAATTGTGCTGCTGAAGCAAGTCCGTTTTTTTGAATTTTTTTTACGACATTTTGCTAAATATTTTTTTTCCGTAAAATATGCATTTTCTTCTAATTTCTTCCATTTTCGGGTTTAGTCGGGACTCCTGATGACGTTTTGAGACATCTCCTACAACTACAGCACCAGAATTGTGCTGCTGAAGCAAGTCCGTTTTTTGGCATTTTTACGACAGGGTCCCCCCCTTACGACATTTTAGCAAAAAATGTTTTTCTTAAAAAATGCATTTTCTTACAATTACGGGTTCAGTCGGGACTCCTGATGACGTTTTGAGACATCTCCTACAACTACAGCACCAGAATTGTGCTGCTGAAGCAAGTCCGTTTTTTGGAATTTTTTTTTGTAAAAAAAAAGTTTTCCCAAAAAAAGCATTTTATGCCATTTTTAGGTTTTGTAGGGACTCCTGATGACGTTTTGAGACATCTCCTACAACTACAGCACCAAAATTGTACTGCTGAAGCAAGTCCGTTTTTTGGCATTTTTACGACAGGGTCCCTCCCCCCTTACGACATTTTAGCAAAAAATGTTTTTCTTAAAAAATGCATTTTCTTACATTTTCTTACATTTACGGGTTTAGTCGGGACTCCTGATGACGTTTTGAGACATCTCCTACAACTACAGCACCAGAATTGTGCTGCTGAAGCAAGTCCGTTTTTTGGAATTTTTTTTTGTAAAAAAAAAGTTTTCCCAAAAAAAGCATTTTATGCCATTTTTAGGTTTTGTAGGGACTCCTGATGACGTTTTGAGACATCTCCTACAACTACAGCACCAAAATTGTACTGCTGAAGCAAGTCCGTTTTTTGGCATTTTTACGACATTTTAGCAAAAAATGTTTTTCTTAAAAAATGCATTTTCTTACATTTTCTTACATTTACGGGTTTAGTCGGGACTCCTGATGACGTTTTGAGACATCTCCTACAACTACAGCACCAGAATTGTGCTGCTGAAGCAAGTCCGTTTTTTAAAACATTTTTTACGACATTTTGCAAAATATTTTTTTTCCGTGAAATATGCATTTTCTTCTAATTTCTTCCATTTTCGGGTTTAGTCGGGACTCCTGATGACGTTTTGAGACATCTCCTACAACTACAGCACCAGAATTGTGCTGCTGAAGCAAGTCCGTTTTTTTGGAATTTTAACGACAGGGTCCCACCTTACGACATTTTAGCAAAAAATGTTTTTCTTAAAGAATGCATTTTCTTACATTTACGGGTTTAGTCGGGACTCCTGATGACGTTTTGAGACATCTCCTACAACTACAGCACCAGAATTGTGCTGCTGAAGCAAGTCCGTTTTTTGGAATTTTTACGACAGGGTCCCCCCTTACGACATTTTAGCAAAAAATGTTTTTCGTTAAAAATGCATTTTCTTACATTTACGGGTTTAGTCGGGACTCCTGATGACGTTTTGAGACATCTCCTACAACTACAGCACCAGAATTGTGCTGCTCAAACAAGTCCGTTTTTTGAATTTTTTTTTGTAAAAAAAAAGTTTTCCCAAAAAAAGCATTTTATGCCATTTTTAGGTTTTGTAGGGACTCCTGATGACGTTTTGAGACATCTCCTACAACTACAGCACCAGAATTGTACTGCTGAAGCAAGTCCGTTTTTTGGCATTTTTACGACATTTTTAGCAAAAAATGTTTTTCTTAAAAAATGCATTTTCTTACATTTACGGGTTTAGTCGGGACTCCTGATGACGTTTTGAGACATCTCCTACAACTACAGCACCAGAATTGTGCTGCTGAAGCAAGTCCGTTTTTTTGAATTTTTTTTACGACATTTTGCAAAATATTTTTTTTCCGTAAAATATGCATTTTCTTCTAATTTCTTCCCTTACGACATTTTAGCAAAAAATGTTTTTCGTAAAAAATGCATTTTCTTACATTTTCTTACATTTACGGGTTTAGTCGGGACTCCTGATGACGTTTTGAGACATCTCCTACAACTACAGCACCAGAATTGTGCTGCTGAAGCAAGTCCGTTTTTTGGAATTTTTACGACAGAGTCCCCCCTTACGACATTTTAGCAAAAAATGTTTTTCGTAAAAAATGCATTTTCTTACATTTTCTTACATTTACGGGTTTAGTCGGGACTCCTGATGACGTTTTGAGACATCTCCTACAACTACAGCACCAGAATTGTGCTGCTGAAGCAAGTCCTTTTTTTGGAATTTGTACGACAGGGTCCCCCCTTACGACATTTTAGCAAAAAATGTTTTTCGTAAAAAATGCATTTTCTTACATTTTCTTACATTTACGGGTTTAGTCGGGACTCCTGATGACGTTTTGAGACATCTCCTACAACTACAGCACCAGAATTGTGCTGCTGAAGCAAGTCTGTTTTTTGAATTTTTTTTTGTAAAAAAAAAGTTTGCCCAAAAAAAGCATTTTATGCCATTTTTAGGTTTTGTAGGGACTCCTGATGACGTTTTGAGACATCTCCTACAACTACAGCACCATAATTGTACTGCTGAAGCAAGTGCATTTTTTGGCATTTTTACGAGAGGGTCCCCCCTTACGACATTTTAGCAAAAAAAATTTTTCTTAAAAAATGCATTTTCTTACATTTACGGGTTTAGTCGGGACTCCTGATGACGTTTTGAGACATCTCCTACAACTACAGCACCAGAATTGTGCTGCTGAAGCAAGTCCGTTTTTTGGCATTTTTACGACAGGGTCCCCCCTTACGACATTTTAGCAAAAAATGTTTTTCTTAAAAAATGCATTTTCTTACATTTTCTTACATTTACGGGTTTAGTCGGGACTCCTGATGACGTTTTGAGACATCTCCTACAACTACAGCACCAGAATTGTGCTGCTGAAGCAAGTCCGTTTTTTGAATTTTTTTTTGTAAAAAAAAAGTTTTCCCAAAAAAAGCATTTTATGCCATTTTTAGGTTTTGTAGGGACTCCTGATGACGTTTTAAGACATCTCCTACAACTACAGCACCAGAATTGTGCTGCTGAAGCAAGTCCGTTTTTTGGCATTTTTACGACAGGGTCCCCCCTTACGACATTTTAGCAAAAAAAATTTTTCTTAAAAAATGCATTTTCTTACATTTTCTTACATTTACGGGTTTAGTCGGGACTCCAGATGACGTTTTGAGACATCTCCTACAACTACAGCACCAGAATTGTGCTGCTGAAGCAAGTCCGTTTTTTGGAATTTTTACGACAGGGTCCCCCCTTACGACATTTTAGCAAAAAATGTTTTTCTTAAAAAATGCATTTTCTTACATTTTCTTACATTTACGGGTTTAGTCGGGACTCCTGATGACGTTTTGAGACATCTCCTACAACTACAGCACCAGAATTGTGCTGCTGAAGCAAGTCCGTTTTTTGGAAAATTTTTTTGTAAAAAAAAAGTTTTCCCAAAAAAAGCATTTTATGCCATTTTTAGGTTTTGTAGGGACTCCTGATGACGTTTTGAGACATCTCCTACAACTACAGCACCAAAATTGTACTGCTGAAGCAAGTCCGTTTTTTGGCATTTTTACGACAGGGTCCCCCCTTACGACATTTTAGCAAAAAATGTTTTTCTTAAAAAATGCATTTTCTTACATTTTCTTACATTTACGGGTTTAGTCGGGACTCCTGATGACGTTTTGAGACATCTCCTACAACTACAGCACCAGAATTGTGCTGCTGAAGCAAGTCCGTTTTTTAAAACATTTTTTACGACATTTTGCAAAATATTTTTTTTCCGTGAAATATGCATTTTCTTCTAATTTCTTCCATTTTCGGGTTTAGTCGGGACTCCTGATGACGTTTTGAGACATCTCCTACAACTACAGCACCAGAATTGTGCTGCTGAAGCAAGTCCGTTTTTTGGCATTTTTACGACAGGGTCCCCCCTTACGACATTTTAGCAAAAAATGTTTTTCTTAAAAAATGCATTTTCTTACATTTTCTTACATTTACGGGTTTAGTCGGGACTCCTGATGACGTTTTGAGACATCTCCTACAACTACAGCACCAGAATTGTGCTGCTGAAGCAAGTCCGTTTTTTGAATTTTTTTTTGTAAAAAAAAAGTTTTCCCAAAAAAAGCATTTTATGCCATTTTTAGGTTTTGTAGGGACTCCTGATGACGTTTTAAGACATCTCCTACAACTACAGCACCAGAATTGTGCTGCTGAAGCAAGTCCGTTTTTTGGCATTTTTACGACAGGGTCCCCCCTTACGACATTTTAGCAAAAAAATGTTTTCTTAAAAAATGCATTTTCTTACATTTTCTTACATTTACGGGTTTAGTCGGGACTCCAGATGACGTTTTGAGACATCTCCTACAACTACAGCACCAGAATTGTGCTGCTGAAGCAAGTCCGTTTTTTGGAATTTTTACGACAGGGTCCCCCCTTACGACATTTTAGCAAAAAATGTTTTTCTTAAAAAATGCATTTTCTTACATTTTCGGGTTTAGTCGGGACTCCTGATGACGTTTTGAGACATCTCCTACAACTACAGCACCAGAATTGTGCTGCTGAAGCAAGTCCGTTTTTTGGAATTTTTTTTTGTAAAAAAAAAGTTTTCCCAAAAAAAACATTTTATGCCATTTTTAGGTTTTGTAGGGACTCCTGATGACGTTTTGAGACATCTCCTACAACTACAGCACCAAAATTGTACTGCTGAAGCAAGTCCGTTTTTTGGCATTTTTACGACAGGGTCCCCCCTTACGACATTTTAGCAAAAAATGTTTTTCTTAAAAAATGCATTTTCTTACATTTTCTTACATTTACGGGTTTAGTCGGGACTCCTGATGACGTTTTGAGACATCTCCTACAACTACAGCACCAGAATTGTGCTGCTGAAGCAAGTCCGTTCTTTAAAACATTTTTTACGACATTTTGCAAAATATTTTTTTTCCGTGAAATATGCATTTTCTTCTAATTTCTTCCATTTTCGGGTTTAGTCGGGACTCCTGATGACGTTTTGAGACATCTCCTACAACTACAGCACCAGAATTGTGCTGCTGAAGCAAGTCCGTTTTTTGGAATTTTAACGACAGGGTCCCACCTTACGACATTTTAGCAAAAAATGTTTTTCTTAAAAAATGCATTTTCTTACATTTACGGGTTTAGTCGGGACTCCTGATGACGTTTTGAGACATCTCCTACAACTACAGCACCAGAATTGTGCTGCTGAAGCAAGTCCGTTTTTTGGAATTTTTACGACAGGGTCCCCCCTTACGACATTTTAGCAAAAAATGTTTTTCGTTAAAAATGCATTTTCTTACATTTACGGGTTTAGTCGGGACTCCTGATGACGTTTTGAGACATCTCCTACAACTACAGCACCAGAATTGTGCTGCTCAAACAAGTCCGTTTTTTGAATTTTTTTTTGTAAAAAAAAAGTTTTCCCAAAAAAAGCATTTTATGCCATTTTTAGGTTTTGTAGGGACTCCTGATGACGTTTTAAGACATCTCCTACAACTACAGCACCAGAATTGTGCTGCTGAAGCAAGTCCGTTTTTTGGAATTTGTACGATAGGGTCCCCCCTTACGACATTTTAGCAAAAAATGTTTTCCGTAAAAAATGCATTTTCTTACATTTTCTTACATTTACGGGTTTAGTCGGGACTCCTGATGACGTTTTGAGACATCTCCTACAACTACAGCACCAGAACTGTGCTGCTGAAGCATGTCTGTTTTTTGAATTTTTTTTTGTAAAAAAAAAGTTTTCCCAAAAAAATTATTTTATGCCATTTTTAGGTTTTGTAGGGACTCCTGATGACGTTTTGAGACATCTCCTACAACTACAGCACCAGAATTGTACTGCTGAAGCAAGTCCGTTTTTTGGCATTTTTACGACATTTTTAGCAAAAAATGTTTTTCTTAAAAAATGCATTTTCTTACATTTACGGGTTTAGTCGGGACTCCTGATGACGTTTTGAGACATCTCCTACAACTACAGCACCAGAATTGTGCTGCTGAAGCAAGTCCGTTTTTTTGAATTTTTTTTACGACATTTTGCAAAATATTTTTTTTCCGTAAAATATGCATTTTCTTCTAATTTCTTCCCTTACGACATTTTAGCAAAAAATGTTTTTCGTAAAAAATGCATTTTCTTACATTTTCTTACATTTACGGGTTTAGTCGGGACTCCTGATGACGTTTTGAGACATCTCCTACAACTACAGCACCAGAATTGTGCTGCTGAAGCATGTCCGTTTTTTGGAAAAAAAATTTGTAAAAAAAAAGTTTTCCCAAAAAAAGCATTTTATGCCATTTTTAGGTTTTGTAGGGACTCCTGATGACGTTTTGAGACATCTCCTACAACTACAGCACCAGAATTGTACTGCTGAAGCAAGTCGGTTTTTTGGCATTTTTACGACAGGGTCCCCCCTTACGACATTTTAGCAAAAAATGTTTTTCGTAAAAAATGCATTTTCTTACATTTTCTTACATTTACGGGTTTAGTCGGGACTCCTGATGACGTTTTGAGACATCTCCTACAACTACAGCACCAGAATTGTCCTGCTGAAGCAAGTCTGTTTTTTGAATTTTTTTTTGTAAAAAAAAAGTTTTCCAAAAAAAAGCATTTTATGCCATTTTTAGGTTTTGTAGGGACTCCTGATGACGTTTTAAGACATCTCCTACAACTACAGCACCAGAATTGTGCTGCTGAAGCAAGTCAGTTTTTTGGCATTTTTACGACAGGGTCCCCCCTTACGACATTTTAGCAAAACATGTTTTTCTTAAAAAATGCATTTTCTTACATTTACGGGTTTAGTCGGGACTCCTGATGACGTTTTAAGACATCTCCTACAACTACAGCACCAGAATTGTGCTGCTGAAGCAAGTCAGTTTTTTGGAATTTTTACGACAGGGTCCCCCCTTACGACATTTTAGCAAAAAATGTTTTTCTTAAAAAATGCATTTTCTTACATTTTCTTACATTTACGGGTTTAGTCGGGACTCCTGATGACGTTTTGAGACATCTCCTACAACTACAGCACCAGAATTGTGCTGCTGAAGCAAGTCTGTTTTTTGAAAAAAATTTTGTAAAAAAAAAGTTTTCCCAAACAAAGCATTTTATGCCATTTTTAGGTTTTGTAGGGACTCCTGATGATGTTTTGAGACATCTCCTACAACTATAGCACCAGAATTGTACTGCTGAAGCAAGTCCGTTTTTTGGCATTTTTACGACAGGGTCCCCCCTTACGACATTTTAGCAAAAAATGTTTTTCGTAAAAAATGCATTTTCTTACATTTTCTTACATTTACGGGTTTAGTCGGGACTCCTGATGACGTTTTGAGACATCTCCTACAACTACAGCACCAGAATTGTGCTGCTGAAGCAAGTCTGTTTTTTGAAAAAATTTTTATAAAAAAAAAGTTTTCCAAAAAAAAAGCATTTTATGCCATTTTTAGGTTTTGTAGGGACTCCTGATGACGTTTTGAGACATCTCCTACAACTACAGCACCAGAATTGTACTGCTGAAGCAAGTCCGTTTTTTGGCATTTTTACGACAGGGTCCCCCCTTACGACATTTTAGCAAAAAATGTTTTTCTTAAAAAATGCATTTTCTTACATTTTCTTACATTTACGGGTTTAGTCGGGACTCCTGATGACGTTTTAAGACATCTCCTACAACTACAGCACCAGAATTGTGCTGCTGAAGCAAGTCCGTTTTTTGGCATTTTTACGACAGGGTCCCCCCTTACGACATTTTAGCAAAAAATGTTTTTCTTAAAAAATGCATTTTCTTACATTTTCTTACATTTTCTTACATTTACGGGTTTAGTCGGGACTCCTGATGACGTTTTGAGACATCTCCTACAACTACAGCACCAGAATTGTGCTGCTGAAGCATGTCCGTTTTTTGGAAAAAAAATTTGTAAAAAAAAAGTTTTCCCAAAAAAAGCATTTTATGCCATTTTTAGGTTTTGTAGGGACTCCTGATGACGTTTTGAGACATTTCCTACAACTACAGCACCAGAATTGTACTGCTGAAGCAAGTCCGTTTTTTGGCATTTTTACGACAGGGTCCCCCCTTACGACATTTTAGCAAAAAATGTTTTTCGTAAAAAATGCATTTTCTTACATTTTCTTACATTTACGGGTTTAGTCGGGACTCCTGATGACGTTTTGAGACATCTCCTACAACTACAGCACCAGAATTGTGCTGCTGAAGCAAGTCCGTTTTTTGGAAAAAAAATTTGTAAAAAAAAAGTTTTCCCAAAAAAAGCATTTTATGCCATTTTTAGGTTTTGTAGGGACTCCTGATGACGTTTTGAGACATCTCCTACAACTACAGCACCAGAATTGTACTGCTGAAGCAAGTCGGTTTTTTGGCATTTTTACGACAGGGTCCCCCCTTACGACATTTTAGCAAAAAATGTTTTTCGTAAAAAATGCATTTTCTTACATTTTCTTACATTTACGGGTTTAGTCGGGACTCCTGATGACGTTTTGAGACATCTCCTACAACTACAGCACCAGAATTGTGCTGCTGAAGCAAGTCTGTTTTTTGAATTTTTTTTTGTAAAAAAAAAGTTTTCCAAAAAAAAGCATTTTATGCCATTTTTAGGTTTTGTAGGGACTCCTGATGACGTTTTAAGACATCTCCTACAACTACAGCACCAGAATTGTGCTGCTGAAGCAAGTCAGTTTTTTGGCATTTTTACGACAGGGTCCCCCCTTACGACATTTTAGCAAAACATGTTTTTCTTAAAAAATGCATTTTCTTACATTTTCTTACATTTACGGGTTTAGTCGGGACTCCTGATGACGTTTTAAGACATCTCCTACAACTACAGCACCAGAATTGTGCTGCTGAAGCAAGTCTGTTTTTTGAAAAAATTTTTGTAAAAAAAAAGTTTTCCCAAACAAAGCATTTTATGCCATTTTTAGGTTTTGTAGGGACTCCTGATGACGTTTTGAGACATCTCCTACAACTACAGCACCAGAATTGTACTGCTGAAGCAAGTCCGTTTTTTGGCATTTTTACGACAGGGTCCCCCCTTACGACATTTTAGCAAAAAATGTTTTTCTTAAAAAATGCATTTTCTTACATTTTCTTACATTTACGGGTTTAGTCGGGACTCCTGATGACGTTTTAAGACATCTCCTACAACTACAGCACCAGAATTGTGCTGCTGAAGCAAGTCCGTTTTTTGGCATTTTTACGACAGGGTCCCCCCTTACGACATTTTAGCAAAAAATGTTTTTCTTAAAAAATGCATTTTCTTACATTTTCTTACATTTTCTTACATTTACGGGTTTAGTCGGGACTCCTGATGACGTTTTGAGACATCTCCTACAACTACAGCACCAGAATTGTGCTGCTGAAGCATGTCCGTTTTTTGGAAAAAAAATTTGTAAAAAAAAAGTTTTCCCAAAAAAAGCATTTTATGCCATTTTTAGGTTTTGTAGGGACTCCTGATGACGTTTTGAGACATTTCCTACAACTACAGCACCAGAATTGTACTGCTGAAGCAAGTCCGTTTTTTGGCATTTTTACGACATTTTAGCAAAAAATGTTTTTCTTAAAAAATGCATTTTCTTACATTTTCTTACATTTACGGGTTTAGTCGGGACTCCTGATGACGTTTTGAGACATCTCCTACAACTACAGCACCAGAATTGTGCTGCTGAAGCAAGTCTGCTTTTTGAATTTTTTTTCGTAAAAAAAAAGTTTTCCCAAAAAAAGCATTTTATGCCATTTTTAGGTTTTGTAGGGACTCCTGATGACGTTTTGAGACATCTCCTACAACTACAGCACCAGAATTGTGCTGCTGAAGCAAGTCAGTTTTTTGGAATTTTTACGACAGGGTCCCCCCTTACGACATTTTAGCAAAAAATGTTTTTCTTAAAAAATGCATTTTCTTACATTTACGGGTTTAGTCGGGACTCCTGATGACGTTTTGAGACATCTCCTACAACTACAGCACCAGAATTGTGCTGCTGAAGCAAGTCTGTTTTTTGAATTTTTTTTTGTAAAAAAAAAGTTTTCCCAAAAAAAGCATTTCATGCCATTTTTAGGTTTTGTAGGGA
The DNA here is from genome assembly GCF_033978785.1 of Entelurus aequoreus. Taxonomy (NCBI): domain Eukaryota; kingdom Metazoa; phylum Chordata; class Actinopteri; order Syngnathiformes; family Syngnathidae; genus Entelurus; species Entelurus aequoreus. The sequence goes on from NW_026907975.1 coordinate 89,547, forward strand.
CTCCTGATGACGTTTTGAGACATCTCCTACAACTACAGCACCAGAATTGTACTGCTGAAGCAAGTCGGTTTTTTGGCATTTTTACGACAGGGTCCCCCCTGACGACGTTTTAGCAAAAAATGTTTTTCGTAAAAAATGCATTTTCTTACATTTTCTTACATTTAGGGGTTTAGTCGGGACTCCTGATGACGTTTTGAGACATCTCCTACAACTACAGCACCAGAATTGTGCTGCTGAAGCAAGTCAGTTTTTTGGAATTTTTACGACAGGGTCCCCCCTTACGACATTTTAGCAAAAAATGTTTTTCTTAAAAAATGCATTTTCTTACATTTACGGGTTTAGTCGGGACTCCTGATGACGTTTTGAGACATCTCCTACAACTACAGCACCAGAATTGTGCTGCTGAAGCAAGTCTGTTTTTTGAATTTTTTTTTGTAAAAAAAAAGTTTTCCCAAAAAAAGCATTTCATGCCATTTTTAGGTTTTGTAGGGACTCCTGATGACGTTTTGAGACATCTCCTACAACTACAGCACCAGAATTGTACTGCTGAAGCAAGTCGGTTTTTTGGCATTTTTACGACAGGGTCCCCCCTGACGACGTTTTAGCAAAAAATGTTTTTCGTAAAAAATGCATTTTCTTACATTTTCTTACATTTAGGGGTTTAGTCGGGACTCCTGATGACGTTTTGAGACATCTCCTACAACTACAGCACCAGAATTGTGCTGCTGAAGCAAGTCAGTTTTTTGGAATTTTTACGACAGGGTCCCCCCTTACGACATTTTATCAAAAAATGTTTTTCTTAAAAAATGCATTTTCTTACATTTACGGGTTTAGTCGGGACTCCTGATGACGTTTTGAGACATCTCCTACAACTACAGCACCAGAATTGTGCTGCTGAAGCAAGTCCGTTTTTTGAATTTTTTTTTGTAAAAAAAAAGTTTTCCCAAAAAAAGCATTTCATGCCATTTTTAGGTTTTGTAGGGACTCCTGATGACGTTTTGAGACATCTCCTACAACTACAGTTCCAGAATTGTACTGCTGAAGCAAGTCCGTTTTTTGGCATTTTTACGACAGGGTCCCCCCTTACGACATTTTAGCAAAACATGTTTTTCTTAAAAAATGCATTTTCTTACATTTTCGGGTTTAGTCGGGACTCCTGATGACGTTTTGAGACATCTCCTACAACTACAGCACCAGAATTGTGCTGCTGAAGCAAGTCTGTTTTTTGAATTTTTTTTTGTAAAAAAAAAGTTTTCCCAAAAAAAGCATTTCATGCCATTTTTAGGTTTTGTAGGGACTCCTGATGACGTTTTGAGACATCTCCTACAACTACAGCACCAGAATTGTACTGCTGAAGCAAGTCAGTTTTTTGGCATTTTTACGACAGGGTCCCCCCTTACGACATTTTAGCAAAACATGTTTTTCTTAAAAAATGCATTTTCTTACATTTTCTTACATTTACGGGTTTAGTCGGGACTCCTGATGACGTTTTGAGACATCTCCTACAACTACAGCACCAGAATTGTGCTGCTGAAGCAAGTCTGTTTTTTGAATTTTTTTTTGTAAAAAAAAAGTTTTCCCAAAAAAAGCATTTTATGCCATTTTTAGGTTTTGTAGGGACTCCTGATGACGTTTTAAGACATCTCCTACAACTACAGCACCAGAATTGTGCTGCTGAAGCAAGTCAGTTTTTTGGCATTTTTACGACAGGGTCCCCCCTTACGACATTTTAGCAAAACATGTTTTTCTTAAAAAATGCATTTTCTTACATTTTCTTACATTTACGGGTTTAGTCGGGACTCCTGATGACGTTTTGAGACATCTCCTACAACTACAGCACCAGAATTGTGCTGCTGAAGCAAGTCTGTTTTTTGAAATTTTTTTTGTAAAAAAAAAGTTTTCCCAAAAAAAGCATTTTATGCCATTTTTAGGTTTTGTAGGGACTCCTGATGACGTTTTGAGACATCTCCTACAACTACAGCACCAGAATTGTACTGCTGAAGCAAGTCGGTTTTTTGGCATTTTTACGACAGGGTCCCCCCTTACGACATTTTAGCAAAAAATGTTTTTCGTAAAAAATGCATTTTCTTACATTTTCTTACATTTACGGGTTTAGTCGGGACTCCTGATGACGTTTTGAGACATCTCCTACAACTACAGCACCAGAATTGTGCTGCTGAAGCATGTCCGTTTTTTGGAAAAAAAATTTGTAAAAAAAAAGTTTTCCCAAAAAAAGCATTTTATGCCATTTTTAGGTTTTGTAGGGACTCCTGATGACGTTTTGAGACATCTCCTACAACTACAGCACCAGAATTGTACTGCTGAAGCAAGTCGGTTTTTTGGCATTTTTACGACAGGGTCCCCCCTTACGACATTTGAGCAAAAAATGTTTTTCGTAAAAAATGCATTTTCTTACATTTTCTTACATTTACGGGTTTAGTCGGGACTCCTGATGACGTTTTGAGACATCTCCTACAACTACAGCACCAGAATTGTGCTGCTGAAGCAAGTCTGTTTTTTGAATTTTTTTTTGTAAAAAAAAAGTTTTCCCAAAAAAAGCATTTCATGCCATTTTTAGGTTTTGTAGGGACTCCTGATGACGTTTTGAGACATCTCCTACAACTACAGCACCAGAATTGTACTGCTGAAGCAAGTCAGTTTTTTGGCATTTTTACGACAGGGTCCCCCCCTACGACATTTTAGCAAAACATGTTTTTCTTAAAAAATGCATTTTCTTACATTTTCTTACATTTACGGGTTTAGTCGGGACTCCTGATGACGTTTTGAGACATCTCCTACAACTACAGCACCAGAATTGTGCTGCTGAAGCAAGTCTGTTTTTTGAATTTTTTTTTGTAAAAAAAAAGTTTTCCCGAAAAAAGCATTTTATGCCATTTTTAGGTTTTGTAGGGACTCCTGATGACGTTTTGAGACATCTCCTACAACTACAGCACCAGAATTGTGCTGCTGAAGCAAGTCAGTTTTTTGGAATTTTTACGACAGGGTCCCCCCTTACGACATTTTAGCAAAAAATGTTTTTCTTAAAAAATGCATTTTCTTACATTTACGGGTTTAGTCGGGACTCCTGATGACGTTTTGAGACATCTCCTACAATTACAGCACCAGAATTGTGCTGCTGAAGCAAGTCCGTTTTTTGGAATTTTTTTTTGTAAAAAAAAAGTTTTCCCAAAAAAAGCATTTTATGCCATTTTTAGGTTTTGTAGGGACTCCTGATGACGTTTTGAGACATCTCCTACAACTACAGCACCAGAATTGTGCTGCTGAAGCATGTCCGTTTTTTGGAAAAAAAATTTGTAAAAAAAAAGTTTTCCCAAAAAAAGCATTTTATGCCATTTTTAGGTTTTGTAGGGACTCCTGATGACGTTTTGAGACATCTCCTACAACTACAGCACCAGAATTGTACTGCTGAAGCAAGTCCGTTTTTTGGCATTTTTACGACAGGGTCCCCCCTTACGACGTTTTAGCAAATAAAATTTTTCGTAAAAAATGCATTTTCTTACATTTTCTTACATTTAGGGGTTTAGTCGGGACTCCTGATGACGTTTTGAGACATCTCCTACAACTACAGCACCAGAATTGTGCTGCTGAAGCAAGTCTGATTTTTGAGTTTTTTTTTGTAAAAAAAAAGTTTTCCCAAAAAAAGCATTTTATGCCATTTTTAGGTTTTGTAGGGACTCCTGATGACGTTTTGAGACATCTCCTACAACTACAGCACCAGAATTGTACTGCTGAAGCAAGTCGGTTTTTTGGCATTTTTACGACAGGGTCCCCCCTTACGACATTTTAGCAAAAAATGTTTTTCGTAAAAAATGCATTTTCTTACATTTTCTTACATTTACGGGTTTAGTCGGGACTCCTGATGACGTTTTGAGACATCTCCTACAACTACAGCACCAGAATTGTGCTGCTGAAGCAAGTCTGTTTTTTGAATATTTTTTGTAAAAAAAAAGTTTTCCCAAAAAAAGCATTTTATGCCATTTTTAGGTTTTGTAGGGACTCCTGATGACGTTTTGAGACATCTCCTACAACTACAGCACCAGAATTGTGCTGCTGAAGCAAGTCCGTTTTTTGGAATTTTTACGACAGGGTCCCCCCTTACGACATTTTAGCAAAAAATGTTTTTCTTAAAAAATGCATTTTCTTACATTTACGGGTTTAGTCGGGACTCCTGATGACGTTTTGAGACATCTCCTACAACTACAGCACCAGAATTGTGCTGCTGAAGCAAGTCGTTTTTTTGGCATTTTTACGACAGGGTCCCCCCTTACAACATTTTAGCAAAAAATGTTTTTCGTAAAAAATGCATTTTCTTACATTTACGGGTTTAGTCGGGACTCCTGATGACGTTTTGAGACATCTCCTACAACTACAGCACCAGAATTGTACTGCTGAAGCAAGTCCGTTTTTTGGCATTTTTACGACAGGGTCCCCCCTTACGACATTTTAGCAAAAAATGTTTTTCGTAAAAAACGCATTTTCTTACATTTTCTTACATTTACGGGTTTAGTCGGGACTCCTGATGACGTTTTGAGACATCTCCTACAACTACAGCACCAGAATTGTGCTGCTGAAGCAAGTCTGTTTTTTGAATTTTTTTTTGTAAAAAAAAAGTTTTCCCAAAAAAAGCATTTTATGCCATTTTTAGGTTTTGTAGGGACTCCTGATGACGTTTTGAGACATCTCCTACAACTACAGCACCAGAATTGTGCTGCTGAAGCAAGTCAGTTTTTTGGAATTTTTACGACAGGGTCCCCCCTTACGACATTTTATCAAAAAATGTTTTTCTTAAAAAATGCATTTTCTTACATTTACGGGTTTAGTCGGGACTCCTGATGACGTTTTGAGACATCTCCTACAACTACAGCACCAGAATTGTACTGCTGAAGCAAGTCGTTTTTTTGGCATTTTTACGACAGGGTCCCCCCTTACGACATTTTAGCAAAAAATGTTTTTCGTAAAAAATGCATTTTCTTACATTTACGGGTTTAGTCGGGACTCCTGATGACGTTTTGAGACATCTCCTACAACTACAGCACCAGAATTGTGCTGCTGAAGCAAGTCTGTTTTTTGAAATTTTTTTTGTAAAAAAAAAGTTTTCCCAAAAAAAGCATTTCATGCCATTTTTAGGTTTTGTAGGGACTCCTGATGACGTTTTGAGACATCTCCTACAACTACAGCACCAGAATTGTACTGCTGAAGCAAGTCGGTTTTTTGGCATTTTTACGACAGGGTCCCCCCTTACGACGTTTTAGCAAAAAATGTTTTTCGTAAAAAATGCATTTTCTTACATTTTCTTACATTTAGGGGTTTAGTCGGGACTCCTGATGACGTTTTGAGACATCTCCTACAACTACAGCACCAGAATTGTGCTGCTGAAGCAAGTCTGATTTTTGTATTTTTTTTTGTAAAAAAAAAGTTTTCCCAAAAAAAGCATTTTATGCCATTTTTAGGTTTTGTAAGGACTCCTGATGACGTTTTGAGACATCTCCTACAACTACAGCACCAGAATTGTACTGCTGAAGCAAGTCCGTTTTTTGGCATTTTTACGACAGGGTCCCCCCTTACGACATTTTAGCAAAAAATGTTTTTCGTAAAAAATGCATTTTCTTACATTTTCTTACATTTACGGGTTTAGTCGGGACTCCTGATGACGTTTTGAGACATCTCCTACAACTACAGCACCAGAATTGTGCTGCTGAAGCATGTCCGTTTTTTGGAAAAAAAATTTGTAAAAAAAGTTTTCCCAAAAAAAGCATTTTATGCCATTTTTAGGTTTTGTAGGGACTCCTGATGACGTTTTGAGACATCTCCTACAACTACAGCACCAGAATTGTACTGCTGAAGCAAGTCCGTTTTTTGGATTTTTTACGACAGGGTCCCCCCTTACGACATTTTAGCAAAAAATGTTTTTCGTAAAATATGCATTTTCTTACATTTACGGGTTTAGTCGGGACTCCTGATGACGTTTTGAGACATCTCCTACAACTACAGCACCAGAATTGTGCTGCTGAAGCAAGTCTGATTTTTGAATTTTTTTTTGTAAAAAAAAAGTTTTCCCAAAAAAAGCATTTTATGCCATTTTTAGGTTTTGTAAGGACTCCTGATGACGTTTTGAGACATCTCCTACAACTACAGCACCAGAATTGTACTGCTGAAGCAAGTCCGTTTTTTGGAATTTTTACGACAGGGTCCCCCCTTACGACATTTTAGCAAAAAATGTTTTTCGTAAAAAATGCATTTTCTTACATTTTCTTACATTTACGGGTTTAGTCGGGACTCCTGATGACGTTTTGAGACATCTCCTACAACTACAGCACCAGAATTGTGCTGCTGAAGCATGTCCGTTTTTTGGAAAAAAAATTTGTAAAAAAAGTTTTCCCAAAAAAAGCATTTTATGCCATTTTTAGGTTTTGTAGGGACTCCTGATGACGTTTTGAGACATCTCCTACAACTACAGCACCAGAATTGTACTGCTGAAGCAAGTCGTTTTTTTGGCATTTTTACGACAGGGTCCCCCCTTACGACATTTTAGCAAAAAATGTTTTTCGTAAAAAATGCATTTTCTTACATTTACGGGTTTAGTCGGGACTCCTGATGACGTTTTGAGACATCTCCTACAACTACAGCACCAGAATTGTGCTGCTGAAGCAAGTCTGTTTTTTGAATTTTTTTTTGTAAAAAAAAAGTTTTCCCAAAAAAAGCATTTCATGCCATTTTTAGGTTTTGTAGGGACTCCTGATGACGTTTTGAGACATCTCCTACAACTACAGCACCAGAATTGTACTGCTGAAGCAAGTCGGTTTTTTGGCATTTTTACGACGTTTTAGCAAAAAATGTTTTTCGTAAAAAATGCATTTTCTTACATTTTCTTACATTTACGGGTTTAGTCGGGACTCCTGATGACGTTTTGAGACATCTCCTACAACTACAGCACCAGAATTGTGCTGCTGAAGCATGTCCGTTTTTTGGAAAAAAAATTTGTAAAAAAAAAGTTTTCCCAAAAAAAGCATTTTATGCCATTTTTAGGTTTTGTAGGGACTCCTGATGACGTTTTGAGACATCTCCTACAACTACAGCACCAGAATTGTACTGCTGAAGCAAGTCGTTTTTTTGGCATTTTTACGACAGGGTCCCCCCTTACGACATTTTAGCAAAAAATGTTTTTCGTAAAAAATGCATTTTCTTACATTTACGGGTTTAGTCGGGACTCCTGATGACGTTTTGAGACATCTCCTACAACTACAGCACCAGAATTGTGCTGCTGAAGCAAGTCTGTTTTTTGAATTTTTTTTTGTAAAAAAAAAGTTTTCCCAAAAAAAGCATTTCATGCCATTTTTAGGTTTTGTAGGGACTCCTGATGACGTTTTGAGACATCTCCTACAACTACAGCACCAGAATTGTACTGCTGAAGCAAGTCGGTTTTTTGGCATTTTTACGACAGGGTCCCCCCTTACGACGTTTTAGCAAAAAATGTTTTTCGTAAAAAATGCATTTTCTTACATTTTCTTACATTTAGGGGTTTAGTCGGGACTCCTGATGACGTTTTGAGACATCTCCTACAACTACAGCACCAGAATTGTGCTGCTGAAGCAAGTCTGATTTTTGAAATTTTTTTTGTAAAAAAAAAGTTTTCCCAAAAAAAGCATTTTATGCCATTTTTAGGTTTTGTAGGGACTCCTGATGACGTTTTGAGACATCTCCTACAACTACAGCACCAGAATTGTACTGCTGAAGCAAGTCCGTTTTTTGGCATTTTTACGACAGGGTCCTCCCTTACGACATTTTAGCAAAAAATGTTTTTCGTAAAAAATGCATTTTCTTACATTTTCTTACATTTACGGGTTTAGTCGGGACTCCTGATGACGTTTTGAGACATCTCCTACAACTACAGCACCAGAATTGTGCTGCTGAAGCAAGTCTGATTTTTGAATTTTTTTTTGTAAAAAAAAAGTTTTCCCAAAAAAAGCATTTTATGCCATTTTTAGGTTTTGTAGGGACTCCTGATGACGTTTTGAGACATCTCCTACAACTACAGCACCAGAATTGTACTGCTGAAGCAAGTCCGTTTTTTGGCATTTTTACGACAGGGTCCCCCCTTACGACATTTTAGCAAAAAATGTTTTACGTAAAAAATACATTTACGGGTTTAGTCGGGACTCCTGATGACGTTTTGAGACATCTCCTACAACTACAGCACCAGAATTGTGCTGCTGAAGCAAGTCTGTTTTTTGAATTTTTTTTTGTAAAAAAAAAGTTTTCCCAAAAAAAGCATTTTATGCCATTTTTAGGTTTTGTAGGGACTCCTGATGACGTTTTGAGACATCTCCTACAACTACAGCACCAGAATTGTGCTGCTGAAGCAAGTCAGTTTTTTGGAATTTTTACGACAGGGTCCCCCCTTACGACGTTTTAGCAAAAAATGTTTTTCGTAAAAAATGCATTTTCTTACATTTTCTTACATTTAGGGGTTTAGTCGGGACTCCTGATGACGTTTTGAGACATCTCCTACAACTACAGCACCAGAATTGTGCTGCTGAAGCAAGTCTGATTTTTGTATTTTTTTTTGTAAAAAAAAAGTTTTCCCAAAAAAAGCATTTTATGCCATTTTTAGGTTTTGTAAGGACTCCTGATGACGTTTTGAGACATCTCCTACAACTACAGCACCAGAATTGTACTGCTGAAGCAAGTCCGTTTTTTGGCATTTTTACGACAGGGTCCCCCCTTACGACATTTTAGCAAAAAATGTTTTTCGTAAAAAATGCATTTTCTTACATTTTCTTACATTTACGGGTTTAGTCGGGACTCCTGATGACGTTTTGAGACATCTCCTACAACTACAGCACCAGAATTGTGCTGCTGAAGCATGTCCGTTTTTTGGAAAAAAAATTTGTAAAAAAAGTTTTCCCAAAAAAAGCATTTTATGCCATTTTTAGGTTTTGTAGGGACTCCTGATGACGTTTTGAGACATCTCCTACAACTACAGCACCAGAATTGTACTGCTGAAGCAAGTCGTTTTTTTGGCATTTTTACGACAGGGTCCCCCCTTACGACATTTTAGCAAAAAATGTTTTTCGTAAAAAATGCATTTTCTTACATTTACGGGTTTAGTCGGGACTCCTGATGACGTTTTGAGACATCTCCTACAACTACAGCACCAGAATTGTGCTGCTGAAGCAAGTCTGTTTTTTGAATTTTTTTTTGTAAAAAAAAAGTTTTCCCAAAAAAAGCATTTCATGCCATTTTTAGGTTTTGTAGGGACTCCTGATGACGTTTTGAGACATCTCCTACAACTACAGCACCAGAATTGTACTGCTGAAGCAAGTCGGTTTTTTGGCATTTTTACGACAGGGTCCCCCCTTACGACGTTTTAGCAAAAAATGTTTTTCGTAAAAAATGCCTTTTCTTACATTTTCTTACATTTACGGGTTTAGTCGGGACTCCTGATGACGTTTTGAGACATCTCCTACAACTACAGCACCAGAATTGTGCTGCTGAAGCAAGTCTGATTTTTGAATTTTTTTTTGTAAAAAAAAAGTTTTCCCAAAAAAAGCATTTTATGCCATTTTTAGGTTTTGTAGGGACTCCTGATGACGTTTTGAGACATCTCCTACAACTACAGCACCAGAATTGTACTGCTGAAGCAAGTCCGTTTTTTGGCATTTTTACGACAGGGTCCCCCCTTACGACATTTTAGCAAAAAACGTTTTTCGTAAAAAATGCATTTTCTTACATTTACGGGTTTAGTCGGGACTCCTGATGACGTTTTGAGACATCTCCTACAACTACAGCACCAGAATTGTGCTGCTGAAGCATGTCCGTTTTTTGGAAAAAAAATTTGTAAAAAAAAAGTTTTCCCAAAAAAAGCATTTTATGCCATTTTTAGGTTTTGTAGGGACTCCTGATGACGTTTTGAGACATCTCCTACAACTACAGCACCAGAATTGTAATGCTGAAGCAAGTCGTTTTTTTGGCATTTTTACGACAGGGTCCCCCCTTACGACATTTTAGCAAAAAATGTTTTTCGTAAAAAATGCATTTTCTTACATTTACGGGTTTAGTCGGGACTCCTGATGACGTTTTGAGACATCTCCTACAACTACAGCACCAGAATTGTGCTGCTGAAGCAAGTCTGTTTTTTGAATTTTTTTTTGTAAAAAAAAAGTTTTCCCAAAAAAAGCATTTCATGCCATTTTTAGGTTTTGTAGGGACTCCTGATGACGTTTTGAGACATCTCCTACAACTACAGCACCAGAATTGTACTGCTGAAGCAAGTCGGTTTTTTGGCATTTTTACGACAGGGTCCCCCCTTACGACGTTTTAGCAAAAAATGTTTTTCGTAAAAAATGCATTTTCTTACATTTTCTTACATTTAGGGGTTTAGTCGGGACTCCTGATGACGTTTTGAGACATCTCCTACAACTACAGCACCAGAATTGTGCTGCTGAAGCAAGTCTGATTTTTGAAATTTTTTTTGTAAAAAAAAAGTTTTCCCAAAAAAAGCATTTTATGCCATTTTTAGGTTTTGTAGGGACTCCTGATGACGTTTTGAGACATCTCCTACAACTACAGCACCAGAATTGTACTGCTGAAGCAAGTCCGTTTTTTGGCATTTTTACGACAGGGTCCTCCCTTACGACATTTTAGCAAAAAATGTTTTTCGTAAAAAATGCATTTTCTTACATTTTCTTACATTTACGGGTTTAGTCGGGACTCCTGATGACGTTTTGAGACATCTCCTACAACTACAGCACCAGAATTGTGCTGCTGAAGCATGTCCGTTTTTTGGAAAAAAAATTTGTAAAAAAAAAGTTTTCCCAAAAAAAGCATTTTATGCCATTTTTAGGTTTTGTAGGGACTCCTGGTGACGTTTTGAGACATCTCCTACAACTACAGCACCAGAATTGTGCTGCTGAAGCAAGTCTGTTTTTTGAATTTTTTTTTGTAAAAAAAAAGTTTTCCCAAAAAAAGCATTTTATGCCATTTTTAGGTTTTGTAGGGACTCCTGATGACGTTTTAAGACATCTCCTACAACTACAGCACCAGAATTGTGCTGCTGAAGCAAGTCAGTTTTTTGGCATTTTTACGACAGGGTCCCCCCTTACGACATTTTAGCAAAACATGTTTTTCTTAAAAAATGCATTTTCTTACATTTTCTTACATTTACGGGTTTAGTCGGGACTCCTGATGACGTTTTGAGACATCTCCTACAACTACAGCACCAGAATTGTGCTGCTGAAGCAAGTCTGTTTTTTGAATTTTTTTTTGTAAAAAAAAAGTTTTCCCAAAAAAAGCATTTTATGCCATTTTTAGGTTTTGTAGGGACTCCTGATGACGTTTTGAGACATCTCCTACAACTACAGCACCAGAATTGTACTGCTGAAGCAAGTCCGTTTTTTGGCATTTTTACGACAGGGTCCCCCCTTACGACATTTTAGCAAAAAATGTTTTTCGTAAAAAATGCATTTTCTTACATTTACGGGTTTAGTCGGGACTCCTGATGACGTTTTGAGACATCTCCTACAACTACAGCACCAGAATTGTGCTGCTGAAGCAAGTCTGTTTTTTGAATTTTTTTTTGTAAAAAAAAAGTTTTCCCAAAAAAAGCATTTTATGCCATTTTTAGGTTTTGTAGGGACTCCTGATGACGTTTTAAGACATCTCCTACAACTACAGCACCAGAATTGTGCTGCTGAAGCAAGTCAGTTTTTTGGCATTTTTACGACAGGGTCCCCCCTTACGACATTTTAGCAAAACATGTTTTTCTTAAAAAATGCATTTTCTTACATTTTCTTACATTTACGGGTTTAGTCGGGACTCCTGATGACGTTTTGAGACATCTCCTACAACTACAGCACCAGAATTGTGCTGCTGAAGCAAGTCTGTTTTTTGAATTTTTTTTTGTAAAAAAAAAGTTTTCCCAAAAAAAGCATTTTATGCCATTTTTAGGTTTTGTAGGGACTCCTGATGACGTTTTGAGACATCTCCTACAACTACAGCACCAGAATTGTACTGCTGAAGCAAGTCCGTTTTTTGGCATTTTTACGACAGGGTCCCCCCTTACGACATTTTAGCAAAAAATGTTTTTCGTAAAAAATGCATTTTCTTACATTTACGGGTTTAGTCGGGACTCCTGATGACGTTTTGAGACATCTCCTACAACTACAGCACCAGAATTGTGCTGCTGAAGCAAGTCTGTTTTTTGAATTGTTTTTTGTAAAAAAAAAGTTTGCCCAAAAAAAGCATTTTATGCCATTTTTAGGTTTTGTAGGGACTCCTGATGACATTTTGAGACATCTCCTACAACTACAGCACCAGAATTGTGCTGCTGAAGCAAGTCCGTTTTTTGGAAAAAATTTTTGTAAAAAAAAAGTTTTCCCAAAAAAAGCATTTTATGCCATTTTTAGGTTTTGTAGGGACTCCTGATGACGTTTTGAGACATCTCCTACAACTACAGCACCAAAATTGTACTGCTGAAGCAAGTCGGTTTTTTGGCATTTTTACGACAGGGTCCCCCCTTACGACATTTTAGCAAAAAATGTTTTTCTTAAAAAATGCATTTTCTTACATTTTCTTACATTTACGGGTTTAGTCGGGACTCCTGATGACGTTTTGAGACATCTCCTACAACTACAGCACCAGAATTGTGCTGCTGAAGCAAGTCCGTTTTTTGGAATTTTTTTTTGTAAAAAAAAAGTTTTCCCAAAAAAAGCATTTTATGCCATTTTTAGGTTTTGTAGGGACTCCTGATGACGTTTTGAGACATCTCCTACAACTACAGCACCAGAATTGTACTGCTGAAGCAAGTCGGTTTTTTGGCATTTTTACGACAGGGTCCCCCCTTACGACATTTTAGCAAAAAATGTTTTTCGTAAAAAATGCATTTTCTTACATTTTCTTACATTTACGGGTTTAGTCGGGACTACTGATGACGTTTTGAGACATCTCCTACAACTACAGCACCAGAATTGTGCTGCTGAAGCAAGTCTGTTTTTTGAATTTTTTTTTGTAAAAAAAAAGTTTTCCCAAAAAAAGCATTTCATGCCATTTTTAGGTTTTGTAGGGACTCCTGATGACGTTTTGAGACATCTCCTACAACTACAGCACCAGAATTGTACTGCTGAAGCAAGTCAGTTTTTTGGCATTTTTACGACAGGGTCCCCCCTTACGACATTTTAGCAAAACATGTTTTTCTTAAAAAATGCATTTTCTTACATTTTCTTACATTTACGGGTTTAGTCGGGACTCCTGATGACGTTTTGAGACATCTCCTACAACTACAGCACCAGAATTGTGCTGCTGAAGCAAGTCTGTTTTTTGAATTTTTTTTTGTAAAAAAAAAGTTTTCCCAAAAAAAGCATTTTATGCCATTTTTAGGTTTTGTAGGGACTCCTGATGACGTTTTAAGACATCTCCTACAACTACAGCACCAGAATTGTGCTGCTGAAGCAAGTCAGTTTTTTGGCATTTTTACGACAGGGTCCCCCCTTACGACATTTTAGCAAAACATGTTTTTCTTAAAAAATGCATTTTCTTACATTTTCTTACATTTACGGGTTTAGTCGGGACTCCTGATGACGTTTTGAGACATCTCCTACAACTACAGCACCAGAATTGTGCTGCTGAAGCAAGTCTGTTTTTTGAATTTTTTTTTGTAAAAAAAAAGTTTTCCCAAAAAAAGCATTTTATGCCATTTTTAGGTTTTGTAGGGACTCCTGATGACGTTTTAAGACATCTCCTACAACTACAGCACCAGAATTGTACTGCTGAAGCAAGTCAGTTTTTTGGAATTTTTACGACAGGGTCCCCCCTTACGACATTTTAGCAAAAAATGTTTTTCGTAAAAAATGCATTTTCTTACATTTTCTTACATTTACGGGTTTAGTCGGGACTCCTGATGACGTTTTGAGACATCTCCTACAACTACAGCACCAGAATTGTGCTGCTGAAGCAAGTCCGTTTTTTGGCATTTTTACGACAGGGTCCCCCCTTACGACATTTTAGCAAAAAATGTTTTTCGTAAAAAATGCATTTTCTTACATTTACGGGTTTAGTCGGGACTCCTGATGACGTTTTGAGACATCTCCTACAACTACAGCACCAGAATTGTGCTGCTGAAGCAAGTCTGTTTTTTGAAAAAAATTTTGTAAAAAAAAAGTTTTCCCAAAAAAAGCATTTTATGCCATTTTTAGGTTTTGTAGGGTCTCCTGATGACGTTTTAAGACATCTCCTACAACTACAGCACCAGAATTGTGCTGCTGAAGCAAGTCAGTTTTTTGGAATTTTTACGACAGGGTCCCCCCTTACGACATTTTAGCAAAAAATGTTTTTCGTAAAAAATGCATTTTCTTACATTTTCTTACATTTACGGGTTTAGTCGGGACTCCTGATGACGTTTTGAGACATCTCCTACAACTACAGCACCAGAATTGTGCTGCTGAAGCAAGTCTGTTTTTTGAAATTTTTTTTGTAAAAAAAAAGTTTCCCCAAAAAAAGCATTTTATGCCATTTTTAGGTTTTGTAGGGACTCCTGATGACGTTTTGAGACATCTCCTACAACTACAGCACCAGAATTGTACTGCTGAAGCAAGTCCGTTTTTTGGCATTTTTACGACAGGGTCCCCCCTTACGACATTTTAGCAAAAAATGTTTTTCTTAAAAAATGCATTTTCTTACATTTTCTTACATTTACGGGTTTAGTCGGGACTCCTGATGACGTTTTGAGACATCTCCTACAACTACAGCACCAGAATTGTGCTGCTGAAGCAAGTCTGTTTTTTGAAAAAAATTTTGTAAAAAAAAAGTTTTCCCAAACAAAGCATTTTATGCCATTTTTAGGTTTTGTAGGGACTCCTGATGATGTTTTGAGACATCTCCTACAACTATAGCACCAGAATTGTACTGCTGAAGCAAGTCCGTTTTTTGGCATTTTTACGACATTTTAGCAAAAAATGTTTTTCTTAAAAAATGCATTTTCTTACATTTACGGGTTTAGTCGGGACTCCTGATGACGTTTTGAGACATCTCCTACAACTACAGCACCAGAATTGTGCTGCTGAAGCATGTCCGTTTTTTGGAAAAAAAATTTGTAAAAAAAAAGTTTTCCCAAAAAAAGCATTTTATGCCATTTTTAGGTTTTGTAGGGACTCCTGATGACGTTTTGAGACATCTCCTACAACTACAGCACCAGAATTGTGCTGCTGAAGCAAGTCAGTTTTTTGGAATTTTTACGACAGGGTCCCCCCTTACGACATTTTAGCAAAAAATGTTTTTCTTAAAAAATGCATTTTCTTACATTTACAGGTTTAGTCGGGACTCCTGATGACGTTTTGAGACATCTCCTACAACTACAGCACCAGAATTGTGCTGCTGAAGCAAGTCCGTTTTTTGGAATTTTTTTTTGTAAAAAAAAAGTTTTCCCAAAAAAAGCATTTTATGCCATTTTTAGGTTTTGTAGGGACTCCTGATGACATTTTGAGACATTTCCTACAACTACAGCACCAGAATTGTACTGCTGAAGCAAGTCCGTTTTTTGGCATTTATACGACAGGGTCCCCCCTTACGACATTTTAGCAAAAAATGTTTTTCTTAAAAAATGCATTTTCTTACATTTTCTTACATTTACGGGTTTAGTCGGGACTCCTGATGACGTTTTGAGACATCTCCTACAACTACAGCACCAGAATTGTGCTGCTGAAGCATGTCCGTTTTTTGGAAAAAAAATTTGTAAAAAAAAAGTTTTCCCAAAAAAAGCATTTTATGCCATTTTTAGGTTTTGTAGGGACTCCAGATGACGTTTTGAGACATCTCCTACAACTACAGCACCAGAATTGTACTGCTGAAGCAAGTCGGTTTTTTGGCATTTTTACGACAGGGTCCCCCCTTACGACGTTTTAGCAAAAAATGTTTTTCGTAAAAAATGCATTTTCTTACATTTTCTTACATTTAGGGGTTTAGTCGGGACTCCTGATGACGTTTTGAGACATCTCCTACAACTACAGCACCAGAATTGTGCTGCTGAAGCAAGTCTGATTTTTGAAAATTTTTTTGTAAAAAAAAAGTTTTCCCAAAAAAAGCATTTTATGCCATTTTTAGGTTTTGTAGGGACTCCTGATGACGTTTTGAGACATCTCCTACAACTACAGCACCAGAATTGTACTGCTGAAGCAAGTCGGTTTTTTGGCATTTTTACGACAGGGTCCCCCCTTACGACATTTTAGCAAAAAATGTTTTTCGTAAAAAATGCATTTTCTTACATTTACGGGTTTAGTCGGGACTCCTGATGACGTTTTGAGACATCTCCTACAACTACAGCACCAGAATTGTGCTGCTGAAGCAAGTCTGTTTTTTGAAAAAAATTTTGTAAAAAAAAAGTTTTCCCAAAAAAAGCATTTTATGCCATTTTTAGGTTTTGTAGGGTCTCCTGATGACGTTTTAAAGGCCTACTGAAATGAATTTTTTTTATTTAAACGGGGATAGCAGATCTATTCTATGTGTCATACTTGATCATTTCGCGATATTGCCATATTTTTGCTGAAAGGATTTAGTATAGAACAACGACGATAAAGATTGCAACTTTTGGTATCTGATAAAAAAAAGGCTTGCCCCTACCGGAAGTAGCGTGACGTAGTCAGTTGAACATATACGCAAAGTTCCCTATTGTTTACAATGATGGCCGCATGAAGTGAGAGAGATTCGGACCGAGAAAGCGACAATTTCCCCATTAATTTGAGCGAGGATGAAAGATTTGTGGATGAGTAAAGTGCAAGTGAAGGACTAGTGGGGAGTTGAAGCTATTCAGATAGGGAAGATGCTGTGAGAGCCGGGGGTGACCTGATATTCAGCTGGGAATGACTACAACAGTAAATAAACACAAGACATATATATACTCTATTAGCCACAACACAACCAGGCTTATATTTAATATGCCACAAATTAATCCTGCATAAAAACACCTGCGTGTTTGTTATGCTAGCTCCTAGCTCCTCTGCTAGCTCCTAGCTCCATAGAACACGCCAATACAATTCAAACACCTGATCAACACACACCATCACTCAGCCCAAAAGACCGTTTCCTTAACCCAAGGTTCATAAAGCTTATATATTTTTAAAAAGTTACGTACGTGACGCGCACATACGGTCAAGTTATCGAATGTTTAGCAGCCAAGGCTGCATACTCACGGTACCTGATATTCAGCTGGGAATGACTACAACAGTAAATAAACACAAGACATATATATACTCTATTAGCCACAACACAACCAGGCTTATATTTAATATGCCACAAATTAATCCTGCATAATAACACCTGCGTGTTTGTTATGCTAGCTCCTAGCTCCTCTGCTAGCTCCTAGCTCCATAGAACACGCCAATACAATTCAAACACCTGATCAACACACACAATCACTCAGCCCAAAAGACCGTTCACCTAACCCAAGGTTCATAAAGCTTATATATTTTTAAAAAGTTACGTACGTGACGCGCACGTAGGTACGGTATGTGTTATGCTAGCTCCTCTGCTAGCTCCTAGCTCCATAGAACACGCCAATACAATTCAAACACATGATCAACACACACAATCACTCGGCCCAAAAGACCGTTCACCTAACCCAAGGTTCATAAAGCTTATATATTTTAAAAAAGTTACGTACATACGCAAAAAAAAGCCAAAGCTGCATACTCACAGTAGCACGTCTGCGTCTTTGTCATCCAAATCAAAGTAATCCTGGTAAGAGTCTGTGTTGTCCCAGTTCTCTACAGGCGTCTGTGTATCCAAATCAAAAGTCCTCCTGGTTAGAGTCTCTGTTATCCGAGTTCTTCCATCTTGACTGCATCTTTCGGGAATGTAAACAAAGAAGCGCCGGCTGTGTACTGTTGTGGCTGACTACGTTCGAAAAATACGTCCATTTCGCACCGACAACTTTCTTCTTTGCTTGCTTGGCTTCCTTCTCCATAATGCAATGAACATGATTGAAACAGATTCACGAACACAGATGTCCAGAATACTGTGGAATTATGAAATGAAAACAGAGCTTTTTCGTATCGACTTCAATGTGGAAGGCATACCCGTGTTCGCCGGGCTACGTCACGCGCATACGTCATCCTCAGAGGCGTTTCGAACCGGAAGTTTAGCGGCAAATTTAAAATGTCACTTTATAAGTTAACCCGGCCGTATTGGCATGTGTTATAATGTTAAGATTTCATCATTGATATATAAACTATCAGACTGCGTGGTCGGTAGTAGTGGCTTTCAGTAGGCCTTTAAGACATCTCCTACAACTACAGCACCAGAATTGTGCTGCTGAAGCAAGTCAGTTTTTTGGAATTTTTACGACAGGGTCCCCCCTTACGACATTTTAGCAAAAAATGTTTTTCGTAAAAAATGCATTTTCTTACATTTTCTTACATTTACGGGTTTAGTCGGGACTCCTGATGACGTTTTGAGACATCTCCTACAACTACAGCACCAGAATTGTGCTGCTGAAGCAAGTCTGTTTTTTGAAAATTTTTTTGTAAAAAAAAACTTTCCCCAAAAAAAGCATTTTATGCCATTTTTAGGTTTTGTAGGGACTCCTGATGACGTTTTGAGACATCTCCTACAACTACAGCACCAGAATTGTACTGCTGAAGCAAGTCCGTTTTTTGGCATTTTTACGACAGGGTCCCCCCTTACGACATTTTAGCAAAAAATGTTTTTCTTAAAAAATGCATTTTCTTACATTTTCTTACATTTACGGGTTTAGTCGGGACTCCTGATGACGTTTTGAGACATCTCCTACAACTACAGCACCAGAATTGTGCTGCTGAAGCATGTCCGTTTTTTGGAAAAAAAATTTGTAAAAAAAAAGTTTTCCCAAAAAAAGCATTTTATGCCATTTTTAGGTTTTGTAGGGACTCCTGATGACGTTTTGAGACATCTCCTACAACTACAGCACCAGAATTGTGCTGCTGAAGCAAGTCAGTTTTTTGGAATTTTTACGACAGGGTCCCCCCTTACGACATTTTAGCAAAAAATGTTTTTCTTAAAAAATGCATTTTCTTACATTTACGGGTTTAGTCGGGACTCCTGATGACGTTTTGAGACATCTCCTACAACTACAGCACCAGAATTGTGCTGCTGAAGCAAGTCCGTTTTTTGGAATTTTTTTTTGTAAAAAAAAAGTTTTCCCAAAAAAAGCATTTTATGCCATTTTTAGGTTTTGTAGGGACTCCTGATGACATTTTGAGACATTTCCTACAACTACAGCACCAGAATTGTACTGCTGAAGCAAGTCCGTTTTTTGGCATTTGTACGACAGGGTCCCCCCTTACGACATTTTAGCAAAAAATGTTTTTCTTAAAAAATGCATTTTCTTACATTTTCTTACATTTACGGGTTTAGTCGGGACTCCTGATGACGTTTTGAGACATCTCCTACAACTACAGCACCAGAATTGTGCTGCTGAAGCATGTCCGTTTTTTGGAAAAAAAATTTGTAAAAAAAAAGTTTTCCCAAAAAAAGCATTTTATGCCATTTTTAGGTTTTGTAGGGACTCCTGATGACGTTTTGAGACATCTCCTACAACTACAGCACCAGAATTGTACTGCTGAAGCAAGTCGGTTTTTTGGCATTTTTACGACAGGGTCCCCCCTTACGACGTTTTAGCAAAAAATGTTTTTCGTAAAAAATGCATTTTCTTACATTTTCTTACATTTAGGGGTTTAGTCGGGACTCCTGATGACGTTTTGAGACATCTCCTACAACTACAGCACCAGAATTGTGCTGCTGAAGCAAGTCTGATTTTTGAAAATTTTTTTGTAAAAAAAAAGTTTTCCCAAAAAAAGCATTTTATGCCATTTTTAGGTTTTGTAGGGACTCCTGATGACGTTTTGAGACATCTCCTACAACTACAGCACCAGAATTGTACTGCTGAAGCAAGTCGGTTTTTTGGCATTTTTACGACAGGGTCCCCCCTTACGACATTTTAGCAAAAAATGTATTTTCTTACATTTTCTTACATTTACGGGTTTAGTCGGGACTCCTGATGACGTTTTGAGACATCTCCTACAACTACAGCACCAGAATTGTGCTGCTGAAGCAACTCTGTTTTTTGAATTTTTTTTTGTAAAAAAAAAGTTTTCCCAAAAAAAGCATTTCATGCCATTTTTAGGTTTTGTAGGGACTCCTGATGACGTTTTGAGACATCTCCTACAACTACAGCACCATAATTGTACTGCTGAAGCAAGTCAGTTTTTTGGCATTTTTACGACAGGGTCCCCCCTTACGACATTTTAGCAAAACATGTTTTTCTTAAAAAATGCATTTTCTTACATTTTCTTACATTTACGGGTTTAGTCAGGACTCCTGATGACGTTTTGAGACATCTCCTACAACTACAGCACCAGAATTGTGCTGCTGAAGCAAGTCTGTTTTTTGAATTTTTTTTTGTAAAAAAAAAGTTTTCCCAAAAAAAGCATTTTATGCCATTTTTAGGTTTTGTAGGGACTCCTGATGACGTTTTAAGACATCTCCTACAACTACAGCACCAGAATTGTGCTGCTGAAGCAAGTCAGTTTTTTGGCATTTTTACGACAGGGTCCCCCCTTACGACATTTTAGCAAAACATGTTTTTCTTAAAAAATGCATTTTCTTACATTTTCTTACATTTACGGGTTTAGTCGGGACTCCTGATGACGTTTTGAGACATCTCCTACAACTACAGCACCAGAATTGTGCTGCTGAAGCAAGTCCGTTTTTTGGAAAATTTTTTTGTAAAAAAAAAGTTTTCCCAAAAAAAGCATTTTATGCCATTTTTAGGTTTTGTAGGGACTCCTGATGACGTTTTGAGACATCTCCTACAACTACAGCACCAAAATTGTACTGCTGAAGCAAGTCCGTTTTTTGGCATTTTTACGACAGGGTCCCCCCTTACGACATTTTAGCAAAAAATGTTTTTCTTAAAAAATGCATTTTCTTACATTTTCTTACATTTACGGGTTTAGTCGGGACTCCTGATGACGTTTTGAGACATCTCCTACAACTACAGCACCAGAATTGTGCTGCTGAAGCAAGTCCGTTTTTTAAAACATTTTTTACGACATTTTGCAAAATATTTTTTTTCCGTGAAATATGCATTTTCTTCTAATTTCTTCCATTTTCGGGTTTAGTCGGGACTCCTGATGACGTTTTGAGACATCTCCTACAACTACAGCACCAGAATTGTGCTGCTGAAGCAAGTCCGTTTTTTGGCATTTTTACGACAGGGTCCCCCCTTACGACATTTTAGCAAAAAATGTTTTTCTTAAAAAATGCATTTTCTTACATTTTCTTACATTTACGGGTTTAGTCGGGACTCCTGATGACGTTTTGAGACATCTCCTACAACTACAGCACCAGAATTGTGCTGCTGAAGCAAGTCCGTTTTTTGAATTTTTTTTTGTAAAAAAAAAGTTTTCCCAAAAAAAGCATTTTATGCCATTTTTAGGTTTTGTAGGGACTCCTGATGACGTTTTAAGACATCTCCTACAACTACAGCACCAGAATTGTGCTGCTGAAGCAAGTCCGTTTTTTGGCATTTTTACGACAGGGTCCCCCCTTACGACATTTTAGCAAAAAAATGTTTTCTTAAAAAATGCATTTTCTTACATTTTCTTACATTTACGGGTTTAGTCGGGACTCCAGATGACGTTTTGAGACATCTCCTACAACTACAGCACCAGAATTGTGCTGCTGAAGCAAGTCCGTTTTTTGGAATTTTTACGACAGGGTCCCCCCTTACGACATTTTAGCAAAAAATGTTTTTCTTAAAAAATGCATTTTCTTACATTTTCGGGTTTAGTCGGGACTCCTGATGACGTTTTGAGACATCTCCTACAACTACAGCACCAGAATTGTGCTGCTGAAGCAAGTCCGTTTTTTGGAATTTTTTTTTGTAAAAAAAAAGTTTTCCCAAAAAAAACATTTTATGCCATTTTTAGGTTTTGTAGGGACTCCTGATGACGTTTTGAGACATCTCCTACAACTACAGCACCAAAATTGTACTGCTGAAGCAAGTCCGTTTTTTGGCATTTTTACGACAGGGTCCCCCCTTACGACATTTTAGCAAAAAATGTTTTTCTTAAAAAATGCATTTTCTTACATTTTCTTACATTTACGGGTTTAGTCGGGACTCCTGATGACGTTTTGAGACATCTCCTACAACTACAGCACCAGAATTGTGCTGCTGAAGCAAGTCCGTTCTTTAAAACATTTTTTACGACATTTTGCAAAATATTTTTTTTCCGTGAAATATGCATTTTCTTCTAATTTCTTCCATTTTCGGGTTTAGTCGGGACTCCTGATGACGTTTTGAGACATCTCCTACAACTACAGCACCAGAATTGTGCTGCTGAAGCAAGTCCGTTTTTTGGAATTTTAACGACAGGGTCCCACCTTACGACATTTTAGCAAAAAATGTTTTTCTTAAAAAATGCATTTTCTTACATTTACGGGTTTAGTCGGGACTCCTGATGACGTTTTGAGACATCTCCTACAACTACAGCACCAGAATTGTGCTGCTGAAGCAAGTCCGTTTTTTGGAATTTTTACGACAGGGTCCCCCCTTACGACATTTTAGCAAAAAATGTTTTTCGTTAAAAATGCATTTTCTTACATTTACGGGTTTAGTCGGGACTCCTGATGACGTTTTGAGACATCTCCTACAACTACAGCACCAGAATTGTGCTGCTCAAACAATTCCGTTTTTTGAATTTTTTTTTGTAAAAAAAAAGTTTTCCCAAAAAAAGCATTTTATGCCATTTTTAGGTTTTGTAGGGACTCCTGATGACGTTTTAAGACATCTCCTACAACTACAGCACCAGAATTGTGCTGCTGAAGCAAGTCCGTTTTTTGGAATTTGTACGATAGGGTCCCCCCTTACGACATTTTAGCAAAAAATGTTTTCCGTAAAAAATGCATTTTCTTACATTTTCTTACATTTACGGGTTTAGTCGGGACTCCTGATGACGTTTTGAGACATCTCCTACAACTACAGCACCAGAACTGTGCTGCTGAAGCATGTCTGTTTTTTGAATTTTTTTTTGTAAAAAAAAAGTTTTCCCAAAAAAATTATTTTATGCCATTTTTAGGTTTTGTAGGGACTCCTGATGACGTTTTGAGACATCTCCTACAACTACAGCACCAGAATTGTACTGCTGAAGCAAGTCCGTTTTTTGGCATTTTTACGACATTTTTAGCAAAAAATGTTTTTCTTAAAAAATGCATTTTCTTACATTTACGGGTTTAGTCGGGACTCCTGATGACGTTTTGAGACATCTCCTACAACTACAGCACCAGAATTGTGCTGCTGAAGCAAGTCCGTTTTTTTGAATTTTTTTTACGACATTTTGCAAAATATTTTTTTTCCGTAAAATATGCATTTTCTTCTAATTTCTTCCCTTACGACATTTTAGCAAAAAATGTTTTTCGTAAAAAATGCATTTTCTTACATTTACGGGTTTAGTCGGGACTCCTGATGACGTTTTGAGACATCTCCTACAACTACAGCACCAGAATTGTGCTGCTGAAGCAAGTCCGTTTTTTGGAATTTTTACGACAGAGTCCCCCCTTACGACATTTTAGCAAAAAATGTTTTTCGTAAAAAATGCATTTTCTTACATTTTCTTACATTTACGGGTTTAGTCGGGACTCCTGATGACGTTTTGAGACATCTCCTACAACTACAGCACCAGAATTGTGCTGCTGAAGCAAGTCCTTTTTTTGGAATTTGTACGACAGGGTCCCCCCTTACGACATTTTAGCAAAAAATGTTTTTCGTAAAAAATGCATTTTCTTACATTTTCTTACATTTACGGGTTTAGTCGGGACTCTTGATGACGTTTTGAGACATCTCCTACAACTACAGCACCAGAATTGTGCTGCTGAAGCAAGTCTGTTTTTTGAATTTTTTTTTGTAAAAAAAAAGTTTGCCCAAAAAAAGCATTTTATGCCATTTTTAGGTTTTGTAGGGACTCCTGATGACGTTTTGAGACATCTCCTACAACTACAGCACCATAATTGTACTGCTGAAGCAAGTGCATTTTTTGGCATTTTTACGACAGGGTCCCCCCCCTTACGACATTTTAGCAAAAAAAAATTTTCTTAAAAAATGCATTTTCTTACATTTACGGGTTTAGTCGGGACTCCTGATGACGTTTTGAGACATCTCCTACAACTACAGCACCAGAATTGTGCTGCTGAAGCAAGTCCGTTTTTTGGCATTTTTACGACAGGGTCCCCCCTTACGACATTTTAGCAAAAAATGTTTTTCTTAAAAAATGCATTTTCTTACATTTTCTTACATTTACGGGTTTAGTCGGGACTCCTGATGACGTTTTGAGACATCTCCTACAACTACAGCACCAGAATTGTGCTGCTGAAGCAAGTCCGTTTTTTGAATTTTTTTTTGTAAAAAAAAAGTTTTCCCAAAAAAAGCATTTTATGCCATTTTTAGGTTTTGTAGGGACTCCTGATGACGTTTTAAGACATCTCCTACAACTACAGCACCAGAATTGTGCTGCTGAAGCAAGTCCGTTTTTTGGCATTTTTACGACAGGGTCCCCCCTTACGACATTTTAGCAAAAAAATTTTTTCTTAAAAAATGCATTTTCTTACATTTTCTTACATTTACGGGTTTAGTCGGGACTCCAGATGACGTTTTGAGACATCTCCTACAACTACAGCACCAGAATTGTGCTGCTGAAGCAAGTCCGTTTTTTGGAATTTTTACGACAGGGTCCC
Organism: Entelurus aequoreus; assembly: GCF_033978785.1. Taxonomy (NCBI): domain Eukaryota; kingdom Metazoa; phylum Chordata; class Actinopteri; order Syngnathiformes; family Syngnathidae; genus Entelurus; species Entelurus aequoreus. The sequence continues at coordinate 114,321 of NW_026907975.1, forward strand.
CCCTTACGACATTTTAGCAAAAAATGTTTTTCTTAAAAAATGCATTTTCTTACATTTTCTTACATTTACGGGTTTAGTCGGGACTCCTGATGACGTTTTGAGACATCTCCTACAACTACAGCACCAGAATTGTGCTGCTGAAGCAAGTCCGTTTTTTGGCATTTTTACGACAGGGCCCCCCTTACATTTTAGCAAAAAAAATTTTTCTTAAAAAATGCATTTTCTTACATTTTCTTACATTTACGGGTTTAGTCGGGACTCCTGATGACGTTTTGAGACATCTCCTACAACTACAGCACCAGAATTGTGCTGCTGAAGCAAGTCCGTTTTTTGGAATTTTTACGACAGTCCCCCCTTACGACATTTTAGCAAAAAATGTTTATCGTAAAAAATGCATTTTCTTACATTTTCTTACATTTACGGGTTTAGTCGGGACTCCTGATGACGTTTTGAGACATCTCCTACAACTACAGCACCAGAATTGTGCTGCTGAAGCAAGTCCTTTTTTTGGAATTTGTACGACAGGGTCCCCCCTTACGACATTTTAGCAAAAAATGTTTTTCGTAAAAAATGCATTTTCTTACATTTTCTTACATTTACGGGTTTAGTCGGGACTCCTGATGACGTTTTGAGACATCTCCTACAACTACAGCACCAGAATTGTGCTGCTGAAGCAAGTCCGTTTTTTGGAATTTTTTTTTGTAAAAAAAAAGTTTTCCCAAAAAAAGCATTTAATGCCATTTTTAGGTTTTGTAGGGACTCCTGATGACGTTTTGAGACATCTCCTACAACTACAGCACCAGAATTGTACTGCTGAAGCAAGTCCGTTTTTTGGCATTTTTACGACAGAGTCCCCCCTTACGACATTTTAGCAAAAAATGTTTATCGTAAAAAATGCATTTTCTTACATTTTCTTACATTTACGGGTTTAGTCGGGACTCCTGATGACGTTTTGAGACATCTCCTACAACTACAGCACCAGAATTGTGCTGCTGAAGCAAGTCCGTCTTTTTGAATTTTTTTTACGACATTTTGCAAAATATTTTTTTTCCGTAAAATATGCATTTTCTTCTAATTTCTTCCATTTTCGGGTTTAGTCGGGACTCCTGATGACGTTTTGAGACATCTCCTACAACTACAGCACCAGAATTGTGCTGCTGAAGCAAGTCCGTTTTTTGGCATTTTTTCGACAGGGTCCCCCCTTACGACATTTTAGCAAAAAATGTTTTTCGTAAAAAATGCATTTTCTTACATTTTCTTACATTTACGGGTTTAGTCGGGACTCCGGATGACGTTTTGAGACATCTCCTACAACTACAGCACCAGAATTGTGCTGCTGAAGCAAGTCCGTTTTTTGGAATTTTTTTTTGTAAAAAAAAAGTTTTCCCAAAAAAAGCATTTTATGGCATTTTTAGGTTTTGTAGGGACTCCTGATGACGTTTTGAGACATCTCCTACAACTACAGCACCAGAATTGTGCTGCTGAAGCAAGTCCGTTTTTTGGAAAAAATTTTTGTAAAAAAAAAGTTTTCCCAAAAAAAGCATTTTATGCCATTTTTAGGTTTTGTAGGTACTCCTGATGACGTTTTGAGACATCTCCTACAACTACAGCACCAGAATTGTACTGCTGAAGCAAGTCCGTTTTTTGGCATTTTTACGACAGGGTCCCCCCTTACGACATTTTAGCAAAAAATGTTTTTCTTAAAAAATGCATTTTCTTACATTTTCTTACATTTACGGGTTTAGTCGGGACTCCTGATGACGTTTTGAGACATCTCCTACAAGTACAGCCCCAGAATTGTGCTGCTGAAGCAAGTCTGTTTTTTGAATTTTTTTTTGTAAAAAAAAAGTTTGCCCAAAAAAAGCATTTTATGCCATTTTTAGGTTTTGTAGGGACTCCTGATGACGTTTTGAGACATCTCCTACAACTACAGCACCAGAATTGTACTGCTGAAGCAAGTCCGTTTTTTGGCATTTTTACGACAGGGTCCCCCCTTACGACATTTTAGCAAAAAATTTTTTTCTTAAAAAATGCATTTTCTTACATTTTCTTACATTTACGGGTTTAGTCGGGACTCCTGATGACGTTTTGAGACATCTCCTACAACTACAGCACCAGAATTGTGCTGCTGAAGCAAGTCCGTTTTTTGGCATTTTGACGACAGGGTCCCCCCTTACGACATTTTAGCAAAAAATGTTTTTCGTAAAAAATGCATTTTCTTACATTTTCTTACATTTACGGGTTTAGTCGGGACTCCTGATGACGTTTTGAGACATCTCCTACAACTACAGCACCAGAATTGTGCTGCTGAAGCAAGTCCGTTTTCTGGAATTTTTTTTTGTAAAAAAAAAGTTTTCCCAAAAAAAGCATTTTATGCCATTTTTAGGTTTTGTAGGGACTCCTGATGACGTTTTGAGACATCTCTTACAACTACAGCACCAGAATTGTACTGCTGAAGCAAGTCAGTTTTTTGGCATTTTTACGACAGGGTCCCCCCTTACGACATTTTAGCAAAAAATGTTTTTCTTAAAAAATGCATTTTCTTACATTTTCTTACATTTACGGGTTTAGTCGGGACTCCTGATGACGTTTTGAGACATCTCCTACAACTACAGCACCAGAATTGTGCTGCTGAAGCAAGTCCGTTTTTTTGAATTTTTTTTACGACATTTTGCAAAATATTTTTTTTCCGTGAAATATGCATTTTCTTCTAATTTCTTCCATTTTCGGGTTTAGTCGGGACTCCTGATGACGTTTTGAGACATCTCCTACAACTACAGCACCAGAATTGTGCTGCTGAAGCAAGTCTGTTTTTTGAATTTTTTTTTTGTAAAAAAAAAGTTTGCCCAAAAAAAGCATTTTATGCCATTTTTAGGTTTTGTAGGGACTCCTGATGACGTTTTGAGACATCTCCTACAACTACAGCACCAGAATTGTACTGCTGAAGCAAGTCCGTTTTTTGGCATTTTTACGACAGGGTCCCCCCTTACGACATTTTAGCAAAAAATGTTTTTCTTAAAAAATGCATTTTCTTACATTTTCTTACATTTACGGGTTTAGTCGGGACTCCTGATGACGTTTTGAGACATCTCCTACAACTACAGCACCAGAATTGTGCTGCTGAAGCAAGTCCGTTTTTTGGAATTTTTTTTTGTAAAAAAAAAGTTTTCCCAAAAAAAGCATTTTATGTCATTTTTAGGTTTTGTAGGGACTCCTGATGACGTTTTGAGACATCTCCTACAACTACAGCACCAGAATTGTACTGCTGAAGCAAGTCCGTTTTTTGGCATTTTTACGACAGGGTCCCCCCTTACGACATTTTAGCAAAAAAATTTTTTCTTAAAAAAATGCATTTTCTTACATTTTCTTACATTTACGGGTTTAGTCGGGACTCCTGATGACGTTTTGAGACATCTCCTACAACTACAGCACCAGAATTGTGCTGCTGAAGCAAGTCCGTTTTTTGGAATTTTTACGACAGGGTCCCCCCTTACGACATTTTAGCAAAAAATGTTTTTCTAAAAAAATGCATTTTCTTACATTTACGGGTTTAGTCGGGACTCCTGATGACGTTTTGAGACATCTCCTACAACTACAGCACCAGGATTGTGCTGCTGAAGCAAGTCCGTTTTTTGGCATTTTTACGACAGGGTCCCCCCTTACGACATTTTAGCAAAAAATGTTTTTCGTAAAAAATGCATTTTCTTACATTTTCTTACATTTACGGGTTTAGTCGGGACTCCTGATGACGTTTTGAGACATCTCCTACAACTACAGCACCAGAAATGTGCTGCTGAAGCAAGTCCGTTTTTTGGAATTTTTACGACAGAGTCCCCCCTTACGACATTTTAGCAAAAAATGTTTTTCGTAAAAAATGCATTTTCTTACATTTTCTTACATTTACGGGTTTAGTCGGGACTCCTGATGACGTTTTGAGACATCTCCTACAACTACAGCACCAGAATTGTGCTGCTGAAGCAAGTCCGTTTTTTGGAATTTTTACGACAGAGTCCCCCCTTACGACATTTTAGCAAAAAATGTTTTTCGTAAAAAATGCATTTTCTTACATTTTCTTACATTTACGGGTTTAGTCGGGACTCCTAATGACGTTTTGAGACATCTCCTACAACTACAGCACCAGAATTGTGCTGCTGAAGCAAGTCCTTTTTTTGGAATTTGTACGACAGGGTCCTCCCTTACGACATTTTAGCAAAAAATGTTTTTCGTAAAAAATGCATTTTCTTACATTTTCTTACATTTACGGGTTTAGTCGGGACTCCTGATGACGTTTTGAGACATCTCCTACAACTACAGCACCAGAATTGTGCTGCTGAAGCAAGTCTGTTTTTTGAATTTTTTTTTGTAAAAAAAAAGTTTGCCCAAAAAAAGCATTTTATGCCATTTTTAGGTTTTGTAGGGACTCCTGATGACGTTTTGAGACATCTCCTACAACTACAGCACCATAATTGTACTGCTGAAGCAAGTGCATTTTTTGGCATTTTTACGACAGGGTCCCCCCTTACGACATTTTAGCAAAAAAATGTTTTCTTAAAAAATGCATTTTCTTACATTTACGGGTTTAGTCGGGACTCCTGATGACGTTTTGAGACATCTCCTACAACTACAGCACCAGAATTGTGCTGCTGAAGCAAGTCCGTTTTTTGGCATTTTTACGACAGGGTCCCCCCTTACGACATTTTAGCAAAAAATGTTTTTCTTAAAAAATGCATTTTCTTACATTTTCTTACATTTACGGGTTTAGTCGGGACTCCTGATGACGTTTTGAGACATCTCCTACAACTACAGCACCAGAATTGTGCTGCTGAAGCAAGTCCGTTTTTTGAATTTTTTTTTGTAAAAAAAAAGTTTTCCCAAAAAAAGCATTTTATGCCATTTTTAGGTTTTGTAGGGACTCCTGATGACGTTTTAAGACATCTCCTACAACTACAGCACCAGAATTGTGCTGCTGAAGCAAGTCCGTTTTTTGGCATTTTTACGACAGGGTCCCCCCTTACGACATTTTAGCAAAAAAAATTTTTCTTAAAAAATGCATTTTCTTACATTTTCTTACATTTACGGGTTTAGTCGGGACTCCAGATGACGTTTTGAGACATCTCCTACAACTACAGCACCAGAATTGTGCTGCTGAAGCAAGTCCGTTTTTTGGAATTTTTACGACAGGGTCCCCCCTTACGACATTTTAGCAAAAAATGTTTTTCTTAAAAAATGCATTTTCTTACATTTTCTTACATTTACGGGTTTAGTCGGGACTCCTGATGACGTTTTGAGACATCTCCTACAACTACAGCACCAGAATTGTGCTGCTGAAGCAAGTCCGTCTTTTTGAATTTTTTTTACGACATTTTGCAAAATATTTTTTTTCCGTAAAATATGCATTTTCTTCTAATTTCTTCCATTTTCGGGTTTAGTCGGGACTCCTGATGACGTTTTGAGACATCTCCTACAACTACAGCACCAGAATTGTGCTGCTGAAGCAAGTCCGTTTTTTGGCATTTTTACGACAGGGTCCCCCCTTACGACATTTTAGCAAAAAATGTTTTTCTTAAAAAATGCATTTTCTTACATTTTCTTACATTTACGGGTTTAGTCGGGACTCCGGATGACGTTTTGAGACATCTCCTACAACTACAGCACCAGAATTGTGCTGCTGAAGCAAGTCCGTTTTTTGGAAATTTTTTTTGTAAAAAAAAAGTTTTCCCAAAAAAAGCATTTTATGCCATTTTTAGGTTTTGTAGGGACTCCTGATGACGTTTTGAGACATCTCCTACAACTACAGCACCAGAATTGTACTGCTGAAGCAAGTCCGTTTTTTGGCATTTTTACGACAGGGTCCCCCCTTACGACATTTTAGCAAAAAAATTTTTTCTTAAAAAATGCATTTTCTTACATTTTCTTACATTTACGGGTTTAGTCGGGACTCCTGATGACGTTTTGAGACATCTCCTACAACTACAGCACCAGAATTGTGCTGCTGAAGCAAGTCTGTTTTTTGAATTTTTTTTTGTAAAAAAAAAGTTTGCCCAAAAAAAGCATTTTATGCCATTTTTAGGTTTTGTAGGGACTCCTGATGACGTTTTGAGACATCTCCTACAACTACAGCACCAGAATTGTACTGCTGAAGCAAGTCCGTTTTTTGGCATTTTTACGACAGGGTCTCCCCTTACGACATTTTAGCAAAAAAATGTTTTCTTAAAAAATGCATTTTCTTACATTTACGGGTTTAGTCGGGACTCCTGATGACGTTTTGAGACATCTCCTACAACTACAGCACCAGAATTGTGCTGCTGAAGCAAGTCCGTTTTTTTAAATTTTTTTTACGACATTTGGCAAAATATTTTTTTTCCGTAAAATATGCATTTTCTTCTAATTTCTTCCATTTTCGGGTTTAGTCGGGACTCCTGATGACGTTTTGAGACATCTCCTACAACTACAGCACCAGAATTGTGCTGCTGAAGCAAGTCCGTTTTTTGGAATTTTTTTTTGTAAAAAAAAAGTTTTCTCAAAAAAAGCATTTTATGCCATTTTTAGGTTTTGTAGGGACTCCTGATGACGTTTTGAGACATCTCCTACAACTACAGCACCAGAATTGTACTGCTGAAGCAAGTCCGTTTTTTGGCATTTTTACGACAGGGTCCCCCCTTACGACATTTTAGCAAAAAATGTTTTTCTTAAAAAATGCATTTTCTTACATTTTCTTACATTTACGGGTTTAGTCGGGACTCCTGATGACGTTTTGAGACATCTCCTACAACTACAGCACCAGAATTGTGCTGCTGAAGCAAGTCCGTTTTTTGGCATTTTTACGACAGGGTCCCCCCTTACGACATTTTAGCAAAAAATGTTTTTCTAAAAAAATGCATTTTCTTACATTTACGGGTTTAGTCGGGACTCCTGATGACGTTTTGAGACATCTCCTACAACTACAGCACCAGAATTGTGCTGCTGAAGCAAGTCCGTTTTTTGGAATTTTTACGACAGGGTCCCCCCTTACGACATTTTAGCAAAAAATGTTTTTCGTAAAAAATGCATTTTCTTACATTTTCTTACATTTACGGGTTTAGTCGGGACTCCTGATGACGTTTTGAGACATCTCCTACAACTACAGCACCAGAAGTGTGCTATTCAAACAAGTCATTTTTTTGGAATTTTTTTTTGTAAAAAAAAAGTTTTCCCAAAAAAAGCATTTTATGCCATTTTTAGGTTTTGTAGGGACTCCTGATGACGTTTTAAGACATCTCCTACAACTACAGCACCAGAATTGTACTGCTGAAGCAAGTCCGTTTTTTGGCATTTTTACGACAGGGTCCCCCCTTACGACATTTTAGCAAAAAATGTTTTTCGTAAAAAATGCATTTTCTTACATTTACGGGTTTAGTCGGGACTCCCGATGACGTTTTGAGACATCTCCTACAACTACAGCACCAGAATTGTGCTGCTGAAGCAAGTCCGTTTTTTTGAATTTTTTTTACGACATTTTGCAAAATATTTTTTTTCCGTAAAATATGCATTTTCTTCTAATTTCTTCCATTTTCGGGTTTAGTCGGGACTCCTGATGACGTTTTGAGACATCTCCTACAACTACAGCACCAGAATTGTGCTGCTGAAGCAAATCCGTTTTTTGGCATTTTTACGACAGGGTCCCCCCTTACGACATTTTAGCAAAAAATGTTTTTCTTAAAAAATGCATTTTCTTACATTTTCTTACATTTACGGGTTTAGTCGGGACTCCTGATGACGTTTTGAGACATCTCCTACAACTACAGCACCAGAATTGTGCTGCTGAAGCAAGTCCGTTTTTTGGAATTTTTTTTTGTAAAAAAAAAGTTTTCCCAAAAAAAGCATTTTATGCCATTTTTAGGTTTTGTAGGGACTCCTGATGACGTTTTGAGACATCTCCTACAACTACAGCACCAGAATTGTACTGCTGAAGCAAGTCCGTTTTTTGGCATTTTTACGACAGGGTCCCCCCTTACGACATTTTAGCAAAAAAAATTTTTCTTAAAAAATGCATTTTCTTACATTTTCTTACATTTACGGGTTTAGTCGGGACTCCTGATGACGTTTTGAGACATCTCCTACAACTACAGCACCAGAATTGTGCTGCTGAAGCAAGTCCGTTTTTTTGAATTTTTTTTACGACATTTTGCTAAATATTTTTTTTCCGTAAAATATGCATTTTCTTCTAATTTCTTCCATTTTCGGGTTTAGTCGGGACTCCTGATGACGTTTTGAGACATCTCCTACAACTACAGCACCAGAATTGTGCTGCTGAAGCAAGTCCGTTTTTTGGAATTTTTTTTTGTAAAAAAAAAGTTTTCTCAAAAAAAGCATTTTATGCCATTTTTAGGTTTTGTAGGGACTCCTGATGACGTTTTGAGACATCTCCTACAACTACAGCACCAGAATTGTACTGCTGAAGCAAGTCCGTTTTTTGGCATTTTTACGACAGGGTCCCCCCTTACGACATTTTAGCAAAAAATGTTTTTCTTAAAAAATGCATTTTCTTACATTTTCTTACATTTACGGGTTTAGTCGGGACTCCTGATGACGTTTTGAGACATCTCCTACAACTACAGCACCAGAATTGTGCTGCTGAAGCAAGTCCGTTTTTTGGAATTTTTACGACAGGGTCCCCCCTTACGACATTTTAGCAAAAAATGTTTTTCTAAAAAAATGCATTTTCTTACATTTACGGGTTTAGTCGGGACTCCTGATGACGTTTTGAGACATCTCCTACAACTACAGCACCAGAATTGTGCTGCTGAAGCAAGTCCGTTTTTTGGAATTTTTACGACAGGGTCCCCCCTTACGACATTTTAGCAAAAAATGTTTTTCGTAAAAAATGCATTTTCTTACATTTTCTTACATTTACGGGTTTAGTCGGGACTCCTGATGACGTTTTGAGACATCTCCTACAACTACAGCACCAGAAGTGTGCTATTCAAACAAGTCATTTTTTTGGAATTTTTTTTTGTAAAAAAAAAGTTTTCCCAAAAAAAGCATTTTATGCCATTTTTAGGTTTTGTAGGGACTCCTGATGACGTTTTAAGACATCTCCTACAACTACAGCACCAGAATTGTACTGCTGAAGCAAGTCCGTTTTTTGGCATTTTTACGACAGGGTCCCCCCTTACGACATTTTAGCAAAAAATGTTTTTCGTAAAAAATGCATTTTCTTACATTTACGGGTTTAGTCGGGACTCCTGATGACGTTTTGAGACATCTCCTACAACTACAGCACCAGAATTGTGCTGCTGAAGCAAGTCCGTTTTTTTGAATTTTTTTTACGACATTTTGCAAAATATTTTTTTTCCGTAAAATATGCATTTTCTTCTAATTTCTTCCATTTTCGGGTTTAGTCGGGACTCCTGATGACGTTTTGAGACATCTCCTACAACTACAGCACCAGAATTGTGCTGCTGAAGCAAATCCGTTTTTTGGCATTTTTACGACAGGGTCCCCCCTTACGACATTTTAGCAAAAAATGTTTTTCTTAAAAAATGCATTTTCTTACATTTTCTTACATTTACGGGTTTAGTCGGGACTCCTGATGACGTTTTGAGACATCTCCTACAACTACAGCACCAGAATTGTGCTGCTGAAGCAAGTCCGTTTTTTGGAATTTTTTTTTGTAAAAAAAAAGTTTTCCCAAAAAAAGCATTTTATGCCATTTTTAGGTTTTGTAGGGACTCCTGATGACGTTTTGAGACATCTCCTACAACTACAGCACCAGAATTGTACTGCTGAAGCAAGTCCGTTTTTTGGCATTTTTACGACAGGGTCCCCCCTTACGACATTTTAGCAAAAAAATTTTTTCTTAAAAAATGCATTTTCTTACATTTTCTTACATTTACGGGTTTAGTCGGGACTCCTGATGACGTTTTGAGACATCTCCTACAACTACAGCACCAGAATTGTGCTGCTGAAGCAAGTCCGTTTTTTTGAATTTTTTTTACGACATTTTGCTAAATATTTTTTTTCCGTAAAATATGCATTTTCTTCTAATTTCTTCCATTTTCGGGTTTAGTCGGGACTCCTGATGACGTTTTGAGACATCTCCTACAACTACAGCACCAGAATTGTGCTGCTGAAGCAAATCCGTTTTTTGGCATTTTTACGACAGGGTCCCCCCTTACGACATTTTAGCAAAAAATGTTTTTCTTAAAAAATGCATTTTCTTACATTTTCTTACATTTACGGGTTTAGTCGGGACTCCTGATGACGTTTTGAGACATCTCCTACAACTACAGCACCAGAATTGTGCTGCTGAAGCAAGTCCGTTTTTTGGAATTTTTTTTTGTAAAAAAAAAGTTTTCCCAAAAAAAGCATTTTATGCCATTTTTAGGTTTTGTAGGGACTCCTGATGACGTTTTGAGACATCTCCTACAACTACAGCACCAGAATTGTACTGCTGAAGCAAGTCCGTTTTTTGGCATTTTTACGACAGGGTCCCCCCTTACGACATTTTAGCAAAAAAAATTTTTCTTAAAAAATGCATTTTCTTACATTTTCTTACATTTACGGGTTTAGTCGGGACTCCTGATGACGTTTTGAGACATCTCCTACAACTACAGCACCAGAATTGTGCTGCTGAAGCAAGTCCGTTTTTTTGAATTTTTTTTACGACATTTTGCTAAATATTTTTTTTCCGTAAAATATGCATTTTCTTCTAATTTCTTCCATTTTCGGGTTTAGTCGGGACTCCTGATGACGTTTTGAGACATCTCCTACAACTACAGCACCAGAATTGTGCTGCTGAAGCAAGTCCGTTTTTTGGCATTTTTACGACAGGGTCCCCCCCTTACGACATTTTAGCAAAAAATGTTTTTCTTAAAAAATGCATTTTCTTACAATTACGGGTTCAGTCGGGACTCCTGATGACGTTTTGAGACATCTCCTACAACTACAGCACCAGAATTGTGCTGCTGAAGCAAGTCCGTTTTTTGGAATTTTTTTTTGTAAAAAAAAAGTTTTCCCAAAAAAAGCATTTTATGCCATTTTTAGGTTTTGTAGGGACTCCTGATGACGTTTTGAGACATCTCCTACAACTACAGCACCAGAATTGTACTGCTGAAGCAAGTCCGTTTTTTGGCATTTTTACGACAGGGTCCCCCCTTACGACATTTTAGCAAAAAATGTTTTTCTTAAAAAATGCATTTTCTTACATTTTCTTACATTTACGGGTTTAGTCGGGACTCCTGGTGACGTTTTGAGACATCTCCTACAACTACAGCACCAGAATTGTGCTGCTGAAGCAAGTCTGTTTTTTGAATTTTTTTTTGTAAAAAAAAAGTTTGCCCAAAAAAAGCATTTTATGCCATTTTTAGGTTTTGTAGGGACTCCTGATGACGTTTTGAGACATCTCCTACAACTACAGCACCAGAATTGTACTGCTGAAGCAAGTCCGTTTTTTTGAATTTTTTTTACGACATTTTGCAAAATATTTTTTTTCCGTAAAATATGCATTTTCTTCTAATTTCTTCCATTTTCGGGTTTAGTCGGGACTCCTGATGACGTTTTGAGACATCTCCTACAACTACAGCACCAGAATTGTGCTGCTGAAGCAAGTCCGTTTTTTGGAATTTTTTTTTGTAAAAAAAAAGTTTTCTCAAAAAAAGCATTTTATGCCATTTTTAGGTTTTGTAGGGACTCCTGATGACGTTTTGAGACATCTCCTACAACTACAGCACCAGAATTGTACTGCTGAAGCAAGTCCGTTTTTTGGCATTTTTACGACAGGGTCCCCCCTTACGACATTTTAGCAAAAAATGTTTTTCTTAAAAAATGCATTTTCTTACATTTTCTTACATTTACGGGTTTAGTCGGGACTCCTGGTGACGTTTTGAGACATCTCCTACAACTACAGCACCAGAATTGTGCTGCTGAAGCAAGTCTGTTTTTTGAATTTTTTTTTGTAAAAAAAAAGTTTGCCCAAAAAAAGCATTTTATGCCATTTTTAGGTTTTGTAGGGACTCCTGATGACGTTTTGAGACATCTCCTACAACTACAGCACCAGAATTGTACTGCTGAAGCAAGTCCGTTTTTTTGAATTTTTTTTACGACATTTTGCAAAATATTTTTTTTCCGTAAAATATGCATTTTCTTCTAATTTCTTCCATTTTCGGGTTTAGTCGGGACTCCTGATGACGTTTTGAGACATCTCCTACAACTACAGCACCAGAATTGTGCTGCTGAAGCAAGTCCGTTTTTTGGAATTTTTTTTTGTAAAAAAAAAGTTTTCTCAAAAAAAGCATTTTATGCCATTTTTAGGTTTTGTAGGGACTCCTGATGACGTTTTGAGACATCTCCTACAACTACAGCACCAGAATTGTACTGCTGAAGCAAGTCCGTTTTTTGGCATTTTTACGACAGGGTCCCCCCTTACGACATTTTAGCAAAAAATGTTTTTCTTAAAAAATGCATTTTCTTACATTTTCTTACATTTACGGGTTTAGTCGGGACTCCTGATGACGTTTTGAGACATCTCCTACAACTACAGCACCAGAATTGTGCTGCTGAAGCAAGTCCGTTTTTTGGAATTTTTACGACAGGGTCCCCCCTTACGACATTTTAGCAAAAAATGTTTTTCTAAAAAAATGCATTTTCTTACATTTACGGGTTTAGTCGGGACTCCTGATGACGTTTTGAGACATCTCCTACAACTACAGCACCAGAATTGTGCTGCTGAAGCAAGTCCGTTTTTTGGAATTTTTACGACAGGGTCCCCCCTTACGACATTTTAGCAAAAAATGTTTTTCGTAAAAAATGCATTTTCTTACATTTTCTTACATTTACGGGTTTAGTCGGGACTCCTGATGACGTTTTGAGACATCTCCTACAACTACAGCACCAGAAGTGTGCTATTCAAACAAGTCATTTTTTTGGAATTTTTTTTTGTAAAAAAAAAGTTTTCCCAAAAAAAGCATTTTATGCCATTTTTAGGTTTTGTAGGGACTCCTGATGACGTTTTAAGACATCTCCTACAACTACAGCACCAGAATTGTACTGCTGAAGCAAGTCCGTTTTTTGGCATTTTTACGACAGGGTCCCCCCTTACGACATTTTAGCAAAAAATGTTTTTCGTAAAAAATGCATTTTCTTACATTTACGGGTTTAGTCGGGACTCCTGATGACGTTTTGAGACATCTCCTACAACTACAGCACCAGAATTGTGCTGCTGAAGCAAGTCCGTTTTTTTGAATTTTTTAACGACATTTTGCAAAATATTTTTTTTCCGTAAAATATGCATTTTCTTCTAATTTCTTCCATTTTCGGGTTTAGTCGGGACTCCTGATGACGTTTTGAGACATCTCCTACAACTACAGCACCAGAATTGTGCTGCTGAAGCAAATCCGTTTTTTGGCATTTTTACGACAGGGTCCCCCCTTACGACATTTTAGCAAAAAATGTTTTTCTTAAAAAATGCATTTTCTTACATTTTCTTACATTTACGGGTTTAGTCGGGACTCCTGATGACGTTTTGAGACATCTCCTACAACTACAGCACCAGAATTGTGCTGCTGAAGCAAGTCCGTTTTTTGGAATTTTTTTTTGTAAAAAAAAAGTTTTCCCAAAAAAAGCATTTTATGCCATTTTTAGGTTTTGTAGGGACTCCTGATGACGTTTTGAGACATCTCCTACAACTACAGCACCAGAATTGTACTGCTGAAGCAAGTCCGTTTTTTGGCATTTTTACGACAGGGTCCCCCCTTACGACATTTTAGCAAAAAAATTTTTTCTTAAAAAATGCATTTTCTTACATTTTCTTACATTTACGGGTTTAGTCGGGACTCCTGATGACGTTTTGAGACATCTCCTACAACTACAGCACCAGAATTGTGCTGCTGAAGCAAGTCCGTTTTTTTGAATTTTTTTTACGACATTTTGCTAAATATTTTTTTTCCGTAAAATATGCATTTTCTTCTAATTTCTTCCATTTTCGGGTTTAGTCGGGACTCCTGATGACGTTTTGAGACATCTCCTACAACTACAGCACCAGAATTGTGCTGCTGAAGCAAGTCCGTTTTTTGGCATTTTTACGACAGGGTCCCCCCCTTACGACATTTTAGCAAAAAATGTTTTTCTTAAAAAATGCATTTTCTTACAATTACGGGTTCAGTCGGGACTCCTGATGATGTTTTGAGACATCTCCTACAACTACAGCACCAGAATTGTGCTGCTGAAGCAAGTCCGTTTTTTGGAATTTTTTTTTGTAAAAAAAAAGTTTTCCCAAAAAAAGCATTTTATGCCATTTTTAGGTTTTGTAGGGACTCCTGATGACGTTTTGAGACATCTCCTACAACTACAGCACCAAAATTGTACTGCTGAAGCAAGTCCGTTTTTTGGCATTTTTACGACAGGGTCCCCCCTTACGACATTTTAGCAAAAAATGTTTTTCTTAAAAAATGCATTTTCTTACATTTTCTTACATTTACGGGTTTAGTCGGGACTCCTGATGACGTTTTGAGACATCTCCTACAACTACAGCACCAGAATTGTGCTGCTGAAGCAAGTCCGTTTTTTGGAATTTTTTTTTGTAAAAAAAAAGTTTTCCCAAAAAAAGCATTTTATGCCATTTTTAGGTTTTGTAGGGACTCCTGATGACGTTTTGAGACATCTCCTACAACTACAGCACCAAAATTGTACTGCTGAAGCAAGTCCGTTTTTTGGCATTTTTACGACAGGGTCCCCCCTTACGACATTTTAGCAAAAAATGTTTTTCTTAAAAAATGCATTTTCTTACATTTTCTTACATTTACGGGTTTAGTCGGGACTCCTGATGACGTTTTGAGACATCTCCTACAACTACAGCACCAGAATTGTGCTGCTGAAGCAAGTCCGTTTTTTAAAACATTTTTTACGACATTTTGCAAAATATTTTTTTTCCGTGAAATATGCATTTTCTTCTAATTTCTTCCATTTTCGGGTTTAGTCGGGACTCCTGATGACGTTTTGAGACATCTCCTACAACTACAGCACCAGAATTGTGCTGCTGAAGCAAGTCCGTTTTTTTGGAATTTTAACGACAGGGTCCCACCTTACGACATTTTAGCAAAAAATTTTTTTCTTAAAAAATGCATTTTCTTACATTTACGGGTTTAGTCGGGACTCCTGATGACGTTTTGAGACATCTCCTACAACTACAGCACCAGAATTGTGCTGCTGAAGCAAGTCCGTTTTTTGGAATTTTTACGACAGGGTCCCCCCTTACGACATTTTAGCAAAAAATGTTTTTCGTTAAAAATGCATTTTCTTACATTTACGGGTTTAGTCGGGACTCCTGATGACGTTTTGAGACATCTCCTACAACTACAGCACCAGAATTGTGCTGCTCAAACAAGTCCGTTTTTTGAATTTTTTTTTGTAAAAAAAAAGTTTTCCCAAAAAAAGCATTTTATGCCATTTTTAGGTTTTGTAGGGACTCCTGATGACGTTTTAAGACATCTCCTACAACTACAGCACCAGAATTGTGCTGCTGAAGCAAGTCAGTTTTTTGGAATTTTTACGACAGGGTCCCTCCTTACGACATTTTAGCAAAAAATGTTTTTCGTAAAAAATGCATTTTCTTACATTTTCTTACATTTACGGGTTTAGTCGGGACTCCTGATGACGTTTTGAGACATCTCCTACAACTACAGCACCAGAATTGTGCTGCTGAAGCAAGTCCGTTTTTTGGAATTTTTTTTTGTAAAAAAAAAGTTTTCCCAAAAAAAGCATTTTATGCCATTTTTAGGTTTTGTAGGGACTCCTGATGACGTTTTGAGACATCTCCTACAACTACAGCACCAGAATTGTACTGCTGAAGCAAGTCCGTTTTTTGGAAATTTTTTTTGTAAAAAAAAAGTTTTCCAAAAAAAACATTTTATGCCATTTTTAGGTTTTGTAGGGACTCCTGATGACGTTTTGAGACATCTCCTACAACTACAGCACCAGAATTGTACTGCTGAAGCAAGTCCGTTTTTTGGCATTTTTACGACAGGGTCCCCCCTTACGACATTTTAGCAAAAAATGTTTTTCGTAAAAAATGCATTTTCTTACATTTAGGGGTTTAGTCGGGACTCCTGATGACGTTTTGAGACATCTCCTACAACTACAGCACCAGAATTGTGCTGCTGAAGCAAGTCTGTTTTTTGAAAATTTTTTTGTAAAAAAAAAGTTTTCCCAAAAAAAGCATTTCATGCCATTTTTAGGTTTTGTAGGGACTCCTGATGACGTTTTGAGACATCTCCTACAACTACAGCACCAGAATTGTACTGCTGAAGAAAGTCAGTTTTTTGGCATTTTTACGACAGGGTCCCCCCTTACGACATTTTAGCAAAACATGTTTTCCTTAAAAAATGCATTTTCTTACATTTTCTTACATTTACGGGTTTAGTCGGGACTCCTGATGACGTTTTGAGACATCTCCTACAACTACAGCACCAGAATTGTGCTGCTGAAGCAAGTCTGTTTTTTGAATTTTTTTTTGTAAAAAAAAAGTTTTCCCAAAAAAAGCATTTTATGCCATTTTTAGGTTTTGTAGGGACTCCTGATGACGTTTTGAGACATCTCCTACAACTACAGCACCAGAATTGTGCTGCTGAAGCAAGTCCGTTTTTTGGCATTTTTACGACAGGGGCCCCCTTACGACATTTTAGCAAAAAATGTTTTTCGTAAAAAATGCATTTTCTTACATTTTCTTACATTTACGGGTTTAGTCGGGACTCCTGATGACGTTTTGAGACATCTCCTACAACTACAGCACCAGAATTGTGCTGCTGAAGCAAGTCTGTTTTTTGAAATTTTTTTTGTAAAAAAAAAGTTTTCCCAAAAAAAGCATTTCATGCCATTTTTAGGTTTTGTAGGGACTCCTGATGACGTTTTGAGACATCTCCTACAACTACAG
The DNA here is from genome assembly GCF_033978785.1 of Entelurus aequoreus. Lineage (NCBI taxonomy): Eukaryota > Metazoa > Chordata > Actinopteri > Syngnathiformes > Syngnathidae > Entelurus > Entelurus aequoreus. The sequence continues at coordinate 131,227 of NW_026907975.1, forward strand.
CACCAGAATTGTACTGCTGAAGCAAGTCAGTTTTTTGGCATTTTTACGACAGGGTCCCCCCTTACGACATTTTAGCAAAAAATGTTTTTCGTAAAAAATGCATTTTCTTACATTTACGGGTTTAGTCGGGACTCCTGATGACGTTTTGAGACATCTCCTACAACTACAGCACCAGAATTGTGCTGCTGAAGCAAGTCTGTTTTTTGAATTTTTTTTTGTAAAAAAAAAGTTTTCCCAAAAAAAGCATTTTATGCCATTTTTAGGTTTTGTAGGGACTCCTGATGACGTTTTAAGACATCTCCTACAACTACAGCACCAGAATTGTGCTGCTGAAGCAAGTCAGTTTTTTGGAATTTTTACGACAGGGTCCCTCCTTACGACATTTTAGCAAAAAATGTTTTTCGTAAAAAATGCATTTTCTTACATTTTCTTACATTTACGGGTTTAGTCGGGACTCCTGATGACGTTTTGAGACATCTCCTACAACTACAGCACCAGAATTGTGCTGCTGAAGCAAGTCCGTTTTTTGGAATTTTTTTTTGTAAAAAAAAAGTTTTCCCAAAAAAAGCATTTTATGCCATTTTTAGGTTTTGTAGGGACTCCTGATGACGTTTTGAGACATCTCCTACAACTACAGCACCAGAATTGTACTGCTGAAGCAAGTCCGTTTTTTGGAAATTTTTTTTTGTAAAAAAAAAGTTTTCCAAAAAAAACATTTTATGCCATTTTTAGGTTTTGTAGGGACTCCTGATGACGTTTTGAGACATCTCCTACAACTACAGCACCAGAATTGTACTGCTGAAGCAAGTCCGTTTTTTGGAAATTTTTTTTGTAAAAAAAAAGTTTTCCAAAAAAAACATTTTATGCCATTTTTAGGTTTTGTAGGGACTCCTGATGACGTTTTGAGACATCTCCTACAACTACAGCACCAGAATTGTACTGCTGAAGCAAGTCCGTTTTTTGGCATTTTTACGACAGGGTCCCCCCTTACGACATTTTAGCAAAAAATGTTTTTCGTAAAAAATGCATTTTCTTACATTTAGGGGTTTAGTCGGGACTCCTGATGACGTTTTGAGACATCTCCTACAACTACAGCACCAGAATTGTGCTGCTGAAGCAAGTCTGTTTTTTGAAAAATTTTTTGTAAAAAAAAAGTTTTCCCAAAAAAAGCATTTCATGCCATTTTTAGGTTTTGTAGGGACTCCTGATGACGTTTTGAGACATCTCCTACAACTACAGCACCAGAATTGTACTGCTGAAGAAAGTCAGTTTTTTGGCATTTTTACGACAGGGTCCCCCCTTACGACATTTTAGCAAAACATGTTTTCCTTAAAAAATGCATTTTCTTACATTTTCTTACATTTACGGGTTTAGTCGGGACTCCTGATGACGTTTTGAGACATCTCCTACAACTACAGCACCAGAATTGTGCTGCTGAAGCAAGTCTGTTTTTTGAATTTTTTTTTGTAAAAAAAAAGTTTTCCCAAAAAAAGCATTTTATGCCATTTTTAGGTTTTGTAGGGACTCCTGATGATGTTTTGAGACATCTCCTACAACTACAGCACCAGAATTGTGCTGCTGAAGCAAGTCAGTTTTTTGGAATTTTTACGACAGGGTCCCCCCTTACGACATTTTAGCAAAAAATGTTTTTCGTAAAAAATGCATTTTCTTACATTTTCTTACATTTACGGGTTTAGTCGGGACTCCTGATGACGTTTTGAGACATCTCCTACAACTACAGCACCAGAATTGTGCTGCTGAAGCAAGTCCGTTTTTTGGAATTTTTTTTTGTAAAAAAAAAGTTTTCCCAAAAAAAGCATTTTATGCCATTTTTAGGTTTTGTAGGGACTCCTGATGATGTTTTGAGACATCTCCTACAACTACAGCACCAGAATTGTACTGCTGAAGCAAGTCCGTTTTTTGGCATTTTTACGACAGGGTCCCCCCTTACGACATTTTAGCAAAAAATGTTTTTCGTAAAAAATGCATTTTCTTACATTTACGGGTTTAGTCGGGACTCCTGATGACGTTTTGAGACATCTCCTACAACTACAGCACCAGAATTGTGCTGCTGAAGCAAGTCTGTTTTTTGAATTTTTTTTTGTAAAAAAAAAGTTTTCCCAAAAAAAGCATTTCATGCCATTTTTAGGTTTTGTAGGGACTCCTGATGACGTTTTGAGACATCTCCTACAACTACAGCACCAGAATTGTACTGCTGAAGCAAGTCCGTTTTTTGGCATTTTTACGACAGGGTCCCCCCTTACGACATTTTAGCAAAAAATGTTTTTCGTAAAAAATGCATTTTCTTACATTTACGGGTTTAGTCGGGACTCCTGATGACGTTTTGAGACATCTCCTACAACTACAGCACCAGAATTGTGCTGCTGAAGCAAGTCTGTTTTTTGAATTTTTTTTTGTAAAAAAAAAGTTTTCCCAAAAAAAGCATTTTATGCCATTTTTAGGTTTTGTAGGGACTCCTGATGACGTTTTAAGACATCTCCTACAACTACAGCACCAGAATTGTGCTGCTGAAGCAAGTCAGTTTTTTGGAATTTTTACGACAGGGTCCCCCCTTACGACATTTTAGCAAAAAATGTTTTTCGTAAAAAATGCATTTTCTTACATTTTCTTACATTTACGGGTTTAGTCGGGACTCCTGATGACGTTTTGAGACATCTCCTACAACTACAGCACCAGAATTGTACTGCTGAAGCAAGTCGTTTTTTTGGCATTTTTACGACAGGGTCCCCCCTTACGACATTTTAGCAAAAAATGTTTTTCGTAAAAAATACATTTACTTACATTTTCGGGTTTAGTCGGGACTCCTGATGACGTTTTGAGACATCTCCTACAACTACAGCACCAGAATTGTGCTGCTGAAGCAAGTCTGATTTTTGAATTTTTTTTTGTAAAAAAAAAGTTTTCCCAAAAAAAGCATTTTATGCCATTTTTAGGTTTTGTAGGGACTCCTGATGACGTTTTGAGACATCTCCTACAACTACAGCACCAGAATTGTACTGCTGAAGCAAGTCCGTTTTTTGGCATTTTTACGACAGGGTCCCCCCTTACGACATTTTAGCAAAAAATGTTTTTCGTAAAAAATGCATTTTCTTACATTTTCTTACATTTACGGGTTTAGTCGGGACTCCTGATGACGTTTTGAGACATCTCCTACAACTACAGCACCAGAATTGTGCTGCTGAAGCAAGTCTGTTTTTTGAATTTTTTTTTGTAAAAAAAAAGTTTTCCCAAAAAAAGCATTTTATGCCATTTTTAGGTTTTGTAGGGACTCCTGATGACGTTTTGAGACATCTCCTACAACTACAGCACCAGAATTGTGCTGCTGAAGCAAGTCCGTTTTTTGGCATTTTTACGACAGGGTCCCCCCTTACGACATTTTAGCAAAAAATGTTTTTCTTAAAAAATGCATTTTATTACATTTACGGGTTTAGTCGGGATTCCTGATGACGTTTTGAGACATCTCCTACAACTACAGCACCAGAATTGTGCTGCTGAAGCAAGTCCGTTTTTTGGAAATTTTTTTTGTAAAAAAAAAGTTTTCCCAAAAAAAGCATTTTATGCCATTTTTAGGTTTTGTAGGGACTCCTGATGACGTTTTGAGACATTTCCTACAACTACAGCACCAGAATTGTACTGCTGAAGTAAGTCCGTTTTTTGGCATTTTTACGACAGGGTCCCCCCTTACGACATTTTAGCAAAAAATGTTTTTCTTAAAAAATGCATTTTCTTACATTTTCTTACATTTACGGGTTTAGTCGGGACTCCTGATGACGTTTTGAGACATCTCCTACAACTACAGCACCAGAATTGTGCTGCTGAAGCAAGTCTGTTTTTTGAATTTTTTTTTGTAAAAAAAAAGTTTTCCCAAAAAAAGCATTTTATGCCATTTTTAGGTTTTGTAGGGACTCCTGATGACATTTTGAGACATCTCCTACAACTACAGCACCAGAATTGTACTGCTGAAGCAAGTCCGTTTTTTGGCATTTTTACGACAGGGTCCCCCCTTACGACATTTTAGCAAAAAATGTTTTTCTTAAAAAATGCATTTTCTTACATTTTCTTACATTTACGGGTTTAGTCGGGACTCCTGATGACGTTTTGAGACATCTCCTACAACTACAGCACCAGAATTGTGCTGCTGAAGCAAGTCCGTTTTTTGGAATTTTTTTTTGTAAAAAAAAAGTTTTCCAAAAAAAACATTTTATGCCATTTTTAGGTTTTGTAGGGACTCCTGATGACGTTTTGAGACATCTCCTACAACTACAGCACCAGAATTGTACTGCTGAAGCAAGTCCGTTTTTTGGCATTTTTACGACAGGGTCCCCCCTTACGACATTTTAGCAAAAAATGTTTTTCGTAAAAAATGCATTTTCTTACATTTTCTTACATTTACGGGTTTAGTCGGGACTCCTGATGACGTTTTGAGACATCTCCTACAACTACAGCACCAGAATTGTGCTGCTGAAGTAAGTCTGTTTTTTGAAAAATTTTTTATAAAAAAAAGTTTTCCCAAAAAAAGCATTTTCTGCCATTTTTAGGTTTTGTAGGGACTCCTGATGACGTTTTGAGACATCTCCTACAACTACAGCACCAGAATTGTACTGCTGAAGCAAGTCGGTTTTTTGGCATTTTTACGACAGGGTCCCCCCTTACGACGTTTTAGCAAAAAATGTTTTTCGTAAAAAATGCATTTTCTTACATTTTCTTACATTTACGGGTTTAGTCGGGACTCCTGATGACGTTTTGAGACATCTCCTACAACTACAGCACCAGAATTGTACTGCTGAAGCAAGTCCGTTTTTTGGCATTTTTACGACAGGGTCCCCCCTTACGACATTTTAGCAAAAAATGTTTTTCGTAAAAAATGCATTTTCTTACATTTAGGGGTTTAGTCGGGACTCCTGATGACGTTTTGAGACATCTCCTACAACTACAGCACCAGAATTGTGCTGCTGAAGCAAGTCTGTTTTTTGAAAAATTTTTTGTAAAAAAAAAGTTTTCCCAAAAAAAGCATTTCATGCCATTTTTAGGTTTTGTAGTGACTCCTGATGACGTTTTGAGACATCTCCTACAACTACAGCACCAGAATTGTACTGCTGAAGAAAGTCAGTTTTTTGGCATTTTTACGACAGGGTCCCCCCTTACGACATTTTAGCAAAACATGTTTTCCTTAAAAAATGCATTTTCTTACATTTTCTTACATTTACGGGTTTAGTCGGGACTCCTGATGACGTTTTGAGACATCTCCTACAACTACAGCACCAGAATTGTGCTGCTGAAGCAAGTCTGTTTTTTGAATTTTTTTTTGTAAAAAAAAAGTTTTCCCAAAAAAAGCATTTTATGCCATTTTTAGGTTTTGTAGGGACTCCTGATGACGTTTTGAGACATCTCCTACAACTACAGCACCAGAATTGTGCTGCTGAAGCAAGTCCGTTTTTTGGCATTTTTACGACAGGGTCCCCCCTTACGACATTTTAGCAAAAAATGTTTTTCGTAAAAAATGCATTTTCTTACATTTTCTTACATTTACGGGTTTAGTCGGGACTCCTGATGACGTTTTGAGACATCTCCTACAACTACAGCACCAGAATTGTGCTGCTGAAGCAAGTCTGTTTTTTGAAATTTTTTTTGTAAAAAAAAAGTTTTCCCAAAAAAAGCATTTCATGCCATTTTTAGGTTTTGTAGGGACTCCTGATGACGTTTTGAGACATCTCCTACAACTACAGCACCAGAATTGTACTGCTGAAGCAAGTCAGTTTTTTGGCATTTTTACGACAGGGTCCCCCCTTACGACATTTTAGCAAAAAATGTTTTTCGTAAAAAATGCATTTTCTTACATTTACGGGTTTAGTCGGGACTCCTGATGACGTTTTGAGACATCTCCTACAACTACAGCACCAGAATTGTGCTGCTGAAGCAAGTCTGTTTTTTGAATTTTTTTTTGTAAAAAAAAAGTTTTCCCAAAAAAAGCATTTTATGCCATTTTTAGGTTTTGTAGGGACTCCTGATGACGTTTTAAGACATCTCCTACAACTACAGCACCAGAATTGTGCTGCTGAAGCAAGTCAGTTTTTTGGAATTTTTACGACAGGGTCCCTCCTTACGACATTTTAGCAAAAAATGTTTTTCGTAAAAAATGCATTTTCTTACATTTTCTTACATTTACGGGTTTAGTCGGGACTCCTGATGACGTTTTGAGACATCTCCTACAACTACAGCACCAGAATTGTGCTGCTGAAGCAAGTCCGTTTTTTGGAATTTTTTTTTGTAAAAAAAAAGTTTTCCCAAAAAAAGCATTTTATGCCATTTTTAGGTTTTGTAGGGACTCCTGATGACGTTTTGAGACATCTCCTACAACTACAGCACCAGAATTGTACTGCTGAAGCAAGTCCGTTTTTTGGAAATTTTTTTTGTAAAAAAAAAGTTTTCCAAAAAAAACATTTTATGCCATTTTTAGGTTTTGTAGGGACTCCTGATGACGTTTTGAGACATCTCCTACAACTACAGCACCAGAATTGTACTGCTGAAGCAAGTCCGTTTTTTGGCATTTTTACGACAGGGTCCCCCCTTACGACATTTTAGCAAAAAATGTTTTTCGTAAAAAATGCATTTTCTTACATTTAGGGGTTTAGTCGGGACTCCTGATGACGTTTTGAGACATCTCCTACAACTACAGCACCAGAATTGTGCTGCTGAAGCAAGTCTGTTTTTTGAAAAATTTTTTGTAAAAAAAAAGTTTTCCCAAAAAAAGCATTTCATGCCATTTTTAGGTTTTGTAGGGACTCCTGATGACGTTTTGAGACATCTCCTACAACTACAGCACCAGAATTGTACTGCTGAAGAAAGTCAGTTTTTTGGCATTTTTACGACAGGGTCCCCCCTTACGACATTTTAGCAAAACATGTTTTCCTTAAAAAATGCATTTTCTTACATTTTCTTACATTTACGGGTTTAGTCGGGACTCCTGATGACGTTTTGAGACATCTCCTACAACTACAGCACCAGAATTGTGCTGCTGAAGCAAGTCTGTTTTTTGAATTTTTTTTTGTAAAAAAAAAGTTTTCCCAAAAAAAGCATTTTATGCCATTTTTAGGTTTTGTAGGGACTCCTGATGACGTTTTGAGACATCTCCTACAACTACAGCACCAGAATTGTGCTGCTGAAGCAAGTCCATTTTTTGGCATTTTTACGACAGGGTCCCCCCTTACGACATTTTAGCAAAAAATGTTTTTCGTAAAAAATGCATTTTCTTACATTTTCTTACATTTACGGGTTTAGTCGGGACTCCTGATGACGTTTTGAGACATCTCCTACAACTACAGCACCAGAATTGTGCTGCTGAAGCAAGTCTGTTTTTTGAAATTTTTTTTGTAAAAAAAAAGTTTTCCCAAAAAAAGCATTTCATGCCATTTTTAGGTTTTGTAGGGACTCCTGATGACGTTTTGAGACATCTCCTACAACTACAGCACCAGAATTGTACTGCTGAAGCAAGTCAGTTTTTTGGCATTTTTACGACAGGGTCCCCCCTTACGACATTTTAGCAAAAAATGTTTTTCGTAAAAAATGCATTTTCTTACATTTACGGGTTTAGTCGGGACTCCTGATGACGTTTTGAGACATCTCCTACAACTACAGCACCAGAATTGTGCTGCTGAAGCAAGTCTGTTTTTTGAATTTTTTTTTGTAAAAAAAAAGTTTTCCCAAAAAAAGCATTTTATGCCATTTTTAGGTTTTGTAGGGACTCCTGATGACGTTTTAAGACATCTCCTACAACTACAGCACCAGAATTGTGCTGCTGAAGCAAGTCAGTTTTTTGGAATTTTTACGACAGGGTCCCTCCTTACGACATTTTAGCAAAAAATGTTTTTCGTAAAAAATGCATTTTCTTACATTTTCTTACATTTACGGGTTTAGTCGGGACTCCTGATGACGTTTTGAGACATCTCCTACAACTACAGCACCAGAATTGTGCTGCTGAAGCAAGTCCGTTTTTTGGAATTTTTTTTTGTAAAAAAAAAGTTTTCCCAAAAAAAGCATTTTATGCCATTTTTAGGTTTTGTAGGGACTCCTGATGACGTTTTGAGACATCTCCTACAACTACAGCACCAGAATTGTACTGCTGAAGCAAGTCCGTTTTTTGGAAATTTTTTTTGTAAAAAAAAGTTTTCCAAAAAAAACATTTTATGCCATTTTTAGGTTTTGTAGGGACTCCTGATGACGTTTTGAGACATCTCCTACAACTACAGCACCAGAATTGTACTGCTGAAGCAAGTCCGTTTTTTGGCATTTTTACGACAGGGTCCCCCCTTACGACATTTTAGCAAAAAATGTTTTTCGTAAAAAATGCATTTTCTTACATTTAGGGGTTTAGTCGGGACTCCTGATGACGTTTTGAGACATCTCCTACAACTACAGCACCAGAATTGTGCTGCTGAAGCAAGTCTGTTTTTTGAAAAATTTTTTGTAAAAAAAAAGTTTTCCCAAAAAAAGCATTTCATGCCATTTTTAGGTTTTGTAGGGACTCCTGATGACGTTTTGAGACATCTCCTACAACTACAGCACCAGAATTGTACTGCTGAAGAAAGTCAGTTTTTTGGCATTTTTACGACAGGGTCCCCCCTTACGACATTTTAGCAAAACATGTTTTCCTTAAAAAATGCATTTTCTTACATTTTCTTACATTTACGGGTTTAGTCGGGACTCCTGATGACGTTTTGAGACATCTCCTACAACTACAGCACCAGAATTGTGCTGCTGAAGCAAGTCTGTTTTTTGAATTTTTTTTTGTAAAAAAAAAGTTTTCCCAAAAAAAGCATTTTATGCCATTTTTAGGTTTTGTAGGGACTCCTGATGACGTTTTGAGACATCTCCTACAACTACAGCACCAGAATTGTGCTGCTGAAGCAAGTCCATTTTTTGGCATTTTTACGACAGGGTCCCCCCTTACGACATTTTAGCAAAAAATGTTTTTCGTAAAAAATGCATTTTCTTACATTTTCTTACATTTACGGGTTTAGTCGGGACTCCTGATGACGTTTTGAGACATCTCCTACAACTACAGCACCAGAATTGTGCTGCTGAAGCAAGTCTGTTTTTTGAAATTTTTTTTGTAAAAAAAAAGTTTTCCCAAAAAAAGCATTTCATGCCATTTTTAGGTTTAGTCGGGACTCCTGATGACGTTTTGAGACATCTCCTACAACTACAGCACCAGAATTGTACTGCTGAAGCAAGTCAGTTTTTTGGCATTTTTACGACAGGGTCCCCCCTTACGACATTTTAGCAAAAAATGTTTTTCGTAAAAAATGCATTTTCTTACATTTACGGGTTTAGTCGGGACTCCTGATGACGTTTTGAGACATCTCCTACAACTACAGCACCAGAATTGTGCTGCTGAAGCAAGTCTGTTTTTTGAATTTTTTTTTGTAAAAAAAAAGTTTTCCCAAAAAAAGCATTTTATGCCATTTTTAGGTTTTGTAGGGACTCCTGATGACGTTTTAAGACATCTCCTACAACTACAGCACCAGAATTGTGCTGCTGAAGCAAGTCAGTTTTTTGGAATTTTTACGACAGGGTCCCTCCTTACGACATTTTAGCAAAAAATGTTTTTCGTAAAAAATGCATTTTCTTACATTTTCTTACATTTACGGGTTTAGTCGGGACTCCTGATGACGTTTTGAGACATCTCCTACAACTACAGCACCAGAATTGTGCTGCTGAAGCAAGTCCGTTTTTTGGAATTTTTTTTTGTAAAAAAAAAGTTTTCCCAAAAAAAGCATTTTATGCCATTTTTAGGTTTTGTAGGGACTCCTGATGACGTTTTGAGACATCTCCTACAACTACAGCACCAGAATTGTACTGCTGAAGCAAGTCCGTTTTTTGGAAATTTTTTTTGTAAAAAAAAAGTTTTCCAAAAAAAACATTTTATGCCATTTTTAGGTTTTGTAGGGACTCCTGATGACGTTTTGAGACATCTCCTACAACTACAGCACCAGAATTGTACTGCTGAAGCAAGTCCGTTTTTTGGCATTTTTACGACAGGGTCCCCCCTTACGACATTTTAGCAAAAAATGTTTTTCGTAAAAAATGCATTTTCTTACATTTAGGGGTTTAGTCGGGACTCCTGATGACGTTTTGAGACATCTCCTACAACTACAGCACCAGAATTGTGCTGCTGAAGCAAGTCTGTTTTTTGAAATTTTTTTTGTAAAAAAAAAGTTTTCCCTAAAAAAGCATTTCATGCCATTTTTAGGTTTTGTAGGGACTCCTGATGACGTTTTGAGACATCTCCTACAACTACAGCACCAGAATTGTACTGCTGAAGAAAGTCAGTTTTTTGGCATTTTTACGACAGGGTCCCCCCTTACGACATTTTAGCAAAACATGTTTTCCTTAAAAAATGCATTTTCTTACATTTTCTTACATTTACGGGTTTAGTCGGGACTCCTGATGACGTTTTGAGACATCTCCTATAACTACAGCACCAGAATTGTGCTGCTGAAGCAAGTCTGTTTTTTGAATTTTTTTTTGTAAAAAAAAAGTTTTCCCAAAAAAAGCATTTCATGCCATTTTTAGGTTTTGTAGGGACTCCTGATGACGTTTTAAGACATCTCCTACAACTACAGCACCAGAATTGTGCTGCTGAAGCAAGTCTGTTTTTTGAATTTTTTTTTGTAAAAAAAAAGTTTTCCCAAAAAAAGCATTTTATGCCATTTTTAGGTTTTGTAGGGACTCCTGATGACGTTTTAAGACATCTCCTACAACTACAGCACCAGAATTGTGCTGCTGAAGCAAGTCAGTTTTTTGGAATTTTTACGACAGGGTCCCCCCTTACGACATTTTAGCAAAAAATGTTTTTCGTAAAAAATGCATTTTCTTACATTTTCTTACATTTACGGGTTTAGTCGGGACTCCTGATGACGTTTTGAGACATCTCCTACAACTACAGCACCAGAATTGTGCTGCTGAAGCAAGTCCGTTTTTTGGAATTTTTTTTTGTAAAAAAAAAGTTTTCCCAAAAAAAGCATTTTATGCTATTTTTAGGTTTTGTAGGGACTCCTGATGATGTTTTGAGACATCTCCTACAACTACAGCACCAGAATTGTACTGCTGAAGCAAGTCCGTTTTTTGGCAGTTTTACAACAGGGTCCCCCCTTACGACATTTTAGCAAAAAATGTTTTTCGTAAAAAATGCATTTTCTTACATTTACGGGTTTAGTCGGGACTCCTGATGACGTTTTGAGACATCTCCTACAACTACAGCACCAGAATTGTGCTGCTGAAGCAAGTCTGTTTTTTGAATTTTTTTTTGTAAAAAAAAAGTTTTCCCAAAAAAAGCATTTCATGCCATTTTTAGGTTTTGTAGGGACTCCTGATGACGTTTTGAGACATCTCCTACAACTACAGCACCAGAATTGTACTGCTGAAGCAAGTCCGTTTTTTGGCATTTTTACGACAGGGTCCCCCCTTACGACATTTTAGCAAAAAATGTTTTTCGTAAAAAATGCATTTTCTTACATTTACGGGTTTAGTCGGGACTCCTGATGACGTTTTGAGACATCTCCTACAACTACAGCACCAGAATTGTGCTGCTGAAGCAAGTCTGTTTTTTGAATTTTTTTTTGTAAAAAAAAAGTTTTCCCAAAAAAAGCATTTTATGCCATTTTTAGGTTTTGTAGGGACTCCTGATGACGTTTTGAGACATCTCCTACAACTACAGCACCAGAATTGTGCTGCTGAAGCAAGTCCGTTTTTTGGCATTTTTACGACAGGGTCCCCCCTTACGACATTTTAGCAAAAAATGTTTTTCGTAAAAAATGCATTTTCTTACATTTACGGGTTTAGTCGGGACTCCTGATGACGTTTTGAGACATCTCCTACAACTACAGCACCAGAATTGTGCTGCTGAAGCAAGTCTGTTTTTTGAATTTTTTTTTGTAAAAAAAAAGTTTTCCCAAAAAAAGCATTTTATGCCATTTTTAGGTTTTGTAGGGACTCCTGATGACGTTTTAAGACATCTCCTACAACTACAGCACCAGAATTGTGCTGCTGAAGCAAGTCAGTTTTTTGGAATTTTTACGACAGGGTCCCTCCTTACGACATTTTAGCAAAAAATGTTTTTCGTAAAAAATGCATTTTCTTACATTTTCTTACATTTACGGGTTTAGTCGGGACTCCTGATGACGTTTTGAGACATCTCCTACAACTACAGCACCAGAATTGTGCTGCTGAAGCAAGTCCGTTTTTTGGAATTTTTTTTTGTAAAAAAAAAGTTTTCCCAAAAAAAGCATTTTATGCCATTTTTAGGTTTTGTAGGGACTCCTGATGACGTTTTGAGACATCTCCTACAACTACAGCACCAGAATTGTACTGCTGAAGCAAGTCCGTTTTTTGGAAAATTTTTTTGTAAAAAAAAAGTTTTCCAAAAAAAACATTTTATGCCATTTTTAGGTTTTGTAGGGACTCCTGATGACGTTTTGAGACATCTCCTACAACTACAGCACCAGAATTGTACTGCTGAAGCAAGTCCGTTTTTTGGCATTTTTACGACAGGGTCCCCCCTTACGACATTTTAGCAAAAAATGTTTTTCGTAAAAAATGCATTTTCTTACATTTAGGGGTTTAGTCGGGACTCCTGATGACGTTTTGAGACATCTCCTACAACTACAGCACCAGAATTGTGCTGCTGAAGCAAGTCTGTTTTTTGAAATTTTTTTTGTAAAAAAAAAGTTTTCCCTAAAAAAGCATTTCATGCCATTTTTAGGTTTTGTAGGGACTCCTGATGACGTTTTGAGACATCTTCTACAACTACAGCACCAGAATTGTACTGCTGAAGAAAGTCAGTTTTTTGGCATTTTTACGACAGGGTCCCCCCTTACGACATTTTAGCAAAACATGTTTTCCTTAAAAAATGCATTTTCTTACATTTTCTTACATTTACGGGTTTAGTCGGGACTCCTGATGACGTTTTGAGACATCTCCTATAACTACAGCACCAGAATTGTGCTGCTGAAGCAAGTCTGTTTTTTGAATTTTTTTTTGTAAAAAAAAAGTTTTCCCAAAAAAAGCATTTCATGCCATTTTTAGGTTTTGTAGGGACTCCTGATGACGTTTTAAGACATCTCCTACAACTACAGCACCAGAATTGTGCTGCTGAAGCAAGTCTGTTTTTTGAATTTTTTTTTGTAAAAAAAAAGTTTTCCCAAAAAAAGCATTTTATGCCATTTTTAGGTTTTGTAGGGACTCCTGATGACGTTTTAAGACATCTCCTACAACTACAGCACCAGAATTGTGCTGCTGAAGCAAGTCAGTTTTTTGGAATTTTTACGACAGGGTCCCCCCTTACGACATTTTAGCAAAAAATGTTTTTCGTAAAAAATGCATTTTCTTACATTTTCTTACATTTACGGGTTTAGTCGGGACTCCTGATGACGTTTTGAGACATCTCCTACAACTACAGCACCAGAATTGTGCTGCTGAAGCAAGTCCGTTTTTTGGAATTTTTTTTTGTAAAAAAAAAGTTTTCCCAAAAAAAGCATTTTATGCTATTTTTAGGTTTTGTAGGGACTCCTGATGATGTTTTGAGACATCTCCTACAACTACAGCACCAGAATTGTACTGCTGAAGCAAGTCCGTTTTTTGGCATTTTTACGACAGGGTCCCCCCTTACGACATTTTAGCAAAAAATGTTTTTCGTAAAAAATGCATTTTCTTACATTTACGGGTTTAGTCGGGACTCCTGATGACGTTTTGAGACATCTCCTACAACTACAGCACCAGAATTGTGCTGCTGAAGCAAGTCTGTTTTTTGAATTTTTTTTTGTAAAAAAAAAGTTTTCCCAAAAAAAGCATTTCATGCCATTTTTAGGTTTTGTAGGGACTCCTGATGACGTTTTGAGACATCTCCTACAACTACAGCACCAGAATTGTACTGCTGAAGCAAGTCCGTTTTTTGGCATTTTTACGACAGGGTCCCCCCTTACGACATTTTAGCAAAAAATGTTTTTCGTAAAAAATGCATTTTCTTACATTTACGGGTTTAGTCGGGACTCCTGATGACGTTTTGAGACATCTCCTACAACTACAGCACCAGAATTGTGCTGCTGAAGCAAGTCTGTTTTTTGAATTTTTTTTTGTAAAAAAAAAGTTTTCCCAAAAAAAGCATTTTATGCCATTTTTAGGTTTTGTAGGGACTCCTGATGACGTTTTAAGACATCTCCTACAACTACAGCACCAGAATTGTGCTGCTGAAGCAAGTCAGTTTTTTGGAATTTTTACGACAGGGTCCCCCCTTACGACATTTTAGCAAAAAATGTTTTTCGTAAAAAATGCATTTTCTTACATTTTCTTACATTTACGGGTTTAGTCGGGACTCCTGATGACGTTTTGAGACATCTCCTACAACTACAGCACCAGAATTGTACTGCTGAAGCAAGTCGTTTTTTTGGCATTTTTACGACAGGGTCCCCCCTTACGACATTTTAGCAAAAAATGTTTTTCGTAAAAAATACATTTACTTACATTTTCGGGTTTAGTCGGGACTCCTGATGACGTTTTGAGACATCTCCTACAACTACAGCACCAGAATTGTGCTGCTGAAGCAAGTCTGATTTTTGAATTTTTTTTTGTAAAAAAAAAGTTTTCCCAAAAAAAGCATTTTATGCCATTTTTAGGTTTTGTAAGGACTCCTGATGACGTTTTGAGACATCTCCTACAACTACAGCACCAGAATTGTACTGCTGAAGCAAGTCCGTTTTTTGGCATTTTTACGACAGGGTCCCCCCTTACGACATTTTAGCAAAAAATGTTTTTCGTAAAAAATGCATTTTCTTACATTTTCTTACATTTACGGGTTTAGTCGGGACTCCTGATGACGTTTTGAGACATCTCCTACAACTACAGCACCAGAATTGTGCTGCTGAAGCAAGTCTGTTTTTTGAATTTTTTTTTGTAAAAAAAAAGTTTTCCCAAAAAAAGCATTTTATGCCATTTTTAGGTTTTGTAGGGACTCCTGATGACGTTTTGAGACATCTCCTACAACTACAGCACCAGAATTGTACTGCTGAAGAAAGTCAGTTTTTTGGCATTTTTACGACAGGGTCCCCCCTTACGACATTTTAGCAAAACATGTTTTCCTTAAAAAATGCATTTTCTTACATTTTCTTACATTTACGGGTTTAGTCGGGACTCCTGATGACGTTTTGAGACATCTCCTATAACTACAGCACCAGAATTGTGCTGCTGAAGCAAGTCTGTTTTTTGAATTTTTTTTTGTAAAAAAAAAGTTTTCCCAAAAAAAGCATTTCATGCCATTTTTAGGTTTTGTAGGGACTCCTGATGACGTTTTAAGACATCTCCTACAACTACAGCACCAGAATTGTGCTGCTGAAGCAAGTCTGTTTTTTGAATTTTTTTTTGTAAAAAAAAAGTTTTCCCAAAAAAAGCATTTTATGCCATTTTTAGGTTTTGTAGGGACTCCTGATGACGTTTTAAGACATCTCCTACAACTACAGCACCAGAATTGTGCTGCTGAAGCAAGTCAGTTTTTTGGAATTTTTACGACAGGGTCCCCCCTTACGACATTTTAGCAAAAAATGTTTTTCGTAAAAAATGCATTTTCTTACATTTTCTTACATTTACGGGTTTAGTCGGGACTCCTGATGACGTTTTGAGACATCTCCTACAACTACAGCACCAGAATTGTGCTGCTGAAGCAAGTCCGTTTTTTGGAATTTTTTTTTGTAAAAAAAAAGTTTTCCCAAAAAAAGCATTTTATGCTATTTTTAGGTTTTGTAGGGACTCCTGATGATGTTTTGAGACATCTCCTACAACTACAGCACCAGAATTGTACTGCTGAAGCAAGTCCGTTTTTTGGCATTTTTACGACAGGGTCCCCCCTTACGACATTTTAGCAAAAAATGTTTTTCGTAAAAAATGCATTTTCTTACATTTACGGGTTTAGTCGGGACTCCTGATGACGTTTTGAGACATCTCCTACAACTACAGCACCAGAATTGTGCTGCTGAAGCAAGTCTGTTTTTTGAATTTTTTTTTGTAAAAAAAAAGTTTTCCCAAAAAAAGCATTTCATGCCATTTTTAGGTTTTGTAGGGACTCCTGATGACGTTTTGAGACATCTCCTACAACTACAGCACCAGAATTGTACTGCTGAAGCAAGTCCGTTTTTTGGCATTTTTACGACAGGGTCCCCCCTTACGACATTTTAGCAAAAAATGTTTTTCGTAAAAAATGCATTTTCTTACATTTACGGGTTTAGTCGGGACTCCTGATGACGTTTTGAGACATCTCCTACAACTACAGCACCAGAATTGTGCTGCTGAAGCAAGTCTGTTTTTTGAATTTTTTTTTGTAAAAAAAAAGTTTTCCCAAAAAAAGCATTTTATGCCATTTTTAGGTTTTGTAGGGACTCCTGATGACGTTTTAAGACATCTCCTACAACTACAGCACCAGAATTGTGCTGCTGAAGCAAGTCAGTTTTTTGGAATTTTTACGACAGGGTCCCCCCTTACGACATTTTAGCAAAAAATGTTTTTCGTAAAAAATGCATTTTCTTACATTTTCTTACATTTACGGGTTTAGTCGGGACTCCTGATGACGTTTTGAGACATCTCCTACAACTACAGCACCAGAATTGTACTGCTGAAGCAAGTCGTTTTTTTGGCATTTTTACGACAGGGTCCCCCCTTACGACATTTTAGCAAAAAATGTTTTTCGTAAAAAATACATTTACTTACATTTTCGGGTTTAGTCGGGACTCCTGATGACGTTTTGAGACATCTCCTACAACTACAGCACCAGAATTGTGCTGCTGAAGCAAGTCTGATTTTTGAATTTTTTTTTGTAAAAAAAAAGTTTTCCCAAAAAAAGCATTTTATGCCATTTTTAGGTTTTGTAAGGACTCCTGATGACGTTTTGAGACATCTCCTACAACTACAGCACCAGAATTGTACTGCTGAAGCAAGTCCGTTTTTTGGCATTTTTACGACAGGGTCCCCCCTTACGACATTTTAGCAAAAAATGTTTTTCGTAAAAAATGCATTTTCTTACATTTTCTTACATTTACGGGTTTAGTCGGGACTCCTGATGACGTTTTGAGACATCTCCTACAACTACAGCACCAGAATTGTGCTGCTGAAGCAAGTCTGTTTTTTGAATTTTTTTTTGTAAAAAAAAAGTTTTCCCAAAAAAAGCATTTTATGCCATTTTTAGGTTTTGTAGGGACTCCTGATGACGTTTTGAGACATCTCCTACAACTACAGCACCAGAATTGTGCTGCTGAAGCAAGTCCGTTTTTTGGCATTTTTACGACAGGGTCCCCCCTTACGACATTTTAGCAAAAAATGTTTTTCTTAAAAAATGCATTTTATTACATTTACGGGTTTAGTCGGGACTCCTGATGACGTTTTGAGACATCTCCTACAACTACAGCACCAGAATTGTGCTGCTGAAGCAAGTCCGTTTTTTGGAATTTTTTTTTGTAAAAAAAGAGTTTTCCCAAAAAAAGCATTTTATGCCATTTTTAGGTTTTGTAGGGACTCCTGATGACGTTTTAAGACATCTCCTACAACTACAGCACCAGAATTGTGCTGCTGAAGCAAGTCAGTTTTTTGGAATTTTTACGACAGGGTCCCCCCTTACGACATTTTAGCAAAAAATGTTTTTCGTAAAAAATGCATTTTCTTACATTTTCTTACATTTACGGGTTTAGTCGGGACTCCTGATGACGTTTTGAGACATCTCCTACAACTACAGCACCAGAATTGTGCTGCTGAAGCAAGTCCGTTTTTTGGAATTTTTTTTTGTAAAAAAAAAGTTTTCCCAAAAAAAGCATTTTATGCTATTTTTAGGTTTTGTAGGGACTCCTGATGATGTTTTGAGACATCTCCTACAACTACAGCACCAGAATTGTACTGCTGAAGCAAGTCCGTTTTTTGGCATTTTTACAACAGGGTCCCCCCTTACGACATTTTAGCAAAAAATGTTTTTCGTAAAAAATGCATTTTCTTACATTTACGGGTTTAGTCGGGACTCCTGATGACGTTTTGAGACATCTCCTACAACTACAGCACCAGAATTGTGCTGCTGAAGCAAGTCTGTTTTTTGAATTTTTTTTTGTAAAAAAAAAGTTTTCCCAAAAAAAGCATTTCATGCCATTTTTAGGTTTTGTAGGGACTCCTGATGACGTTTTGAGACATCTCCTACAACTACAGCACCAGAATTGTACTGCTGAAGCAAGTCCGTTTTTTGGCATTTTTACGACAGGGTCCCCCCTTACGACATTTTAGCAAAAAATGTTTTTCGTAAAAAATGCATTTTCTTACATTTACGGGTTTAGTCGGGACTCCTGATGACGTTTTGAGACATCTCCTACAACTACAGCACCAGAATTGTGCTGCTGAAGCAAGTCTGTTTTTTGAATTTTTTTTTGTAAAAAAAAAGTTTTCCCAAAAAAAGCATTTTATGCCATTTTTAGGTTTTGTAGGGACTCCTGATGACGTTTTGAGACATCTCCTACAACTACAGCACCAGAATTGTGCTGCTGAAGCAAGTCCGTTTTTTGGCATTTTTACGACAGGGTCCCCCCTTACGACATTTTAGCAAAAAATGTTTTTCGTAAAAAATGCATTTTCTTACATTTTCTTACATTTACGGGTTTAGTCGGGACTCCTGATGACGTTTTGAGACATCTCCTACAACTACAGCACCAGAATTGTGCTGCTGAAGCAAGTCTGTTTTTTGAAATTTTTTTTGTAAAAAAAAAGTTTTCCCAAAAAAAGCATTTTATGCTATTTTTAGGTTTTGTAGGGACTCCTGATGATGTTTTGAGACATCTCCTACAACTACAGCACCAGAATTGTACTGCTGAAGCAAGTCCGTTTTTTGGCATTTTTACGACAGGGTCCCCCCTTACGACATTTTAGCAAAAAATGTTTTTCGTAAAAAATGCATTTTCTTACATTTACGGGTTTAGTCGGGACTCCTGATGACGTTTTGAGACATCTCCTACAACTACAGCACCAGAATTGTGCTGCTGAAGCAAGTCTGTTTTTTGAATTTTTTTTTGTAAAAAAAAAGTTTTCCCAAAAAAAGCATTTCATGCCATTTTTAGGTTTTGTAGGGACTCCTGATGACGTTTTGAGACATCTCCTACAACTACAGCACCAGAATTGTACTGCTGAAGCAAGTCCGTTTTTTGGCATTTTTACGACAGGGTCCCCCCTTACGACATTTTAGCAAAAAATGTTTTTCGTAAAAAATGCATTTTCTTACATTTACGGGTTTAGTCGGGACTCCTGATGACGTTTTGAGACATCTCCTACAACTACAGCACCAGAATTGTGCTGCTGAAGCAAGTCTGTTTTTTGAATTTTTTTTTGTAAAAAAAAAGTTTTCCCAAAAAAAGCATTTTATGCCATTTTTAGGTTTTGTAGGGACTCCTGATGACGTTTTAAGACATCTCCTACAACTACAGCACCAGAATTGTGCTGCTGAAGCAAGTCAGTTTTTTGGAATTTTTACGACAGGGTCCCTCCTTACGACATTTTAGCAAAAAATGTTTTTCGTAAAAAATGCATTTTCTTACATTTTCTTACATTTACGGGTTTAGTCGGGACTCCTGATGACGTTTTAAGACATCTCCTACAACTACAGCACCAGAATTGTGCTGCTGAAGCAAGTCCGTTTTTTGGAATTTTTTTTTGTAAAAAAAAAGTTTTCCCAAAAAAAGCATTTTATGCCATTTTTAGGTTTTGTAGGGACTCCTGATGACGTTTTGAGACATCTCCTACAACTACAGCACCAGAATTGTACTGCTGAAGCAAGTCCGTTTTTTGGAAAATTTTTTTGTAAAAAAAAAGTTTTCCAAAAAAAACATTTTATGCCATTTTTAGGTTTTGTAGGGACTCCTGATGACGTTTTGAGACATCTCCTACAACTACAGCACCAGAATTGTACTGCTGAAGCAAGTCCGTTTTTTGGCATTTTTACGACAGGGTCCCCCCTTACGACATTTTAGCAAAAAATGTTTTTCGTAAAAAATGCATTTTCTTACATTTAGGGGTTTAGTCGGGACTCCTGATGACGTTTTGAGACATCTCCTACAACTACAGCACCAGAATTGTGCTGCTGAAGCAAGTCTGTTTTTTGAAATTTTTTTTGTAAAAAAAAAGTTTTCCCTAAAAAAGCATTTCATGCCATTTTTAGGTTTTGTAGGGACTCCTGATGACGTTTTGAGACATCTCCTACAACTACAGCACCAGAATTGTACTGCTGAAGAAAGTCAGTTTTTTGGCATTTTTACGACAGGGTCCCCCCTTACGACATTTTAGCAAAACATGTTTTCCTTAAAAAATGCATTTTCTTACATTTTCTTACATTTACGGGTTTAGTCGGGACTCCTGATGACGTTTTGAGACATCTCCTATAACTACAGCACCAGAATTGTGCTGCTGAAGCAAGTCTGTTTTTTGAATTTTTTTTTGTAAAAAAAAAGTTTTCCCAAAAAAAGCATTTCATGCCATTTTTAGGTTTTGTAGGGACTCCTGATGACGTTTTAAGACATCTCCTACAACTACAGCACCAGAATTGTGCTGCTGAAGCAAGTCTGTTTTTTGAATTTTTTTTTGTAAAAAAAAAGTTTTCCCAAAAAAAGCATTTTATGCCATTTTTAGGTTTTGTAGGGACTCCTGATGACGTTTTAAGACATCTCCTACAACTACAGCACCAGAATTGTGCTGCTGAAGCAAGTCAGTTTTTTGGAATTTTTACGACAGGGTCCCCCCTTACGACATTTTAGCAAAAAATGTTTTTCGTAAAAAATGCATTTTCTTACATTTTCTTACATTTACGGGTTTAGTCGGGACTCCTGATGACGTTTTGAGACATCTCCTACAACTACAGCACCAGAATTGTGCTGCTGAAGCAAGTCCGTTTTTTGGAATTTTTTTTTGTAAAAAAAAAGTTTTCCCAAAAAAAGCATTTTATGCTATTTTTAGGTTTTGTAGGGACTCCTGATGATGTTTTGAGACATCTCCTACAACTACAGCACCAGAATTGTACTGCTGAAGCAAGTCCGTTTTTTGGCATTTTTACGACAGGGTCCCCCCTTACGACATTTTAGCAAAAAATGTTTTTCGTAAAAAATGCATTTTCTTACATTTACGGGTTTAGTCGGGACTCCTGATGACGTTTTGAGACATCTCCTACAACTACAGCACCAGAATTGTGCTGCTGAAGCAAGTCTGTTTTTTGAATTTTTTTTTGTAAAAAAAAAGTTTTCCCAAAAAAAGCATTTCATGCCATTTTTAGGTTTTGTAGGGACTCCTGATGACGTTTTGAGACATCTCCTACAACTACAGCACCAGAATTGTACTGCTGAAGCAAGTCCGTTTTTTGGCATTT
Source organism: Entelurus aequoreus (assembly GCF_033978785.1). Taxonomy (NCBI): domain Eukaryota; kingdom Metazoa; phylum Chordata; class Actinopteri; order Syngnathiformes; family Syngnathidae; genus Entelurus; species Entelurus aequoreus. Next base: position 152,663 of record NW_026907975.1, read on the forward strand.
TTACGACAGGGTCCCCCCTTACGACATTTTAGCAAAAAATGTTTTTCGTAAAAAATGCATTTTCTTACATTTACGGGTTTAGTCGGGACTCCTGATGACGTTTTGAGACATCTCCTACAACTACAGCACCAGAATTGTGCTGCTGAAGCAAGTCTGTTTTTTGAATTTTTTTTTGTAAAAAAAAAGTTTTCCCAAAAAAAGCATTTTATGCCATTTTTAGGTTTTGTAGGGACTCCTGATGACGTTTTAAGACATCTCCTACAACTACAGCGCCAGAATTGTACTGCTGAAGCAAGTCCTTTTTTTGGCATTTTTACGACAGGGTACCCCCTTACGACATTTTAGCAAAAAATGTTTTTCGTAAAAAATGCATTTTCTTACATTTTCTTACATTTACGGGTTTAGTCGGGACTCCTGATGACGTTTTGAGACATCTCCTACAACTACAGCACCAGAATTGTGCTGCTGAAGCAAGTCTGTTTTTTGAATTTTTTTTTGTAAAAAAAAAGTTTTCCCAAAAAAAGCATTTTATGCCATTTTTAGGTTTTGTAGGGACTCCTGATGACGTTTTAAGACATCTCCTACAACTACAGCACCAGAATTGTGCTGCTGAAGCAAGTCAGTTTTTTGGAATTTTTACGACAGGGTCCCCCCTTACGACATTTTAGCAAAAAATGTTTTTCGTAAAAAATGCATTTTCTTACATTTTCTTACATTTACGGGTTTAGTCGGGACTCCTGATGACGTTTTGAGACATCTCCTACAACTACAGCACCAGAATTGTACTGCTGAAGCAAGTCGTTTTTTTGGCATTTTTACGACAGGGTCCCCCCTTACGACATTTTAGCAAAAAATGTTTTTCGTAAAAAATACATTTACTTACATTTTCGGGTTTAGTCGGGACTCCTGATGACGTTTTGAGACATCTCCTACAACTACAGCACCAGAATTGTGCTGCTGAAGCAAGTCTGATTTTTGAATTTTTTTTTGTAAAAAAAAAGTTTTCCCAAAAAAAGCATTTTATGCCATTTTTAGGTTTTGTAAGGACTCCTGATGACGTTTTGAGACATCTCCTACAACTACAGCACCAGAATTGTACTGCTGAAGCAAGTCCGTTTTTTGGCATTTTTACGACAGGGTCCCCCCTTACGACATTTTAGCAAAAAATGTTTTTCGTAAAAAATGCATTTTCTTACATTTTCTTACATTTACGGGTTTAGTCGGGACTCCTGATGACGTTTTGAGACATCTCCTACAACTACAGCACCAGAATTGTGCTGCTGAAGCAAGTCTGTTTTTTGAATTTTTTTTTGTAAAAAAAAAGTTTTCCCAAAAAAAGCATTTTATGCCATTTTTAGGTTTTGTAGGGACTCCTGATGACGTTTTGAGACATCTCCTACAACTACAGCACCAGAATTGTGCTGCTGAAGCAAGTCCGTTTTTTGGCATTTTTACGACAGGGTCCCCCCTTACGACATTTTAGCAAAAAATGTTTTTCTTAAAAAATGCATTTTATTACATTTACGGGTTTAGTCGGGACTCCTGATGACGTTTTGAGACATCTCCTACAACTACAGCACCAGAATTGTGCTGCTGAAGCAAGTCCGTTTTTTGGAATTTTTTTTTGTAAAAAAAAAGTTTTCCAAAAAAAACATTTTATGCCATTTTTAGGTTTTGTAGGGACTCCTGATGACGTTTTGAGACATCTCCTACAACTACAGCACCAGAATTGTACTGCTGAAGCAAGTCCGTTTTTTGGCATTTTTACGACAGGGTCCCCCCTTACGACATTTTAGCAAAAAATGTTTTTCGTAAAAAATGCATTTTCTTACATTTACGGGTTTAGTCGGGACTCCTGATGACGTTTTGAGACATCTCCTACAACTACAGCACCAGAATTGTGCTGCTGAAGTAAGTCTGTTTTTTGAAAAAAATTTTATAAAAAAAAGTTTTCCCAAAAAAAGCATTTTATGCCATTTTTAGGTTTTGTAGGGACTCCTGATGACGTTTTGAGACATCTCCTACAACTACAGCACCAGAATTGTACTGCTGAAGCAAGTCGGTTTTTTGGCATTTTTACGACAGGGTCCCCCCTTACGACGTTTTAGCAAAAAATGTTTTTCGTAAAAAATGCATTTTCTTACATTTTCTTACATTTACGGGTTTAGTCGGGACTCCTGATGACGTTTTGAGACATCTCCTACAACTACAGCACCAGAATTGTGCTGCTGAAGCAAGTCCGTTTTTTGGAATTTTTTTTTGTAAAAAAAAAGTTTTCCCAAAAAAGCATTTTATGCCATTTTTAGGTTTTGTAGGGACTCCTGATGACGTTTTGAGACATCTCCTACAACTACAGCACCAGAATTGTACTGCTGAAGCAAGTCGGTTTTTTGGCATTTTTACGACATTTTAGCAAAAAATGTTTTTCGTAAAAAATGCATTTTCTTACATTTTCTTACATTTACGGGTTTAGTCGGGACTCCTGATGACGTTTTGAGACATCTCCTACAACTACAGCACCAGAATTGTGCTGCTGAAGCAAGTCTGATTTTTGAATTTTTTTTTGTAAAAAAAAAGTTTTCCCAAAAAAAGCATTTTATGCCATTTTTAGGTTTTGTAGGGACTCCTGATGACGTTTTGAGACATCTCCTACAACTACAGCACCAGAATTGTACTGCTGAAGCAAGTCCGATTTTTGAATTTTTTTTTGTAAAAAAAAAGTTTTCCCAAAAAAAGCATTTTATGCCATTTTTAGGTTTTGTAGGGACTCCTGATGACGTTTTGAGACATCTCCTACAACTACAGCACCAGAATTGTACTGCTGAAGCAAGTCCGTTTTTTGGCATTTTTACGACAGGGTCCCCCCTTACGACATTTTAGCAAAAAATGTTTTTCGTAAAAAATGCATTTTCTTACATTTTCTTACATTTACGGGTTTAGTCGGGACTCCTGATGACGTTTTGAGACATCTCCTACAACTACAGCACCAGAATTGTGCTGCTGAAGCAAGTCTGTTTTTTGAATTTTTTTTTGTAAAAAAAAAGTTTTCCCAAAAAAAGCATTTTATGCCATTTTTAGGTTTTGTAGGGACTCCTGATGACGTTTTAAGACATCTCCTACAACTACAGCACCAGAATTGTGCTGCTGAAGCAAGTCAGTTTTTTGGAATTTTTACGACAGGGTCCCCCCTTACGACATTTTAGCAAAAAATGTTTTTCGTAAAAAATGCATTTTCTTACATTTTCTTACATTTACGGGTTTAGTCGGGACTCCTGATGACGTTTTGAGACATCTCCTACAACTACAGCACCAGAATTGTGCTGCTGAAGCAAGTCTGTTTTTTGAATTTTTTTTTGTAAAAAAAAAGTTTTCCCAAAAAAAGCATTTTATGCCATTTTTAGGTTTTGTAGGGACTCCTGATGACGTTTTGAGACATCTCCTACAACTACAGCACCGGAATTGTGCTGCTGAAGCAAGTCCGTTTTTTGGCATTTTTACGACAGGGTCCCCCCTTACGACATTTTAGCAAAAAATGTTTTTCGTAAAAAATGCATTTTCTTACATTTTCTTACATTTACGGGTTTAGTCGGGACTCCTGATGACGTTTTGAGACATCTCCTACAACTACAGCACCAGAATTGTGCTGCTGAAGTAAGTCTGTTTTTTGAAAAATTTTTTATAAAAAAAAGTTTTCCCAAAAAAAGCATTTTATGCCATTTTTAGGTTTTGTAGGGACTCCTGATGACGTTTTGAGACATCTCCTACAACTACAGCACCAGAATTGTACTGCTGAAGCAAGTCGGTTTTTTGGCATTTTTACGACAGGGTCCCCCCTTACGACGTTTTAGCAAAAAATGTTTTTCGTAAAAAATGCATTTTCTTACATTTTCTTACATTTACGGGTTTAGTCGGGACTCCTGATGACGTTTTGAGACATCTCCTACAACTACAGCACCAGAATTGTGCTGCTGAAGCAAGTCCGTTTTTTGGAATTTTTTTTTGTAAAAAAAAAGTTTTCCCAAAAAAGCATTTTATGCCATTTTTAGATTTTGTAGGGACTCCTGATGACGTTTTGAGACATCTCCTACAACTACAGCACCAGAATTGTACTGCTGAAGCAAGTCGGTTTTTTGGCATTTTTACGACATTTTAGCAAAAAATGTTTTTCGTAAAAAATGCATTTTCTTACATTTTCTTACATTTACGGGTTTAGTCGGGACTCCTGATGACGTTTTGAGACATCTCCTACAACTACAGCACCAGAATTGTGCTGCTGAAGCAAGTCTGATTTTTGAATTTTTTTTTGTAAAAAAAAAAGTTTTCCCAAAAAAAGCATTTTATGCCATTTTTAGGTTTTGTAGGGACTCCTGATGACGTTTTGAGACATCTCCTACAACTACAGCACCAGAATTGTACTGCTGAAGCAAGTCCGATTTTTGAATTTTTTTTTGTAAAAAAAAAGTTTTCCCAAAAAAAGCATTTTATGCCATTTTTAGGTTTTGTAGGGACTCCTGATGACGTTTTGAGACATCTCCTACAACTACAGCACCAGAATTGTACTGCTGAAGCAAGTCCGTTTTTTGGCATTTTTACGACAGGGTCCCCCCTTACGACATTTTAGCAAAAAATGTTTTTCGTAAAAAATGCATTTTCTTACATTTTCTTACATTTACGGGTTTAGTCGGGACTCCTGATGACGTTTTGAGACATCTCCTACAACTACAGCACCAGAATTGTGCTGCTGAAGCAAGTCTGTTTTTTGAATTTTTTTTTGTAAAAAAAAAGTTTTCCCAAAAAAAGCATTTTATGCCATTTTTAGGTTTTGTAGGGACTCCTGATGACGTTTTGAGACATCTCCTACAACTACAGCACCAGAATTGTGCTGCTGAAGCAAGTCCGTTTTTTGGCATTTTTACGACAGGGTCCCCCCTTACGACATTTTAGCAAAAAATGTTTTTCTTAAAAAATGCATTTTCTTACATTTACGGGTTTAGTCGGGACTCCTGATGACGTTTTGAGACATCTCCTACAACTACAGCACCAGAATTGTGCTGCTGAAGCAAGTCCGTTTTTTGGAATTTTTTTTTGTAAAAAAAAAGTTTTCCCAAAAAAAGCATTTTATGCCATTTTTAGGTTTTGTAGGGACTCCTGATGACGTTTTGAGACATTTCCTACAACTACAGCACCAGAATTGTACTGCTGAAGCAAGTCCGTTTTTTGGCATTTTTACGACAGGGTCCCCCCTTACGACATTTTAGCAAAAATGTTTTTCGTAAAAAATGCATTTTCTTACATTTTCTTACATTTACGGGTTTAGTCGGGACTCCTGATGACGTTTTGAGACATCTCCTACAACTACAGCACCAGAATTGTGCTGCTGAAGCAAGTCTGTTTTTTGAAATTTTTTTTGTAAAAAAAAAGTTTTCCCAAAAAAAGCATTTCATGCCATTTTTAGGTTTTGTAGGGACTCCTGATGACGTTTTGAGACATCTCCTACAACTACAGCACCAGAATTGTACTGCTGAAGAAAGTCAGTTTTTTGGCATTTTTACGACAGGGTCCCCCCTTACGACATTTTAGCAAAACATGTTTTCCTTAAAAAATGCATTTTCTTACATTTTCTTACATTTACGGGTTTAGTCGGGACTCCTGATGACGTTTTGAGACATCTCCTATAACTACAGCACCAGAATTGTGCTGCTGAAGCAAGTCTGTTTTTTGAATTTTTTTTTGTAAAAAAAAAGTTTTCCCAAAAAAAGCATTTCATGCCATTTTTAGGTTTTGTAGGGACTCCTGATGACGTTTTAAGACATCTCCTACAACTACAGCACCAGAATTGTGCTGCTGAAGCAAGTCTGTTTTTTGAATTTTTTTTTGTAAAAAAAAAGTTTTCCCAAAAAAAGCATTTTATGCCATTTTTAGGTTTTGTAGGGACTCCTGATGACGTTTTAAGACATCTCCTACAACTACAGCACCAGAATTGTGCTGCTGAAGCAAGTCAGTTTTTTGGAATTTTTACGACAGGGTCCCCCCTTACGACATTTTAGCAAAAAATGTTTTTCGTAAAAAATGCATTTTCTTACATTTTCTTACATTTACGGGTTTAGTCGGGACTCCTGATGACGTTTTGAGACATCTCCTACAACTACAGCACCAGAATTGTGCTGCTGAAGCAAGTCCGTTTTTTGGAATTTTTTTTTGTAAAAAAAAAGTTTTCCCAAAAAAAGCATTTTATGCCATTTTTAGGTTTTGTAGGGACTCCTGATGATGTTTTGAGACATCTCCTACAACTACAGCACCAGAATTGTACTGCTGAAGCAAGTCCGTTTTTTGGCATTTTTACGACAGGGTCCCCCCTTACGACATTTTAGCAAAAAATGTTTTTCGTAAAAAATGCATTTTCTTACATTTACGGGTTTAGTCGGGACTCCTGATGACGTTTTGAGACATCTCCTACAACTACAGCACCAGAATTGTGCTGCTGAAGCAAGTCTGTTTTTTGAATTTTTTTTTGTAAAAAAAAAGTTTTCCCAAAAAAAGCATTTCATGCCATTTTTAGGTTTTGTAGGGACTCCTGATGACGTTTTGAGACATCTCCTACAACTACAGCACCAGAATTGTACTGCTGAAGCAAGTCCGTTTTTTGGCATTTTTACGACAGGGTCCCCCCTTACGACATTTTAGCAAAAAATGTTTTTCGTAAAAAATGCATTTTCTTACATTTACGGGTTTAGTCGGGACTCCTGATGACGTTTTGAGACATCTCCTACAACTACAGCACCAGAATTGTGCTGCTGAAGCAAGTCTGTTTTTTGAATTTTTTTTTGTAAAAAAAAAGTTTTCCCAAAAAAAGCATTTTATGCCATTTTTAGGTTTTGTAGGGACTCCTGATGACGTTTTAAGACATCTCCTACAACTACAGCGCCAGAATTGTACTGCTGAAGCAAGTCCTTTTTTTGGCATTTTTACGACAGGGTACCCCCTTACGACATTTTAGCAAAAAATGTTTTTCGTAAAAAATGCATTTTCTTACATTTTCTTACATTTACGGGTTTAGTCGGGACTCCTGATGACGTTTTGAGACATCTCCTACAACTACAGCACCAGAATTGTGCTGCTGAAGCAAGTCTGTTTTTTGAATTTTTTTTTGTAAAAAAAAAGTTTTCCCAAAAAAAGCATTTTATGCCATTTTTAGGTTTTGTAGGGACTCCTGATGACGTTTTAAGACATCTCCTACAACTACAGCACCAGAATTGTGCTGCTGAAGCAAGTCAGTTTTTTGGAATTTTTACGACAGGGTCCCCCCTTACGACATTTTAGCAAAAAATGTTTTTCGTAAAAAATGCATTTTCTTACATTTTCTTACATTTACGGGTTTAGTCGGGACTCCTGATGACGTTTTGAGACATCTCCTACAACTACAGCACCAGAATTGTACTGCTGAAGCAAGTCGTTTTTTTGGCATTTTTACGACAGGGTCCCCCCTTACGACATTTTAGCAAAAAATGTTTTTCGTAAAAAATACATTTACTTACATTTTCGGGTTTAGTCGGGACTCCTGATGACGTTTTGAGACATCTCCTACAACTACAGCACCAGAATTGTGCTGCTGAAGCAAGTCTGATTTTTGAATTTTTTTTTGTAAAAAAAAAGTTTTCCCAAAAAAAGCATTTTATGCCATTTTTAGGTTTTGTAGGGACTCCTGATGACGTTTTGAGACATCTCCTACAACTACAGCACCAGAATTGTACTGCTGAAGCAAGTCCGTTTTTTGGCATTTTTACGACAGGGTCCCCCCTTACGACATTTTAGCAAAAAATGTTTTTCGTAAAAAATGCATTTTCTTACATTTTCTTACATTTACGGGTTTAGTCGGGACTCCTGATGACGTTTTGAGACATCTCCTACAACTACAGCACCAGAATTGTGCTGCTGAAGCAAGTCTGTTTTTTGAATTTTTTTTTGTAAAAAAAAAGTTTTCCCAAAAAAAGCATTTTATGCCATTTTTAGGTTTTGTAGGGACTCCTGATGACGTTTTGAGACATCTCCTACAACTACAGCACCAGAATTGTGCTGCTGAAGCAAGTCCGTTTTTTGGCATTTTTACGACAGGGTCCCCCCTTACGACATTTTAGCAAAAAATGTTTTTCTTAAAAAATGCATTTTATTACATTTACGGGTTTAGTCGGGATTCCTGATGACGTTTTGAGACATCTCCTACAACTACAGCACCAGAATTGTGCTGCTGAAGCAAGTCCGTTTTTTGGAAATTTTTTTTGTAAAAAAAAAGTTTTCCCAAAAAAAGCATTTTATGCCATTTTTAGGTTTTGTAGGGACTCCTGATGACGTTTTGAGACATTTCCTACAACTACAGCACCAGAATTGTACTGCTGAAGTAAGTCCGTTTTTTGGCATTTTTACGACAGGGTCCCCCCTTACGACATTTTAGCAAAAAATGTTTTTCTTAAAAAATGCATTTTCTTACATTTTCTTACATTTACGGGTTTAGTCGGGACTCCTGATGACGTTTTGAGACATCTCCTACAACTACAGCACCAGAATTGTGCTGCTGAAGCAAGTCTGTTTTTTGAATTTTTTTTTGTAAAAAAAAAGTTTTCCCAAAAAAAGCATTTTATGCCATTTTTAGGTTTTGTAGGGACTCCTGATGACATTTTGAGACATCTCCTACAACTACAGCACCAGAATTGTACTGCTGAAGCAAGTCCGTTTTTTGGCATTTTTACGACAGGGTCCCCCCTTACGACATTTTAGCAAAAAATGTTTTTCTTAAAAAATGCATTTTCTTACATTTTCTTACATTTACGGGTTTAGTCGGGACTCCTGATGACGTTTTGAGACATCTCCTACAACTACAGCACCAGAATTGTGCTGCTGAAGCAAGTCCGTTTTTTGGAATTTTTTTTTGTAAAAAAAAAGTTTTCCAAAAAAAACATTTTATGCCATTTTTAGGTTTTGTAGGGACTCCTGATGACGTTTTGAGACATCTCCTACAACTACAGCACCAGAATTGTACTGCTGAAGCAAGTCCGTTTTTTGGCATTTTTACGACAGGGTCCCCCCTTACGACATTTTAGCAAAAAATGTTTTTCGTAAAAAATGCATTTTCTTACATTTTCTTACATTTACGGGTTTAGTCGGGACTCCTGATGACGTTTTGAGACATCTCCTACAACTACAGCACCAGAATTGTGCTGCTGAAGTAAGTCTGTTTTTTGAAAATGTTTTTATAAAAAAAAGTTTTCCCAAAAAAAGCATTTTATGCCATTTTTAGGTTTTGTAGGGACTCCTGATGACGTTTTGAGACATCTCCTACAACTACAGCACCAGAATTGTACTGCTGAAGCAAGTCGGTTTTTTGGCATTTTTACGACAGGGTCCCCCCTTACGACGTTTTAGCAAAAAATGTTTTTCGTAAAAAATGCATTTTCTTACATTTTCTTACATTTACGGGTTTAGTCGGGACTCCTGATGACGTTTTGAGACATCTCCTACAACTACAGCACCAGAATTGTGCTGCTGAAGCAAGTCCGTTTTTTGGAATTTTTTTTTGTAAAAAAAAAGTTTTCCCAAAAAAGCATTTTATGCCATTTTTAGGTTTTGTAGGGACTCCTGATGACGTTTTGAGACATCTCCTACAACTACAGCACCAGAATTGTACTGCTGAAGCAAGTCGGTTTTTTGGCATTTTTACGACATTTTAGCAAAAAATGTTTTTCGTAAAAAATGCATTTTCTTACATTTTCTTACATTTACGGGTTTAGTCGGGACTCCTGATGACGTTTTGAGACATCTCCTACAACTACAGCACCAGAATTGTGCTGCTGAAGCAAGTCTGATTTTTGAAATTTTTTTTGTAAAAAAAAAGTTTTCCCAAAAAAAGCATTTTATGCCATTTTTAGGTTTTGTAGGGACTCCTGATGACGTTTTGAGACATCTCCTACAACTACAGCACCAGAATTGTACTGCTGAAGCAAGTCCGATTTTTGAATTTTTTTTTGTAAAAAAAAAGTTTTCCCAAAAAAAGCATTTTATGCCATTTTTAGGTTTTGTAGGGACTCCTGATGACGTTTTAAGACATCTCCTACAACTACAGCACCAGAATTGTGCTGCTGAAGCAAGTCAGTTTTTTGGAATTTTTACGACAGGGTCCCCCCTTACGACATTTTAGCAAAAAATGTTTTTCGTAAAAAATGCATTTTCTTACATTTACGGGTTTATTCGGGACTCCTGATGACGTTTTGAGACATCTCCTACAACTACAGCACCAGAATTGTGCTGCTGAAGCAAGTCCGTTTTTTGGAATTTTTTTTTGTAAAAAAAAAGTTTTCCAAAAAAAACATTTTATGCCATTTTTAGGTTTTGTAGGGACTCCTGATGACGTTTTGAGACATCTCCTACAACTACAGCACCAGAATTGTACTGCTGAAGCAAGTCGGTTTTTTGGCATTTTTACGACAGGGTCCCCCCTTACGATGTTTTAGCAAAAAATGTTTTTCGTAAAAAATGCATTTTCTTACATTTTCTTACATTTAGGGGTTTAGTCGGGACTCCTGATGACGTTTTGAGACATCTCCTACAACTACAGCACCAGAATTGTGCTGCTGAAGCAAGTCTGTTTTTTGAAATTTTTTTTGTAAAAAAAAAGTTTTCCCAAAAAAAGCATTTCATGCCATTTTTAGGTTTTGTAGGGACTCCTGATGACGTTTTGAGACATCTCCTACAACTACAGCACCAGAATTGTACTGCTGAAGAAAGTCAGTTTTTTGGCATTTTTACGACATTTTAGCAAAACATGTTTTCCTTAAAAAATGCATTTTCTTACATTTTCTTACATTTACGGGTTTAGTCGGGACTCCTGATGACGTTTTGAGACATCTCCTATAACTACAGCACCAGAATTGTGCTGCTGAAGCAAGTCTGTTTTTTGGATTTTTTTTTGTAAAAAAAGAGTTTTCCCAAAAAAAGCATTTTATGCCATTTTTAGGTTTTGTAGGGACTCCTGATGACGTTTTAAGACATCTCCTACAACTACAGCACCAGAATTGTGCTGCTGAAGCAAGTCTGTTTTTTGAATTTTTTTTTGTAAAAAAAAAGTTTTCCCAAAAAAAGCATTTCATGCCATTTTTAGGTTTTGTAGGGACTCCTGATGACGTTTTGAGACATCTCCTACAACTACAGCACCAGAATTGTACTGCTGAAGCAAGTCCGTTTTTTGGCATTTTTACGACAGGGTCCCCCCTTACGACATTTTAGCAAAAAATGTTTTTCGTAAAAAATGCATTTTCTTACATTTACGGGTTTAGTCGGGACTCCTGATGACGTTTTGAGACATCTCCTACAACTACAGCACCAGAATTGTGCTGCTGAAGCAAGTCTGTTTTTTGAATTTTTTTTGGTAAAAAAAAAGTTTTCCCAAAAAAAGCATTTTATGCCATTTTTAGGTTTTGTAGGGACTCCTGATGACGTTTTAAGACATCTCCTACAACTACAGCACCAGAATTGTGCTGCTGAAGCAAGTCAGTTTTTTGGAATTTTTACGACAGGGTCCCCCCTTACGACATTTTAGCAAAAAATGTTTTTCGTAAAAAATGCATTTTCTTACATTTACGGGTTTAGTCGGGACTCCTGATGACGTTTTGAGACATCTCCTACAACTACAGCACCAGAATTGTGCTGCTGAAGCAAGTCTGTTTTTTGAATTTTTTTTTGTAAAAAAAAAGTTTTCCCAAAAAAAGCATTTTATGCCATTTTTAGGTTTTGTAGGGACTCCTGATGACGTTTTGAGACATCTCCTACAACTACAGCACCAGAATTGTGCTGCTGAAGCAAGTCAGTTTTTTGGAATTTTTACGACAGGGTCCCCCCTTACGACATTTTAGCAAAAAATGTTTTTCTTAAAAAATGCATTTTCTTACATTTACGGGTTTAGTCGGGACTCCTGATGACGTTTTGAGACATCTCCTACAACTACAGCACCAGAATTGTGCTGCTGAAGCAAGTCTGTTTTTTGAATTTTTTTTGGTAAAAAAAAAGTTTTCCCAAAAAAAGCATTTTATGCCATTTTTAGGTTTTGTAGGGACTCCTGATGACGTTTTGAGACATCTCCTACAACTACAGCACCAGAATTGTACTGCTGAAGCAAGTTGGTTTTTTGGCATTTTTACGACAGGGTCCCCCCTTACGACATTTTAGCAAAAAATGTTTTTCGTAAAAAATGCATTTTCTTACATTTTCTTACATTTACGGGTTTAGTCGGGACTCCTGATGACGTTTTGAGACATCTCCTACAACTACAGCACCAGAATTGTGCTGCTGAAGCAAGTCCGTTTTTTGGAATTTTTTTTTGTAAAAAAAAAGTTTTCCAAAAAAAACATTTTATGCCATTTTTAGGTTTTGTAGGGACTCCTGATGACGTTTTGAGACATCTCCTACAACTACAGCACCAGAATTGTACTGCTGAAGCAAGTCCGTTTTTTGGCATTTTTACGACAGGGTCCCCCCTTACGACATTTTAGCAAAAAATGTTTTTCGTAAAAAATGCATTTTCTTACATTTTCTTACATTTACGGGTTTAGTCGGGACTCCTGATGACGTTTTGAGACATCTCCTACAACTACAGCACCAGAATTGTGCTGCTGAAGTAAGTCTGTTTTTTGAAAAAAATTTTATAAAAAAAAGTTTTCCCAAAAAAAGCATTTTATGCCATTTTTAGGTTTTGTAGGGACTCCTGATGACGTTTTGAGACATCTCCTACAACTACAGCACCAGAATTGTACTGCTGAAGCAAGTCGGTTTTTTGGCATTTTTACGACAGGGTCCCCCCTTACGACGTTTTAGCAAAAAATGTTTTTCGTAAAAAATGCATTTTCTTACATTTTCTTACATTTACGGGTTTAGTCGGGACTCCTGATGACGTTTTGAGACATCTCCTACAACTACAGCACCAGAATTGTGCTGCTGAAGCAAGTCCGTTTTTTGGAAATTTTTTTTGTAAAAAAAAAGTTTTCCCAAAAAAGCATTTTATGCCATTTTTAGGTTTTGTAGGGACTCCTGATGACGTTTTGAGACATCTCCTACAACTACAGCACCAGAATTGTACTGCTGAAGCAAGTCGGTTTTTTGGCATTTTTACGACATTTTAGCAAAAAATGTTTTTCGTAAAAAATGCATTTTCTTACATTTTCTTACATTTACGGGTTTAGTCGGGACTCCTGATGACGTTTTGAGACATCTCCTACAACTACAGCACCAGAATTGTGCTGCTGAAGCAAGTCTGATTTTTGAATTTTTTTTTGTAAAAAAAAAGTTTTCCCAAAAAAAGCATTTTATGCCATTTTTAGGTTTTGTAGGGACTCCTGATGACGTTTTGAGACATCTCCTACAACTACAGCACCAGAATTGTACTGCTGAAGCAAGTCCGATTTTTGAATTTTTTTTTGTAAAAAAAAAAGTTTTCCCAAAAAAAGCATTTTATGCCATTTTTAGGTTTTGTAGGGACTCCTGATGACGTTTTGAGACATCTCCTACAACTACAGCACCAGAATTGTACTGCTGAAGCAAGTCCGTTTTTTGGCATTTTTACGACAGGGTCCCCCCTTACGACATTTTAGCAAAAAATGTTTTTCGTAAAAAATGCATTTTCTTACATTTTCTTACATTTACGGGTTTAGTCGGGACTCCTGATGACGTTTTGAGACATCTCCTACAACTACAGCACCAGAATTGTGCTGCTGAAGCAAGTCTGTTTTTTGAATTTTTTTTTGTAAAAAAAAAGTTTTCCCAAAAAAAGCATTTTATGCCATTTTTAGGTTTTGTAGGGACTCCTGATGACGTTTTAAGACATCTCCTACAACTACAGCACCAGAATTGTGCTGCTGAAGCAAGTCAGTTTTTTGGAATTTTTACGACAGGGTCCCCCCTTACGACATTTTAGCAAAAAATGTTTTTCGTAAAAAATGCATTTTCTTACATTTTCTTACATTTACGGGTTTAGTCGGGACTCCTGATGACGTTTTGAGACATCTCCTACAACTACAGCACCAGAATTGTGCTGCTGAAGCAAGTCTGTTTTTTGAATTTTTTTTTGTAAAAAAAAAGTTTTCCCAAAAAAAGCATTTTATGCCATTTTTAGGTTTTGTAGGGACTCCTGATGACGTTTTGAGACATCTCCTACAACTACAGCACCAGAATTGTGCTGCTGAAGCAAGTCCGTTTTTTGGCATTTTTACGACAGGGTCCCCCCTTACGACATTTTAGCAAAAAATGTTTTTCTTAAAAAATGCATTTTCTTACATTTACGGGTTTAGTCGGGACTCCTGATGACGTTTTGAGACATCTCCTACAACTACAGCACCAGAATTGTGCTGCTGAAGCAAGTCCGTTTTTTGGAATTTTTTTTTGTAAAAAAAAAGTTTTCCCAAAAAAAGCATTTTATGCCATTTTTAGGTTTTGTAGGGACTCCTGATGACGTTTTGAGACATTTCCTACAACTACAGCACCAGAATTGTACTGCTGAAGCAAGTCCGTTTTTTGGCATTTTTACGACAGGGTCCCCCCTTACGACATTTTAGCAAAAAATGTTTTTCGTAAAAAATGCATTTTCTTACATTTTCTTACATTTACGGGTTTAGTCGGGACTCCTGATGACGTTTTGAGACATCTCCTACAACTACAGCACCAGAATTGTGCTGCTGAAGTAAGTCTGTTTTTTGAAAAAAATTTTATAAAAAAAAGTTTTCCCAAAAAAAGCATTTTATGCCATTTTTAGGTTTTGTAGGGACTCCTGATGACGTTTTGAGACATCTCCTACAACTACAGCACCAGAATTGTACTGCTGAAGCAAGTCGGTTTTTTGGCATTTTTACGACAGGGTCCCCCCTTACGACGTTTTAGCAAAAAATGTTTTTCGTAAAAAATGCATTTTCTTACATTTTCTTACATTTACGGGTTTAGTCGGGACTCCTGATGACGTTTTGAGACATCTCCTACAACTACAGCACCAGAATTGTGCTGCTGAAGCAAGTCCGTTTTTTGGAAATTTTTTTTGTAAAAAAAAAGTTTTCCCAAAAAAGCATTTTATGCCATTTTTAGGTTTTGTAGGGACTCCTGATGACGTTTTGAGACATCTCCTACAACTACAGCACCAGAATTGTACTGCTGAAGCAAGTCGGTTTTTTGGCATTTTTACGACATTTTAGCAAAAAATGTTTTTCGTAAAAAATGCATTTTCTTACATTTTCTTACATTTACGGGTTTAGTCGGGACTCCTGATGACGTTTTGAGACATCTCCTACAACTACAGCACCAGAATTGTGCTGCTGAAGCAAGTCTGATTTTTGAATTTTTTTTGTAAAAAAAAAGTTTTCCCAAAAAAAGCATTTTATGCCATTTTTAGGTTTTGTAGGGACTCCTGATGACGTTTTGAGACATCTCCTACAACTACAGCACCAGAATTGTACTGCTGAAGCAAGTCCGATTTTTGAATTTTTTTTGTAAAAAAAAAGTTTTCCCAAAAAAAGCATTTTATGCCATTTTTAGGTTTTGTAGGGACTCCTGATGACGTTTTGAGACATCTCCTACAACTACAGCACCAGAATTGTACTGCTGAAGCAAGTCCGTTTTTTGGCATTTTTACGACAGGGTCCCCCCTTACGACATTTTAGCAAAAAATGTTTTTCGTAAAAAATGCATTTTCTTACATTTTCTTACATTTACGGGTTTAGTCGGGACTCCTGATGACGTTTTGAGACATCTCCTACAACTACAGCACCAGAATTGTGCTGCTGAAGCAAGTCTGTTTTTTGAATTTTTTTTTGTAAAAAAAAAGTTTTCCCAAAAAAAGCATTTTATGCCATTTTTAGGTTTTGTAGGGACTCCTGATGACGTTTTAAGACATCTCCTACAACTACAGCACCAGAATTGTGCTGCTGAAGCAAGTCAGTTTTTTGGAATTTTTACGACAGGGTCCCCCCTTACGACATTTTAGCAAAAAATGTTTTTCGTAAAAAATGCATTTTTCTTACATTTTCTTACATTTACGGGTTTAGTCGGGACTCCTGATGACGTTTTGAGACATCTCCTACAACTACAGCACCAGAATTGTGCTGCTGAAGCAAGTCTGTTTTTTGAATTTTTTTTTGTAAAAAAAAAGTTTTCCCAAAAAAAGCATTTTATGCCATTTTTAGGTTTTGTAGGGACTCCTGATGACGTTTTGAGACATCTCCTACAACTACAGCACCAGAATTGTGCTGCTGAAGCAAGTCCGTTTTTTGGCATTTTTACGACAGGGTCCCCCCTTACGACATTTTAGCAAAAAATGTTTTTCTTAAAAAATGCATTTTCTTACATTTACGGGTTTAGTCGGGACTCCTGATGACGTTTTGAGACATCTCCTACAACTACAGCACCAGAATTGTGCTGCTGAAGCAAGTCCGTTTTTTGGAATTTTTTTTTGTAAAAAAAAAGTTTTCCCAAAAAAAGCATTTTATGCCATTTTTAGGTTTTGTAGGGACTCCTGATGACGTTTTGAGACATTTCCTACAACTACAGCACCAGAATTGTACTGCTGAAGCAAGTCCGTTTTTTGGCATTTTTACGACAGGGTCCCCCCTTACGACATTTTAGCAAAAAATGTTTTTCGTAAAAAATGCATTTTCTTACATTTTCTTACATTTACGGGTTTAGTCGGGACTCCTGATGACGTTTTGAGACATCTCCTACAACTACAGCACCAGAATTGTGCTGCTGAAGCAAGTCTGTTTTTTGAAATTTTTTTTGTAAAAAAAAAGTTTTCCCAAAAAAAGCATTTCATGCCATTTTTAGGTTTTGTAGGGACTCCTGATGACGTTTTGAGACATCTCCTACAACTACAGCACCAGAATTGTACTGCTGAAGAAAGTCAGTTTTTGGCATTTTTACGACAGGGTCCCCCCTTACGACATTTTAGCAAAACATGTTTTCCTTAAAAAATGCATTTTCTTACATTTTCTTACATTTACGGGTTTAGTCGGGACTCCTGATGACGTTTTGAGACATCTCCTATAACTACAGCACCAGAATTGTGCTGCTGAAGCAAGTCTGTTTTTTGAATTTTTTTTTTGTAAAAAAAAAGTTTTCCCAAAAAAAGCATTTCATGCCATTTTTAGGTTTTGTAGGGACTCCTGATGACGTTTTAAGACATCTCCTACAACTACAGCACCAGAATTGTGCTGCTGAAGCAAGTCTGTTTTTTGAATTTTTTTTTGTAAAAAAAAAGTTTTCCCAAAAAAAGCATTTTATGCCATTTTTAGGTTTTGTAGGGACTCCTGATGACGTTTTGAGACATTTCCTACAACTACAGCACCAGAATTGTACTGCTGAAGTAAGTCCGTTTTTTGGCATTTTTACGACAGGGTCCCCCCTTACGACATTTTAGCAAAAAATGTTTTTCTTAAAAAATGATTTCTTACATTTTCTTACATTTACGGGTTTAGTCGGGACTCCTGATGACGTTTTGAGACATCTCCTACAACTACAGCACCAGAATTGTGCTGCTGAAGCAAGTCTGTTTTTTGAATTTTTTTTTGTAAAAAAAAAGTTTTCCCAAAAAAAGCATTTTATGCCATTTTTAGGTTTTGTAGGGACTCCTGATGACATTTTGAGACATCTCCTACAACTACAACACCAGAATTGTACTGCTGAAGCAAGTCCGTTTTTTGGCATTTTTACGACAGGGTCCCCCCTTACGACATTTTAGCAAAAAATGTTTTTCTTAAAAAATGCATTTTCTTACATTTTCTTACATTTACGGGTTTAGTCGGGACTCCTGATGACGTTTTGAGACATCTCCTACAACTACAGCACCAGAATTGTGCTGCTGAAGCAAGTCCGTTTTTTGGAATTTTTTTTTGTAAAAAAAAAGTTTTCCAAAAAAAACATTTTATGCCATTTTTAGGTTTTGTAGGGACTCCTGATGACGTTTTGAGACATCTCCTACAACTACAGCACCAGAATTGTACTGCTGAAGCAAGTCCGTTTTTTGGCATTTTTACGACAGGGTCCCCCCTTACGACATTTTAGCAAAAAATGTTTTTCGTAAAAAATGCATTTTCTTACATTTTCTTACATTTACGGGTTTAGTCGGGACTCCTGATGACGTTTTGAGACATCTCCTACAACTACAGCACCAGAATTGTGCTGCTGAAGTAAGTCTGTTTTTTGAAAAAATTTTTATAAAAAAAAGTTTTCCCAAAAAAAGCATTTTATGCCATTTTTAGGTTTTGTAGGGACTCCTGATGACGTTTTGAGACATCTCCTACAACTACAGCACCAGAATTGTACTGCTGAAGCAAGTCGGTTTTTTGGCATTTTTACGACAGGGTCCCCCCTTACGACGTTTTAGCAAAAAATGTTTTTCGTAAAAAATGCATTTTCTTACATTTTCTTACATTTACGGGTTTAGTCGGGACTCCTGATGACGTTTTGAGACATCTCCTACAACTACAGCACCAGAATTGTGCTGCTGAAGCAAGTCCGTTTTTTGGAATTTTTTTTTGTAAAAAAAAAGTTTTCCCAAAAAAGCATTTTATGCCATTTTTAGGTTTTGTAGGGACTCCTGATGACGTTTTGAGACATCTCCTACAACTACAGCACCAGAATTGTACTGCTGAAGCAAGTCGGTTTTTTGGCATTTTTACGACATTTTAGCAAAAAATGTTTTTCGTAAAAAATGCATTTTCTTACATTTTCTTACATTTACGGGTTTAGTCGGGACTCCTGATGACGTTTTGAGACATCTCCTACAACTACAGCACCAGAATTGTGCTGCTGAAGCAAGTCTGATTTTTGAATTTTTTTTTGTAAAAAAAAAGTTTTCCCAAAAAAAGCATTTTATGCCATTTTTAGGTTTTGTAGGGACTCCTGATGACGTTTTGAGACATCTCCTACAACTACAGCACCAGAATTGTACTGCTGAAGCAAGTCCGATTTTTGAATTTTTTTTTGTAAAAAAAAAGTTTTCCCAAAAAAAGCATTTTATGCCATTTTTAGGTTTTGTAGGGACTCCTGATGACGTTTTGAGACATCTCCTACAACTACAGCACCAGAATTGTACTGCTGAAGCAAGTCAGTTTTTTGGCATTTTTACGACAGGGTCCCCCCTTACGACATTTTAGCAAAAAATGTTTTTCGTAAAAAATGCATTTTCTTACATTTTCTTACATTTACGGGTTTAGTCGGGACTCCTGATGACGTTTTGAGACATCTCCTACAACTACAGCACCAGAATTGTGCTGCTGAAGCAAGTCTGTTTTTTGAATTTTTTTTTGTAAAAAAAAAGTTTTCCCAAAAAAAGCATTTTATGCCATTTTTAGGTTTTGTAGGGACTCCTGATGACGTTTTAAGACATCTCCTACAACTACAGCACCAGAATTGTGCTGCTGAAGCAAGTCAGTTTTTTGGAATTTTTACGACAGGGTCCCCCCTTACGACATTTTAGCAAAAAATGTTTTTCGTAAAAAATGCATTTTCTTACATTTTCTTACATTTACGGGTTTAGTCGGGACTCCTGATGACGTTTTGAGACATCTCCTACAACTACAGCACCAGAATTGTGCTGCTGAAGCAAGTCTGTTTTTTGAATTTTTTTTGTAAAAAAAAAGTTTTCCCAAAAAAAGCATTTTATGCCATTTTTAGGTTTTGTAGGGACTCCTGATGACGTTTTGAGACATCTCCTACAACTACAGCACCAGAATTGTGCTGCTGAAGCAAGTCCGTTTTTTGGCATTTTTACGACAGGGTCCCCCCTTACGACATTTTAGCAAAAAATGTTTTTCTTAAAAAATGCATTTTCTTACATTTACGGGTTTAGTCGGGACTCCTGATGACGTTTTGAGACATCTCCTACAACTACAGCACCAGAATTGTGCTGCTGAAGCAAGTCCGTTTTTTGGAAATTTTTTTTGTAAAAAAAAAGTTTTCCCAAAAAAAGCATTTTATGCCATTTTTAGGTTTTGTAGGGACTCCTGATGACGTTTTGAGACATTTCCTACAACTACAGCACCAGAATTGTACTGCTGAAGCAAGTCCGTTTTTTGGCATTTTTACGACAGGGTCCCCCCTTACGACATTTTAGCAAAAAATGTTTTTCGTAAAAAATGCATTTTCTTACATTTTCTTACATTTACGGGTTTAGTCGGGACTCCTGATGACGTTTTGAGACATCTCCTACAACTACAGCACCAGAATTGTGCTGCTGAAGCAAGTCTGTTTTTTGAAATTTTTTTTGTAAAAAAAAAGTTTTCCCAAAAAAAGCATTTCATGCCATTTTTAGGTTTTGTAGGGACTCCTGATGACGTTTTGAGACATCTCCTACAACTACAGCACCAGAATTGTACTGCTGAAGAAAGTCAGTTTTTTGGCATTTTTACGACAGGGTCCCCCCTTACGACATTTTAGCAAAACATGTTTTCCTTAAAAAATGCATTTTCTTACATTTTCTTACATTTACGGGTTTAGTCGGGACTCCTGATGACGTTTTGAGACATCTCCTATAACTACAGCACCAGAATTGTGCTGCTGAAGCAAGTCTGTTTTTTGGATTTTTTTTTGTAAAAAAAAAGTTTTCCCAAAAAAAGCATTTCATGCCATTTTTAGGTTTTGTAGGGACTCCTGATGACGTTTTAAGACATCTCCTACAACTACAGCACCAGAATTGTGCTGCTGAAGCAAGTCTGTTTTTTGAATTTTTTTTTGTAAAAAAAAAGTTTTCCCAAAAAAAGCATTTTATGCCATTTTTAGGTTTTGTAGGGACTCCTGATGACGTTTTAAGACATCTCCTACAACTACAGCACCAGAATTGTGCTGCTGAAGCAAGTCAGTTTTTTGGAATTTTTACGACAGGGTCCCCCCTTACGACATTTTAGCAAAAAATGTTTTTCGTAAAAAATGCATTTTCTTACATTTTCTTACATTTACGGGTTTAGTCGGGACTCCTGATGACGTTTTGAGACATCTCCTACAACTACAGCACCAGAATTGTGCTGCTGAAGCAAGTCCGTTTTTTGGAATTTTTTTTTGTAAAAAAAAAGTTTTCCCAAAAAAAGCATTTTATGCCATTTTTAGGTTTTGTAGGGACTCCTGATGATGTTTTGAGACATCTCCTACAACTACAGCACCAGAATTGTACTGCTGAAGCAAGTCCGTTTTTTGGCATTTTTACGACAGGGTCCCCCCTTACGACATTTTAGCAAAAAATGTTTTTCGTAAAAAATGCATTTTCTTACATTTACGGGTTTAGTCGGGACTCCTGATGACGTTTTGAGACATCTCCTACAACTACAGCACCAGAATTGTGCTGCTGAAGCAAGTCTGTTTTTTGAATTTTTTTTTGTAAAAAAAAAGTTTTCCCAAAAAAAGCATTTCATGCCATTTTTAGGTTTTGTAGGGACTCCTGATGACGTTTTGAGACATCTCCTACAACTACAGCACCAGAATTGTACTGCTGAAGCAAGTCCGTTTTTTGGCATTTTTACGACAGGGTCCCCCCTTACGACATTTTAGCAAAAAATGTTTTTCGTAAAAAATGCATTTTCTTACATTTACGGGTTTAGTCGGGACTCCTGATGACGTTTTGAGACATCTCCTACAACTACAGCACCAGAATTGTGCTGCTGAAGCAAGTCTGTTTTTTGAATTTTTTTTTGTAAAAAAAAAGTTTTCCCAAAAAAAGCATTTTATGCCATTTTTAGGTTTTGTAGGGACTCCTGATGACGTTTTAAGACATCTCCTACAACTACAGCACCAGAATTGTGCTGCTGAAGCAAGTCAGTTTTTTGGCATTTTTACGACAGGGTCCCCCCTTACGACATTTTAGCAAAAAATGTTTTTCGTAAAAAATGCATTTTCTTACATTTTCTTACATTTACGGGTTTAGTCGGGACTCCTGATGACGTTTTGAGACATCTCCTACAACTACAGCACCAGAATTGTGCTGCTGAAGCAAGTCTGTTTTTTGAATTTTTTTTTGTAAAAAAAAAGTTTTCCCAAAAAAAGCATTTTATGCCATTTTTAGGTTTTGTAGGGACTCCTGATGACGTTTTAAGACATCTCCTACAACTACAGCACCAGAATTGTGCTGCTGAAGCAAGTCAGTTTTTTGGAATTTTTACGACAGGGTCCCCCCTTACGACATTTTAGCAAAAAATGTTTTTCGTAAAAAAATGCATTTTCTTACATTTTCTTACATTTACGGGTTTAATCGGGACTCCTGATGACGTTTTGAGACATCTCCTACAACTACAGCACCAGAATTGTACTGCTGAAGCAAGTCGTTTTTTTGGCATTTTTACGACAGGGTCCCCCCTTACGACATTTTAGCAAAAAATGTTTTTCGTAAAAAATACATTTACTTACATTTTCGGGTTTAGTCGGGACTCCTGATGACGTTTTGAGACATCTCCTACAACTACAGCACCAGAATTGTGCTGCTGAAGCAAGTCTGATTTTTGAATTTTTTTTTGTAAAAAAAAAGTTTTCCCAAAAAAAGCATTTTATGCCATTTTTAGGTTTTGTAGGGACTCCTGATGACGTTTTGAGACATCTCCTACAACTACAGCACCAGAATTGTACTGCTGAAGCAAGTCCGTTTTTTGGCATTTTTACGACAGGGTCCCCCCTTACGACATTTTAGCAAAAAATGTTTTTCGTAAAAAATGCATTTTCTTACATTTTCTTACATTTACGGGTTTAGTCGGGACTCCTGATGACGTTTTGAGACATCTCCTACAACTACAGCACCAGAATTGTGCTGCTGAAGCAAGTCTGTTTTTTGAATTTTTTTTTGTAAAAAAAAAGTTTTCCCAAAAAAAGCATTTTATGCCATTTTTAGGTTTTGTAGGGACTCCTGATGACGTTTTGAGACATCTCCTACAACTACAGCACCAGAATTGTGCTGCTGAAGCAAGTCCGTTTTTTGGCATTTTTACGACAGGGTCCCCCCCTTACGACATTTTAGCAAAAAATGTTTTTCTTAAAAAATGCATTTTATTACATTTACGGGTTTAGTCGGGATTCCTGATGACGTTTTGAGACATCTCCTACAACTACAGCACCAGAATTGTGCTGCTGAAGCAAGTCCGTTTTTTGGAAATTTTTTTTGTAAAAAAAAAGTTTTCCCAAAAAAAGCATTTTATGCCATTTTTAGGTTTTGTAGGGACTCCTGATGACGTTTTGAGACATTTCCTACAACTACAGCACCAGAATTGTACTGCTGAAGTAAGTCCGTTTTTTGGCATTTTTACGACAGGGTCCCCCCTTACGACATTTTAGCAAAAAATGTTTTTCTTAAAAAATGCATTTTCTTACATTTTCTTACATTTACGGGTTTAGTCGGGACTCCTGATGACGTTTTGAGACATCTCCTACAACTACAGCACCAGAATTGTGCTGCTGAAGCAAGTCTGTTTTTTGAATTTTTTTTTGTAAAAAAAAAGTTTTCCCAAAAAAAGCATTTTATGCCATTTTTAGGTTTTGTAGGGACTCCTGATGACATTTTGAGACATCTCCTACAACTACAGCACCAGAATTGTACTGCTGAAGCAAGTCCGTTTTTTGGCATTTTTACGACAGGGTCCCCCCTTACGACATTTTAGCAAAAAATGTTTTTCTTAAAAAATGCATTTTCTTACATTTTCTTACATTTACGGGTTTAGTCGGGACTCCTGATGACGTTTTGAGACATCTCCTACAACTACAGCACCAGAATTGTGCTGCTGAAGCAAGTCCGTTTTTTGGAATTTTTTTTTTGTAAAAAAAAAGTTTTCCAAAAAAAACATTTTATGCCATTTTTAGGTTTTGTAGGGACTCCTGATGACGTTTTGAGACATCTCCTACAACTACAGCACCAGAATTGTACTGCTGAAGCAAGTCCGTTTTTTGGCATTTTTACGACAGGGTCCCCCCTTACGACATTTTAGCAAAAAATGTTTTTCGTAAAAAATGCATTTTCTTACATTTTCTTACATTTACGGGTTTAGTCGGGACTCCTGATGACGTTTTGAGACATCTCCTACAACTACAGCACCAGAATTGTGCTGCTGAAGTAAGTCTGTTTTTTGAAAAAATTTTATAAAAAAAAGTTTTCCCAAAAAAAGCATTTTATGCCATTTTTAGGTTTTGTAGGGACTCCTGATGACGTTTTGAGACATCTCCTACAACTACAGCACCAGAATTGTACTGCTGAAGCAAGTCGGTTTTTTGGCATTTTTACGACAGGGTCCCCCCTTACGACGTTTTAGCAAAAAATGTTTTTCGTAAAAAATGCATTTTCTTACATTTTCTTACATTTACGGGTTTAGTCGGGACTCCTGATGACGTTTTGAGACATCTCCTACAACTACAGCACCAGAATTGTGCTGCTGAAGCAAGTCCGTTTTTTGGAATTTTTTTTGTAAAACAAAAGTTTTCCCAAAAAAGCATTTTATGCCATTTTTAGGTTTTGTAGGGACTCCTGATGACGTTTTGAGACATCTCCTACAACTACAGCACCAGAATTGTACTGCTGAAGCAAGTCGGTTTTTTGGCATTTTTACGACTTTTAGCAAAAAATGTTTTTCGTAAAAAATGCATTTTCTTACATTTTCTTACATTTACGGGTTTAGTCGGGACTCCTGATGACGTTTTGAGACATCTCCTACAACTACAGCACCAGAATTGTGCTGCTGAAGCAAGTCTGATTTTTGAATTTTTTTTTGTAAAAAAAAAAAGTTTTCCCAAAAAAAGCATTTTATGCCATTTTTAGGTTTTGTAGGGACTCCTGATGACGTTTTGAGACATCTCCTACAACTACAGCACCAGAATTGTACTGCTGAAGCAAGTCCGTTTTTTGGCATTTTTACGACAGGGTCCCCCCTTACGACATTTTAGCAAAAAATGTTTTTCGTAAAAAATGCATTTTCTTACATTTTCTTACATTTACGGGTTAGTCGGGACTCCTGATGACGTTTTGAGACATCTCCTACAACTACAGCACCAGAATTGTGCTGCTGAAGCAAGTCTGTTTTTTGAATTTTTTTTTGTAAAAAAAAAGTTTTCCCAAAAAAAGCATTTTATGCCATTTTTAGGTTTTGTAGGGACTCCTGATGACGTTTAAGACATCTCCTACAACTACAGCACCAGAATTGTGCTGCTGAAGCAAGTCAGTTTTTTGGAATTTTTACGACAGGGTCCCCCCTTACGACATTTTAGCAAAAAATGTTTTTCGTAAAAAATGCATTTTCTTACATTTTCTTACATTTACGGGTTTAGTCGGGACTCCTGATGACGTTTTGAGACATCTCCTACAACTACAGCACCAGAATTGTGCTGCTGAAGCAAGTCTGTTTTTTGAATTTTTTTTTGTAAAAAAAAAGTTTTCCCAAAAAAAGCATTTTATGCCATTTTTAGGTTTTGTAGGGACTCCTGATGACGTTTTGAGACATCTCCTACAACTACAGCACCAGAATTGTGCTGCTGAAGCAAGTCCGTTTTTTGGCATTTTTACGACAGGGTCCCCCCTTACGACATTTTAGCAAAAAATGTTTTTCTTAAAAAATGCATTTTCTTACATTTACGGGTTTAGTCGGGACTCCTGATGACGTTTTGAGACATCTCCTACAACTACAGCACCAGAATTGTGCTGCTGAAGCAAGTCCGTTTTTTGGAATTTTTTTTGTAAAAAAAAAGTTTTCCCAAAAAAAGCATTTTATGCCATTTTTAGGTTTTGTAGGGACTCCTGATGACGTTTTGAGACATTTCCTACAACTACAGCACCAGAATTGTACTGCTGAAGCAAGTCCGTTTTTTGGCATTTTTACGACAGGGTCCCCCCTTACGACATTTTAGCAAAAAATGTTTTTCGTAAAAATGCATTTTCTTACATTTTCTTACTTACATTTACGGGTTTAGTCGGGACTCCTGATGACGTTTTGAGACATCTCCTACAACTACAGCACCAGAATTGTGCTGCTGAAGCAAGTCTGTTTTTTGAAAATTTTTTTGTAAAAAAAAAGTTTTCCCAAAAAAAGCATTTCATGCCATTTTTAGGTTTTGTAGGGACTCCTGATGACGTTTTGAGACATCTCCTACAACTACAGCACCAGAATTGTACTGCTGAAGCAAGTCAGTTTTTTGGCATTTTTACGACAGGGTCCCCCCTTACGACATTTTAGCAAAAAATGTTTTTCGTAAAAAATGCATTTTCTTACATTTACGGGTTTAGTCGGGACTCCTGATGACGTTTTGAGACATCTCCTACAACTACAGCACCAGAATTGTGCTGCTGAAGCAAGTCTGTTTTTTGAATTTTTTTTTGTAAAAAAAAAGTTTTCCCCAAAAAAGCATTTTATGCCATTTTTAGGTTTTGTAGGGACTCCTGATGACGTTTTAAGACATCTCCTACAACTACAGCACCAGAATTGTGCTGCTGAAGCAAGTCAGTTTTTTGGAATTTTTACGACAGGGTCCCTCCTTACGACATTTTAGCAAAAAATGTTTTTCGTAAAAAATGCATTTTCTTACATTTACGGGTTTAGTCGGGACTCCTGATGACGTTTTGAGACATCTCCTACAACTACAGCACCAGAATTGTGCTGCTGAAGCAAGTCCGTTTTTTGGAATTTTTTTTTGTAAAAAAAAAGTTTTCCCAAAAAAAGCATTTTATGCCATTTTTAGGTTTTGTAGGGACTCCTGATGACGTTTTGAGACATCTCCTACAACTACAGCACCAGAATTGTACTGCTGAAGCAAGTCAGTTTTTTGGCATTTTTACGACAGGGTCCCCCCTTACGACATTTTAGCAATAAATGTTTTTCGTAAAAAATGCATTTTCTTACATTTTCTTACATTTACGGGTTTAGTCGGGACTCCTGATGACGTTTTGAGACATCTCCTACAACTACAGCACCAGAATTGTGCTGCTGAAGCAAGTCCGTTTTTTGGAATTTTTTTTTGTAAAAAAAAAGTTTTCCAAAAAAAACATTTTATGCCATTTTTAGGTTTTGTAGGGACTCCTGATGACGTTTTGAGACATCTCCTACAACTACAGCACCAGAATTGTACTGCTGAAGCAAGTCCGTTTTTTGGCATTTTTACGACAGGGTCCCCCCTTACGACATTTTAGCAAAAAATGTTTTTCGTAAAAAATGCATTTTCTTACATTTTCTTACATTTACGGGTTTAGTCGGGACTCCTGATGACGTTTTGAGACATCTCCTACAACTACAGCACCAGAATTGTGCTGCTGAAGCAAGTCTGTTTTTTGAATTTTTTTTTGTAAAAAAAAAGTTTTCCCAAAAAAAGCATTTTATGCCATTTTTAGGTTTTGTAGGGACTCCTGATGACGTTTTAAGACATCTCCTACAACTACAGCACCAGAATTGTGCTGCTGAAGCAAGTCAGTTTTTTGGAATTTTTACGACAGGGTCCCCCCTTACGACATTTTAGCAAAAAATGTTTTTCGTAAAAAATGCATTTTCTTACATTTTCTTACATTTACGGGTTTAGTCGGGACTCCTGATGACGTTTTGAGACATCTCCTACAACTACAGCACCAGAATTGTGCTGCTGAAGCAAGTCTGTTTTTTGAATTTTTTTTTGTAAAAAAAAAGTTTTCCCAAAAAAAGCATTTTATGCCATTTTTAGGTTTTGTAGGGACTCCTGATGACGTTTTGAGACATCTCCTACAACTACAGCACCAGAATTGTGCTGCTGAAGCAAGTCAGTTTTTTGGAATTTTTACGACAGGGTCCCTCCTTACGACATTTTAGCAAAAAATGTTTTTCGTAAAAAATGCATTTTCTTACATTTTCTTACATTTACGGGTTTAGTCGGGACTCCTGATGACGTTTTGAGACATCTCCTACAACTACAGCACCAGAATTGTGCTGCTGAAGCAAGTCCGTTTTTTGGAATTTTTTTTTGTAAAAAAAAAGTTTTCCCAAAAAAAGCATTTTATGCCATTTTTAGGTTTTGTAGGGACTCCTGATGACGTTTTGAGACATCTCCTACAACTACAGCACCAGAATTGTACTGCTGAAGCAAGTCAGTTTTTTGGCATTTTTACGACAGGGTCCCCCCTTACGACATTTTAGCAATAAATGTTTTTCGTAAAAAATGCATTTTCTTACATTTTCTTACATTTACGGGTTTAGTCGGGACTCCTGATGACGTTTTGAGACATCTCCTACAACTACAGCACCAGAATTGTGCTGCTGAAGCAAGTCCGTTTTTTGGAATTTTTTTTTGTAAAAAAAAAGTTTTCCAAAAAAAACATTTTATGCCATTTTTAGGTTTTGTAGGGACTCCTGATGACGTTTTGAGACATCTCCTACAACTACAGCACCAGAATTGTACTGCTGAAGCAAGTCCGTTTTTTGGCATTTTTACGACAGGGTCCCCCCTTACGACATTTTAGCAAAAAATGTTTTTCGTAAAAAATGCATTTTCTTACATTTTCTTACATTTACGGGTTTAGTCGGGACTCCTGATGACGTTTTGAGACATCTCCTACAACTACAGCACCAGAATTGTGCTGCTGAAGAAAGTCTGATTTTTGAATTTTTTTTTGTAAAAAAAAAGTTTTCCCAAAAAAAGCATTTTATGCCATTTTTAGGTTTTGTAGGGACTCCTGATGACGTTTTGAGACATCTCCTACAACTACAGCACCAGAATTGTACTGCTGAAGCAAGTCGGTTTTTTGGCATTTTTACGACAGGGTCCCCCCTTACGATGTTTTAGCAAAAAATGTTTTTCGTAAAAAATGCATTTTCTTACATTTTCTTACATTTAGGGGTTTAGTCGGGACTCCTGATGACGTTTTGAGACATCTCCTACAACTACAGCACCAGAATTGTGCTGCTGAAGCAAGTCTGTTTTTTGAAATTTTTTTTGTAAAAAAAAAGTTTTCCCAAAAAAAGCATTTCATGCCATTTTTAGGTTTTGTAGGGACTCCTGATGACGTTTTGAGACATCTCCTACAACTACAGCACCAGAATTGTACTGCTGAAGAAAGTCAGTTTTTTGGCATTTTTACGACATTTTAGCAAAACATGTTTTCCTTAAAAAATGCATTTTCTTACATTTTCTTACATTTACGGGTTTAGTCGGGACTCCTGATGACGTTTTGAGACATCTCCTATAACTACAGCACCAGAATTGTGCTGCTGAAGCAAGTCTGTTTTTTGGATTTTTTTTTGTAAAAAAAGAGTTTTCCCAAAAAAAGCATTTTATGCCATTTTTAGGTTTTGTAGGGACTCCTGATGACGTTTTAAGACATCTCCTACAACTACAGCACCAGAATTGTGCTGCTGAAGCAAGTCTGTTTTTTGAATTTTTTTTTGTAAAAAAAAAGTTTTCCCAAAAAAAGCATTTCATGCCATTTTTAGGTTTTGTAGGGACTCCTGATGACGTTTTGAGACATCTCCTACAACTACAGCACCAGAATTGTACTGCTGAAGCAAGTCCGTTTTTTGGCATTTTTACGACAGGGTCCCCCCTTACGACATTTTAGCAAAAAATGTTTTTCGTAAAAAATGCATTTTCTTACATTTACGGGTTTAGTCGGGACTCCTGATGACGTTTTGAGACATCTCCTACAACTACAGCACCAGAATTGTGCTGCTGAAGCAAGTCTGTTTTTTGAATTTTTTTTGGTAAAAAAAAAGTTTTCCCAAAAAAAGCATTTTATGCCATTTTTAGGTTTTGTAGGGACTCCTGATGACGTTTTAAGACATCTCCTACAACTACAGCACCAGAATTGTGCTGCTGAAGCAAGTCAGTTTTTTGGAATTTTTACGACAGGGTCCCCCCTTACGACATTTTAGCAAAAAATGTTTTTCGTAAAAAATGCATTTTCTTACATTTACGGGTTTAGTCGGGACTCCTGATGACGTTTTGAGACATCTCCTACAACTACAGCACCAGAATTGTGCTGCTGAAGCAAGTCTGTTTTTTGAATTTTTTTTTGTAAAAAAAAAGTTTTCCCAAAAAAAGCATTTTATG
Source organism: Entelurus aequoreus (assembly GCF_033978785.1). Classification (NCBI taxonomy): domain Eukaryota; kingdom Metazoa; phylum Chordata; class Actinopteri; order Syngnathiformes; family Syngnathidae; genus Entelurus; species Entelurus aequoreus. The sequence continues at coordinate 182,696 of NW_026907975.1, forward strand.
CCATTTTTAGGTTTTGTAGGGACTCCTGATGACGTTTTGAGACATCTCCTACAACTACAGCACCAGAATTGTGCTGCTGAAGCAAGTCAGTTTTTTGGAATTTTTACGACAGGGTCCCCCCTTACGACATTTTAGCAAAAAATGTTTTTCTTAAAAAATGCATTTTCTTACATTTACGGGTTTAGTCGGGACTCCTGATGACGTTTTGAGACATCTCCTACAACTACAGCACCAGAATTGTGCTGCTGAAGCAAATCCGTTTTTTGGAATTTTTTTTTGTAAAAAAAAAGTTTTCCCAAAAAAAGCATTTTATGCCATTTTTAGGTTTTGTAGGGACTCCTGATGACGTTTTGAGACATTTCCTACAACTACAGCACCAGAATTGTACTGCTGAAGCAAGTCCGTTTTTTGGCATTTTTACGACAGGGTCCCCCCTTACGACATTTTAGCAAAAAATGTTTTTCTTAAAAAATGCATTTTCTTACATTTTCTTACATTTACGGGTTTAGTCGGGACTCCTGATGACGTTTTGAGACATCTCCTACAACTACAGCACCAGAATTGTGCTGCTGAAGCAAGTCTTTTTTTTGAAAATTTTTTTGTAAAAAAAAAGTTTTCCCAAAAAAAGCATTTCATGCCATTTTTAGGTTTTGTAGGGACTCCTGATGACGTTTTGAGACATCTCCTACAACTACAGCACCAGAATTGTACTGCTGAAGCAAGTCGGTTTTTTGGCATTTTTACGACAGGGTCCCCCCTTACGACGTTTAAGCAAAAAATTTTTTTCGTAAAAAATGCATTTTCTTAAATTTTCTTACATTTAGGGGTTTAGTCGGGACTCCTGATGACGTTTTGAGACATCTCCTACAACTACAGCACCAGAATTGTGCTGCTGAAGCAAGTCCGTTTTTTGGAATTTTTTTTTGTAAAAAAAAAGTTTTCCCAAAAAAGCATTTTATGCCATTTTTAGGTTTTGTAGGGACTCCTGATGACGTTTTGAGACATCTCCTACAACTACAGCACCAGAATTGTACTGCTGAAGCAAGTTGGTTTTTTGGCATTTTTACGACAGGGTCCCCCCTTACGACATTTTAGCAAAAAATGTTTTTCGTAAAAAATGCATTTTCTTACATTTTCTTACATTTACGGGTTTAGTCGGGACTCCTGATGACGTTTTGAGACATCTCCTACAACTACAGCACCAGAATTGTGCTGCTGAAGCAAGTCTGATTTTTGAAATTTTTTTTGTAAAAAAAAAGGTTTCCCAAAAAAAGCATTTTATGCCATTTTTAGGTTTTGTAGGGACTCCTGATGACGTTTTGAGACATCTCCTACAACTACAGCACCAGAATTGTACTGCTGAAGCAAGTCCGTTTTTTGGCATTTTTACGACAGGGTCCCCCCTTACGACATTTTAGCAAAAAATGTTTTTCGTAAAAAATGCATTTTCTTACATTTTCTTACATTTACGGGTTTAGTCGGGACTCCTGATGACGTTTTGAGACATCTCCTACAACTACAGCACCAGAATTGTGCTGCTGAAGCAAGTCTGTTTTTTGAATTTTTTTTTGTAAAAAAAAAAGTTTTCCCAAAAAAAGCATTTTATGCCATTTTTAGGTTTTGTAGGGACTCCTGATGACGTTTTAAGACATCTCCTACAACTACAGCACCAGAATTGTGCTGCTGAAGCAAGTCCGTTTTTTGGCATTTTTACGACAGGGTCCCCCCTTACGACATTTTAGGAAAAAATCTTTTTCGTAAAAAATGCATTTTCTTACATTTACGGGTTTAGTCGGGACTCCTGATGACGTTTTGAGACATCTCCTACAACTACAGCACCAGAATTGTGCTGCTGAAGCAAGTCTGTTTTTTGAAAAAAATTTTATAAAAAAAAAGTTTTCCCAAAAAAAGCATTTTATGCCATTTTTAGGTTTTGTAGGGACTCCTGATGACGTTTTGAGACATCTCCTACAACTACAGCACCAGAATTGTACTGCTGAAGCAAGTCGGTTTTTTGGCATTTTTGCGACAGGGTCCCCCCTTACGACGTTTAAGCAAAAAATGTTTTTCGTAAAAAATGCATTTTCTTAAATTTTCTTACATTTAGGGGTTTAGTCGGGACTCCTGATGACGTTTTGAGACATCTCCTACAACTACAGCACCAGAATTGTGCTGCTGAAGCAAGTCTGATTTTTGAATTTTTTTTTGTAAAAAAAAAGTTTTCCCAAAAAAAGCATTTTATGCCATTTTTAGGTTTTGTAGGGACTCCTGATGACGTTTTGAGACATCTCCTACAACTACAGCGCCAGAATTGTACTGCTGAAGCAAGTCCGTTTTTTGGCATTTTTACGACAGGGTCCCCCCTTACGACATTTTAGCAAAAAATGTTTTTCGTAAAAAATGCATTTTCTTACATTTTCTTACATTTACGGGTTTAGTCGGGACTCCTGATGACGTTTTGAGACATCTCCTACAACTAGAGCACCAGAATTGTGCTGCTGAAGCATGTCCGTTTTTTGGAAAAAAATTTTGTAAAAAAAAAGTTTTCCCAAAAAAAGCATTTTATGCCATTTTTAGGTTTTGTAGGGACTCCTGATGACGTTTTGAGACATCTCCTACAACTACAGCACCAGAATTGTGCTGCTGAAGCAAGTCTGTTTTTTGAATTTTTTTTTGTAAAAAAAGAGTTTTCCCAAAAAAAGCATTTTATGCCATTTTTAGGTTTTGTAGGGACTCCTGATGACGTTTTAAGACATCTCCTACAACTACAGCACCAGAATTGTGCTGCTGAAGCAAGTCGGTTTTTTGGAATTTTTACGACAGGGTCCCCCCTTACGACATTTTAGCAAAAAATCTTTTTCGTAAAAAATGCATTTTCTTACATTTTCTTACATTTACGGGTTTAGTCGGGACTCCTGATGACGTTTTGAGACATCTCCTATAACTACAGCACCAGAATTGTGCTGCTGAAGCAAGTCTGTTTTTTGAATTTTTTTTTGTAAAAAAAGAGTTTTCCCAAAAAAAGCATTTTATGCCATTTTTAGGTTTTGTAGGGACTCCTGATGACGTTTTAAGACATCTCCTACAACTACAGCACCAGAATTGTGCTGCTGAAGCAAGTCTGTTTTTTGAATTTTTTTTTGTAAAAAAAAAGTTTTCCCAAAAAAAGCATTTCATGCCATTTTTAGGTTTTGTAGGGACTCCTGATGACGTTTTGAGACATCTCCTACAACTACAGCACCAGAATTGTACTGCTGAAGCAAGTCAGTTTTTTGGCATTTTTACGACAGGGTCCCCCCTTACGACATTTTAGCAAAACATGTTTTTCTTAAAAAATGCATTTTCTTACATTTTCTTACATTTACGGGTTTAGTCGGGACTCCTGATGACGTTTTGAGACATCTCCTACAACTACAGCACCAGAATTGTGCTGCTGAAGCAAGTCTGTTTTTTGAATTTTTTTTTGTAAAAAAAAAGTTTTCCCAAAAAAAGCATTTTATGCCATTTTTAGGTTTTGTAGGGACTCCTGATGACGTTTTGAGACATCTCCTACAACTACAGCACCAGAATTGTGCTGCTGAAGCAAGTCAGTTTTTTGGAATTTTTACGACAGGGTCCCCCCTTACGACATTTTAGCAAAAAATGTTTTTCTTAAAAAATGCATTTTCTTACATTTACGGGTTTAGTCGGGACTCCTGATGACGTTTTGAGACATCTCCTACAACTACAGCACCAGAATTGTGCTGCTGAAGCAAGTCTGTTTTTTGAAATTTTTTTTGTAAAAAAAAAGTTTTCCCAAAAAAAGCATTTCATGCCATTTTTAGGTTTTGTAGGGACTCCTGATGACGTTTGGAGACATCTCCTACAACTACAGCACCAGAATTGTACTGCTGAAGCAAGTCAGTTTTTTGGCATTTTTACGACAGGGTCCCCCCTTACAACATTTTAGCAAAAAATGTTTTTCGTAAAAAATGCATTTTCTTACATTTACGGGTTTAGTCGGGACTCCTGATGACGTTTTGAGACATCTCCTACAACTACGGCACCAGAATTGTGCTGCTGAAGCAAGTCTGTTTTTTGAATTTTTTTTTGTAAAAAAAAAGTTTTCCCAAAAAAAGCATTTTATGCCATTTTTAGGTTTTGTAGGGACTCCTGATGACGTTTTAAGACATCTCCTACAACTAGAGCACCAGAATTGTGCTGCTGAAGCAAGTCAGTTTTTTGGAATTTTTACGACAGGGTCCCCCCTTACGACATTTTAGCAAAAAATATTTTTCGTAAAAAATGCATTTTCTTACATTTACGGGTTTAGTCGGGACTCCTGATGACGTTTTGAGACATCTCCTACAACTACAGCACCAGAATTGTGCTGCTGAAGCAAGTCCGTTTTTTGGAAAAATTTTTTGTAAAAAAAAAGTTTTCCCAAAAAAAGCATTTTATGCCATTTTTAGGTTTTGTAGGGACTCCTGATGACGTTTTGAGACATCTCCTACAACTACAGCACCAGAATTGTACTGCTGAAGCAAGTCCGTTTTTTGGCATTTTTACGACAGGGTCCCCCCTTACGACATTTTAGCAAAAAATGTTTTTCTTAAAAAATGCATTTTCTTACATTTTCTTACATTTACGGGTTTAGTCGGGACTCCTGATGACGTTTTGAGACATCTCCTACAACTACGGCACCAGAATTGTGCTGCTGAAGCAAGTCTGTTTTTTGAATTTTTTTTTGTAAAAAAAAAGTTTTCCCAAAAAAAGCATTTTATGCCATTTTTAGGTTTTGTAGGGACTCCTGATGACGTTTTAAGACATCTCCTACAACTAGAGCACCAGAATTGTGCTGCTGAAGCAAGTCAGTTTTTTGGAATTTTTACGACAGGGTCCCCCCTTACGACATTTTAGCAAAAAATATTTTTCGTAAAAAATGCATTTTCTTACATTTACGGGTTTAGTCGGGACTCCTGATGACGTTTTGAGACATCTCCTACAACTACAGCACCAGAATTGTGCTGCTGAAGCAAGTCCGTTTTTTGGAAAAATTTTTTGTAAAAAAAAAGTTTTCCCAAAAAAAGCATTTTATGCCATTTTTAGGTTTTGTAGGGACTCCTGATGACGTTTTGAGACATCTCCTACAACTACAGCACCAGAATTGTACTGCTGAAGCAAGTCCGTTTTTTGGCATTTTTACGACAGGGTCCCCCCTTACGACATTTTAGCAAAAAATGTTTTTCTTAAAAAATGCATTTTCTTACATTTTCTTACATTTACGGGTTTAGTCGGGACTCCTGATGACGTTTTGAGACATCTCCTACAACTACAGCACCAGAATTGTGCTGCTGAAGCAAGTCCGTTTTTTGGAATTTTTTTTTGTAAAAAAAAAGTTTTCCAAAAAAAACATTTTATGCCATTTTTAGGTTTTGTAGGGACTCCTGATGACGTTTTGAGACATCTCCTACAACTACAGCACCAGAATTGTACTGCTGAAGCAAGTCCGTTTTTTGGCATTTTTACGACAGGGTCCCCCCTTACGACATTTTAGCAAAAAATGTTTTTCGTAAAAAATGCATTTTCTTACATTTTCTTACATTTACGGGTTTAGTCGGGACTCCTGATGACGTTTTGAGACATCTCCTACAACTACAGCACCAGAATTGTGCTGCTGAAGTAAGTCTGTTTTTTGAAATTTTTTTTATAAAAAAAAGTTTTCCTAAAAAAAGCATTTTATGCCATTTTTAGGTTTTGTAGGGACTCCTGATGACGTTTTGAGACATCTCCTACAACTACAGCACCAGAATTGTACTGCTGAAGCAAGTCGGTTTTTTGGCATTTTTACGACAGGGTCCCCCCTTACGACGTTTTAGCAAAAAATGTTTTCCGTAAAAAATGCATTTTCTTACATTTTCTTACATTTACGGGTTTAGTCGGGACTCCTGATGACGTTTTGAGACATCTCCTACAACTACAGCACCAGAATTGTGCTGCTGAAGCAAGTCCGTTTTTTGGAATTTTTTTTTGTAAAAAAAAAGTTTTCCCAAAAAAGCATTTTATGCCATTTTTAGGTTTTGTAGGGACTCCTGATGACGTTTTGAGACATCTCCTACAACTACAGCACCAGAATTGTACTGCTGAAGCAAGTCGGTTTTTTGGCATTTTTACGACAGGGTCCCCCCTTACGACATTTTAGCAAAAAATGTTTTTCGTAAAAAATGCATTTTCTTACATTTTCTTACATTTACGGGTTTAGTCGGGACTCCTGATGACGTTTTGAGACATCTCCTACAACTACAGCACCAGAATTGTGCTGCTGAAGCAAGTCTGTTTTTTGAATTTTTTTTTGTAAAAAAAAAGTTTTCCCAAAAAAAGCATTTTATGCCATTTTTAGGTTTTGTAGGGACTCCTGATGACGTTTTAAGACATCTCCTACAACTACAGCACCAGAATTGTGCTGCTGAAGCAAGTCCGTTTTTTGGCATTTTTACGACAGGGTCCCCCCTTACGACATTTTAGGAAAAAATCTTTTTCGTAAAAAATGCATTTTCTTACATTTACGGGTTTAGTCGGGACTCCTGATGACGTTTTGAGACATCTCCTACAACTACAGCACCAGAATTGTGCTGCTGAAGCAAGTCTGTTTTTTGAAAAAAATTTTATAAAAAAAAAGTTTTCCCAAAAAAAGCATTTTATGCCATTTTTAGGTTTTGTAGGGACTCCTGATGACGTTTTGAGACATCTCCTACAACTACAGCACCAGAATTGTGCTGCTGAAGCAAGTCAGTTTTTTGGAATTTTTACGACAGGGTCCCCCCTTACGACATTTTAGCAAAAAATGTTTTTCTTAAAAAATGCATTTTCTTACATTTACGGGTTTAGTCGGGACTCCTGATGACGTTTTGAGACATCTCCTACAACTACAGCACCAGAATTGTGCTGCTGAAGCAAATCCGTTTTTTGGAATTTTTTTTTGTAAAAAAAAAGTTTTCCCAAAAAAAGCATTTTATGCCATTTTTAGGTTTTGTAGGGACTCCTGATGACGTTTTGAGACATTTCCTACAACTACAGCAGCAGAATTGTACTGCTGAAGCAAGTCCGTTTTTTGGCATTTTTACGACAGGGTCCCCCCTTACGACATTTTAGCAAAAAATGTTTTTCTTACAAAATGCATTTTCTTACATTTTCTTACATTTACGGGTTTAGTCGGGACTCCTGATGACGTTTTGAGACATCTCCTACAACTACAGCACCAGAATTGTGCTGCTGAAGCAAGTCTGTTTTTTGAAATTTTTTTTGTAAAAAAAAAGTTTTCCCAAAAAAAGCATTTCATGCCATTTTTAGGTTTTGTAGGGACTCCTGATGACGTTTTGAGACATCTCCTACAACTACAGCACCAGAATTGTACTGCTGAAGCAAGTCAGTTTTTTGGCATTTTTACGACAGGGTCCCCCCTTACAACATTTTAGCAAAAAATGTTTTTCGTAAAAAATGCATTTTCTTACATTTACGGGTTTAGTCGGGACTCCTGATGACGTTTTGAGACATCTCCTACAACTACGGCACCAGAATTGTGCTGCTGAAGCAAGTCTGTTTTTTGAATTTTTTTTTGTAAAAAAAAAGTTTTCCCAAAAAAAGCATTTTATGCCATTTTTAGGTTTTGTAGGGACTCCTGATGACGTTTTGAGACATCTCCTACAACTACAGCACCAGAATTGTACTGCTGAAGCAAGTCCGTTTTTTGGCATTTTTACGACAGGGTCCCCCCTTACGACATTTTAGCAAAAAATGTTTTTCGTAAAAAATGCATTTTCTTACATTTTCTTACATTTACGGGTTTAGTCGGGACTCCTGATGACGTTTTGAGACATCTCCTACAACTACAGCACCAGAATTGTGCTGCTGAAGTAAGTCTGTTTTTTGAAATTTTTTTTATAAAAAAAAGTTTTCCTAAAAAAAGCATTTTATGCCATTTTTAGGTTTTGTAGGGACTCCTGATGACGTTTTGAGACATCTCCTACAACTACAGCACCAGAATTGTACTGCTGAAGCAAGTCGGTTTTTTGGCATTTTTACGACAGGGTCCCCCCTTACGACGTTTTAGCAAAAAATGTTTTTCGTAAAAAATGCATTTTCTTACATTTTCTTACATTTACGGGTTTAGTCGGGACTCCTGATGACGTTTTGAGACATCTCCTACAACTACAGCACCAGAATTGTGCTGCTGAAGCAAGTCCGTTTTTTGGAATTTTTTTTTGTAAAAAAAAAGTTTTCCCAAAAAAGCATTTTATGCCATTTTTAGGTTTTGTAGGGACTCCTGATGACGTTTTGAGACATCTCCTACAACTACAGCACCAGAATTGTACTGCTGAAGCAAGTCGGTTTTTTGGCATTTTTACGACAGGGTCCCCCCTTACGACATTTTAGCAAAAAATGTTTTTCGTAAAAAATGCATTTTCTTACATTTTCTTACATTTACGGGTTTAGTCGGGACTCCTGATGACGTTTTGAGACATCTCCTACAACTACAGCACCAGAATTGTGCTGCTGAAGCAAGTCTGTTTTTTGAATTTTTTTTTGTAAAAAAAAAGTTTTCCCAAAAAAAGCATTTTATGCCATTTTTAGGTTTTGTAGGGACTCCTGATGACGTTTTAAGACATCTCCTACAACTACAGCACCAGAATTGTGCTGCTGAAGCAAGTCCGTTTTTTGGCATTTTTACGACAGGGTTCCCCCTTACGACATTTTAGGAAAAAATCTTTTTCGTAAAAAATGCATTTTCTTACATTTACGGGTTTAGTCGGGACTCCTGATGACGTTTTGAGACATCTCCTACAACTACAGCACCAGAATTGTGCTGCTGAAGCAAGTCTGTTTTTTGAAAAAATTTTTATAAAAAAAAAGTTTTCCCAAAAAAAGCATTTTATGCCATTTTTAGGTTTTGTAGGGACTCCTGATGACGTTTTGAGACATCTCCTACAACTACAGCACCAGAATTGTACTGCTGAAGCAAGTCGGTTTTTTGGCATTTTTACGACAGGGTCCCCCCTTACGACATTTTAGCAAAAAATGTTTTTCGTAAAAAATGCATTTTCTTACATTTTCTTACATTTACGGGTTTAGTCGGGACTCCTGATGACGTTTTGAGACATCTCCTACAACTACAGCACCAGAATTGTGCTGCTGAAGCAAGTCTGTTTTTTGAAATTTTTTTTGTAAAAAAAAAGTTTTCCCAAAAAAAGCATTTCATGCCATTTTTAGGTTTTGTAGGGACTCCTGATGACGTTTTGAGACATCTCCTACAACTACAGCACCAGAATTGTACTGCTGAAGCAAGTCAGTTTTTTGGCATTTTTACGACAGGGTCCCCCCTTACGACATTTTAGCAAAAAATGTTTTCGTAAAAAATGCATTTTCTTACATTTTCTTACATTTACGGGTTTAGTCGGGACTCCTGATGACGTTTTGAGACATCTCCTACAACTACAGCACCAGAATTGTGCTGCTGAAGCAAGTCCGTTTTTTGGAAATTTTTTTTGTAAAAAAAAAGTTTTCCCAAAAAAAGCATTTTATGCCATTTTTAGGTTTTGTAGGGACTCCTGATGACGTTTTGAGACATCTCCTACAACTACAGCACCAGAATTGTACTGCTGAAGCAAGTCCGTTTTTTGGCATTTTTACGACAGGGTCCCCCCTTACGACATTTTAGCAATAAATGTTTTTCTTAAAAAATGCATTTTCTTACATTTTCTTACATTTACGGGTTTAGTCGGGACTCCTGATGACGTTTTGAGACATCTCCTACAACTACAGCACCAGAATTGTGCTGCTGAAGCAAGTCCGTTTTTTGGAATTTTTTTTTGTAAAAAAAAAGTTTTCCAAAAAAAACATTTTATGCCATTTTTAGGTTTTGTAGGGACTCCTGATGACGTTTTGAGACATCTCCTACAACTACAGCACCAGAATTGTACTGCTGAAGCAAGTCCGTTTTTTGGCATTTTTACGACAGGGTCCCCCCTTACGACATTTTAGCAAAAAATGTTTTTCGTAAAAAATGCATTTTCTTACATTTTCTTACATTTACGGGTTTAGTCGGGACTCCTGATGACGTTTTGAGACATCTCCTACAACTACAGCACCAGAATTGTGCTGCTGAAGCAAGTCTGATTTTTGAATTTTTTTTTGTAAAAAAAAAGTTTTCCCAAAAAAAGCATTTTATGCCATTTTTAGGTTTTGTAGGGACTCCTGATGACGTTTTGAGACATCTCCTACAACTACAGCACCAGAATTGTACTGCTGAAGCAAGTCGGTTTTTTGGCATTTTTACGACAGGGTCCCCCCTTACGATGTTTTAGCAAAAAATGTTTTTCGTAAAAAATGCATTTTCTTACATTTTCTTACATTTAGGGGTTTAGTCGGGACTCCTGATGACGTTTTGAGACATCTCCTACAACTACAGCACCAGAATTGTGCTGCTGAAGCAAGTCTGTTTTTTGAAAATTTTTTTGTAAAAAAAAAGTTTTCCCAAAAAAAGCATTTCATGCCATTTTTAGGTTTTGTAGGGACTCCTGATGACGTTTTGAGACATCTCCTACAACTACAGCACCAGAATTGTACTGCTGAAGAAAGTCAGTTTTTTGGCATTTTTACGACAGGGTCCCCCCTTACGACATTTTAGCAAAACATGTTTTCCTTAAAAAATGCATTTTCTTACATTTACGGGTTTAGTCGGGACTCCTGATGACGTTTTGAGACATCTCCTATAACTACAGCACCAGAATTGTGCTGCTGAAGCAAGTCTGTTTTTTGAATTTTTTTTTGTAAAAAAAGAGTTTTCCCAAAAAAAGCATTTTATGCCATTTTTAGGTTTTGTAGGGACTCCTGATGACGTTTTAAGACATCTCCTACAACTACAGCACCAGAATTGTGCTGCTGAAGCAAGTCTGTTTTTTGAATTTTTTTTTGTAAAAAAAAAGTTTTCCCAAAAAAAGCATTTCATGCCATTTTTAGGTTTTGTAGGGACTCCTGATGACGTTTTGAGACATCTCCTACAACTACAGCACCAGAATTGTGCTGCTGAAGCAAGTCTGTTTTTTGAATTTTTTTTTGTAAAAAAAAAGTTTTCCCAAAAAAAGCATTTCATGCCATTTTTAGGTTTTGTAGGGACTCCTGATGACGTTTTAAGACATCTCCTACAACTACAGCACCAGAATTGTGCTGCTGAAGCAAGTCCGTTTTTTGGCATTTTTACGACAGGGTCCCCCCTTACGACATTTTAGGAAAAAATCTTTTTCGTAAAAAATGCATTTTCTTACATTTACGGGTTTAGTCGGGACTCCTGATGACGTTTTGAGACATCTCCTACAACTACAGCACCAGAATTGTGCTGCTGAAGCAAGTCTGTTTTTTGAAAAAAATTTTATAAAAAAAAAGTTTTCCCAAAAAAAGCATTTTATGCCATTTTTAGGTTTTGTAGGGACTCCTGATGACGTTTTGAGACATCTCCTACAACTACAGCACCAGAATTGTACTGCTGAAGCAAGTCGGTTTTTTGGCATTTTTACGACAGGGTCCCCCCTTACGACGTTTAAGCAAAAAATTTTTTTCGTAAAAAATGCATTTTCTTAAATTTTCTTACATTTAGGGGTTTAGTCGGGACTCCTGATGACGTTTTGAGACATCTCCTACAACTACAGCACCAGAATTGTGCTGCTGAAGCAAGTCTGATTTTTGAATTTTTTTTTTGTAAAAAAAAAGTTTTCCCAAAAAAAGCATTTTATGCCATTTTTAGGTTTTGTAGGGACTCCTGATGACGTTTTGAGACATCTCCTACAACTACAGCACCAGAATTGTACTGCTGAAGCAAGTCCGTTTTTTGGCATTTTTACGACAGGGTCCCCCCTTACGACATTTTAGCAAAAAACGTTTTTCGTAAAAAATGCATTTTCTTACATTTTCTTACATTTACGGGTTTAGTCGGGACTCCTGATGACGTTTTGAGACATCTCCTACAACTACAGCACCAGAATTGTGCTGCTGAAGTAAGTCTGTTTTTTGAAATTTTTTTTATAAAAAAAAGTTTTCCTAAAAAAAGCATTTTATGCCATTTTTAGGTTTTGTAGGGACTCCTGATGACGTTTTGAGACATCTCCTACAACTACAGCACCAGAATTGTACTGCTGAAGCAAGTCCGTTTTTTGGCATTTTTACGACAGGGTCCCCCCTTACGACATTTTAGCAAAAAATGTTTTTCTTAAAAAATGCATTTTCTTACATTTTCTTACATTTACGGGTTTAGTCGGGACTCCTGATGACGTTTTGAGACATCTCCTACAACTACAGCACCAGAATTGTGCTGCTGAAGCAAGTCCGTTTTTTGGAATTTTTTTTTGTAAAAAAAAAGTTTTCCAAAAAAAACATTTTATGCCATTTTTAGGTTTTGTAGGGACTCCTGATGACGTTTTGAGACATCTCCTACAACTACAGCACCAGAATTGTACTGCTGAAGCAAGTCCGTTTTTTGGCATTTTTACGACAGGGTCCCCCCTTACGACATTTTAGCAAAAAATGTTTTTCGTAAAAAATGCATTTTCTTACATTTTCTTACATTTACGGGTTTAGTCGGGACTCCTGATGACGTTTTGAGACATCTCCTACAACTACAGCACCAGAATTGTGCTGCTGAAGTAAGTCTGTTTTTTGAAATTTTTTTTATAAAAAAAAGTTTTCCCAAAAAAAGCATTTTATGCCATTTTTAGGTTTTGTAGGGACTCCTGATGACGTTTTGAGACATCTCCTACAACTACAGCACCAGAATTGTACTGCTGAAGCAAGTCGGTTTTTTGGCATTTTTACGACAGGGTCCCCCCTTACGACGTTTTAGCAAAAAATGTTTTTCGTTAAAAATGCATTTTCTTACATTTTCTTACATTTACGGGTTTAGTCGGGACTCCTGATGACGTTTTGAGACATCTCCTACAACTACAGCACCAAAATTGTGCTGCTGAAGCAAGTCCGTTTTTTGGAAATTTTTTTTGTAAAAAAAAAGTTTTCCCAAAAAAGCATTTTATGCCATTTTTAGGTTTTGTAGGGACTCCTGATGACGTTTTGAGACATCTCCTACAACTACAGCACCAGAATTGTACTGCTGAAGCAAGTCGGTTTTTTGGCATTTTTACGACAGGGTCCCTTACGACATTTTAGCAAAAAATGTTTTTCGTAAAAAATGCATTTTCTTACATTTTCTTACATTTACGGGTTTAGTCGGGACTCCTGATGACGTTTTGAGACATCTCCTACAACTACAGCACCAGAATTGTGCTGCTGAAGCAAGTCTGATTTTTGAATTTTTTTTTGTAAAAAAAAAGTTTTCCCAAAAAAAGCATTTTATGCCATTTTTAGGTTTTGTAGGGACTCCTGATGACGTTTTGAGACATCTCCTACAACTACAGCACCAGAATTGTACTGCTGAAGCAAGTCCGTTTTTTGGCATTTTTACGACAGGGTCCCCCCTTACGACATTTTAGCAAAAAATGTTTTTCGTAAAAAATGCATTTTCTTACATTTTCTTACATTTACGGGTTTAGTCGGGACTCCTGATGACGTTTTGAGACATCTCCTACAACTACAGCACCAGAATTGTGCTGCTGAAGCAAGTCTGTTTTTTGAATTTTTTTTTGTAAAAAAAAAGTTTTCCCAAAAAAAGCATTTTATGCCATTTTTTGGGTTTTGTAGGGACTCCTGATGACGTTTTAAGACATCTCCTACAACTACAGCACCAGAATTGTGCTGCTGAAGCAAGTCCGTTTTTTGGCATTTTTACGACAGGGTCCCCCCTTACGACATTTTAGGAAAAAATCTTTTTCGTAAAAAATGCATTTTCTTACATTTACGGGTTTAGTCGGGACTCCTGATGACGTTTTGAGACATCTCCTACAACTACAGCACCAGAATTGTGCTGCTGAAGCAAGTCTGTTTTTTGAAATTTTTTTTATAAAAAAAAAGTTTTCCCAAAAAAAGCATTTTATGCCATTTTTAGGTTTTGTAGGGACTCCTGATGACGTTTTGAGACATCTCCTACAACTACAGCACCAGAATTGTACTGCTGAAGCAAGTCGGTTTTTTGGCATTTTTACGACAGGGTCCCCCCTTACGACGTTTAAGCAAAAAATGTTTTTCGTAAAAAATGCATTTTCTTAAATTTTCTTACATTTAGGGGTTTAGTCGGGACTCCTGATGACGTTTTGAGACATCTCCTACAACTACAGCACCAGAATTGTGCTGCTGAAGCAAGTCTGATTTTTGAATTTTTTTTTGTAAAAAAAAAGTTTTCCCAAAAAAAGCATTTTATGCCATTTTTAGGTTTTGTAGGGACTCCTGATGACGTTTTGAGACATCTCCTACAACTACAGCGCCAGAATTGTACTGCTGAAGCAAGTCCGTTTTTTGGCATTTTTACGACAGGGTCCCCCCTTACGACATTTTAGCAAAAAATGTTTTTCGTAAAAAATGCATTTTCTTACATTTTCTTACATTTACGGGTTTAGTCGGGACTCCTGATGACGTTTTGAGACATCTCCTACAACTACAGCACCAGAATTGTGCTGCTGAAGCATGTCCGTTTTTTGGAAAAAAATTTTGTAAAAAAAAAGTTTTCCCAAAAAAAGCATTTTATGCCATTTTTAGGTTTTGTAGGGACTCCTGATGACGTTTTGAGACATCTCCTACAACTACAGCACCAGAATTGTGCTGCTGAAGCAAGTCTGTTTTTTGAATTTTTTTTTGTAAAAAAAGAGTTTTCCCAAAAAAAGCATTTTATGCCATTTTTAGGTTTTGTAGGGACTCCTGATGACGTTTTAAGACATCTCCTACAACTACAGCACCAGAATTGTGCTGCTGAAGCAAGTCAGTTTTTTGGAATTTTTACGACAGGGTCCCCCCTTACGACATTTTAGCAAAAAATCTTTTTCGTAAAAAATGCATTTTCTTACATTTACGGGTTTAGTCGGGACTCCTGATGACGTTTTGAGACATCTCCTACAACTACAGCACCAGAATTGTGCTGCTGAAGCAAGTCCGTTTTTTGGAAATTTTTTTTGTAAAAAAAAAGGTTTCCCAAAAAAAGCATTTTATGCCATTTTTAGGTTTTGTAGGGACTCCTGATGACGTTTTGAGACATCTCCTACAACTACAGCACCAGAATTGTACTGCTGAAGCAAGTCCGTTTTTTGGCATTTTTACGACAGGGTCCCCCCTTACGACATTTTAGCAAAAAATGTTTTTCTTAAAAAATGCATTTTCTTACATTTACGGGTTTAGTCGGGACTCCTGATGACGTTTTGAGACATCTCCTACAACTACAGCACCA
Source organism: Entelurus aequoreus (assembly GCF_033978785.1). Lineage (NCBI taxonomy): Eukaryota > Metazoa > Chordata > Actinopteri > Syngnathiformes > Syngnathidae > Entelurus > Entelurus aequoreus. The sequence goes on from NW_026907975.1 coordinate 198,048, forward strand.
GAATTGTGCTGCTGAAGCAAGTCCGTTTTTTGGAATTTTTTTTTGTAAAAAAAAAAGTTTTCCAAAAAAAACATTTTATGCCATTTTTCGGTTTTGTAGGGACTCCTGATGACGTTTTGAGACATCTCCTACAACTACAGCACCAGAATTGTACTGCTGAAGCAAGTCCGTTTTTTGGCATTTTTACGACAGGGTCCCCCCTTACGACATTTTAGCAAAAAATGTTTTTCGTAAAAAATGCATTTTCTTACATTTTCTTACATTTACGGGTTTAGTCGGGACTCCTGATGACGTTTTGAGACATCTCCTACAACTACAGCACCAGAATTGTGCTGCTGAAGCAAGTCTGATTTTTGAATTTTTTTTTGTAAAAAAAAAGTTTTCCCAAAAAAAGCATTTTATGCCATTTTTAGGTTTTGTAGGGACTCCTGATGACGTTTTGAGACATCTCCTACAACTACAGCACCAGAATTGTACTGCTGAAGCAAGTCGGTTTTTTGGCATTTTTACGACAGGGTCCCCCCTTACGATGTTTTAGCAAAAAATGTTTTTCGTAAAAAATGCATTTTCTTACATTTTCTTACATTTAGGGGTTTAGTCGGGACTCCTGATGACGTTTTGAGACATCTCCTACAACTACAGCACCAGAATTGTGCTGCTGAAGCAAGTCTGTTTTTTGAAATTTTTTTTGTAAAAAAAAAGTTTTCCCAAAAAAAGCATTTCATGCCATTTTTAGGTTTTGTAGGGACTCCTGATGACGTTTTGAGACATCTCCTACAACTACAGCACCAGAATTGTACTGCTGAAGAAAGTCAGTTTTTTGGCATTTTTACGACAGGGTCCCCCCTTACGACATTTTAGCAAAACATGTTTTCCTTAAAAAATGCATTTTCTTACATTTTCTTACATTTACGGGTTTAGTCGGGACTCCTGATGACGTTTTGAGACATCTCCTATAACTACAGCACCAGAATTGTGCTGCTGAAGCAAGTCTGTTTTTTGAATTTTTTTTTGTAAAAAAAGAGTTTTCCCAAAAAAAGCATTTTATGCCATTTTTAGGTTTTGTAGGAACTCCTGATGACGTTTTAAGACATCTCCTACAACTACAGCACCAGAATTGTGCTGCTGAAGCAAGTCTGTTTTTTGAATTTTTTTTTGTAAAAAAAAAAGTTTTCCCAAAAAAAGCATTTCATGCCATTTTTAGGTTTTGTAGGGACTCCTGATGACGTTTTGAGACATCTCCTAGAACTACAGCACCAGAATTGTACTGCTGAAGCAAGTCAGTTTTTTGGCATTTTTACGACAGGGTCCCCCCTTACAACATTTTAGCAAAAAATGTTTTTCGTAAAAAATGCATTTTCTTACATTTACGGGTTTAGTCGGGACTCCTGATGACGTTTTGAGACATCTCCTACAACTACAGCACCAGAATTGTGCTGCTGAAGCAAGTCTGTTTTTTGAATTTTTTTTTGTAAAAAAAAAGTTTTCCCAAAAAAAGCATTTTATGCCATTTTTAGGTTTTGTAGGGACTCCTGATGACGTTTTAAGACATCTCCTACAACTACAGCACCAGAATTGTGCTGCTGAAGCAAGTCAGTTTTTTGGAATTTTTACGACAGGGTCCCCCCTTACGAAATTTTAGCAAAAAATCTTTTTCGTAAAAAATGCATTTTCTTACATTTTCTTACATTTACGGGTTTAGTCGGGACTCCTGATGACGTTTTGAGACATCTCCTATAACTACAGCACCAGAATTGTGCTGCTGAAGCAAGTCTGTTTTTTGAATTTTTTTTTGTAAAAAAAGAGTTTTCCCAAAAAAAGCATTTTATGCCATTTTTAAGTTTTGTAGGGACTCCTGATGACGTTTTAAGACATCTCCTACAACTACAGCACCAGAATTGTGCTGCTGAAGCAAGTCAGTTTTTTGGAATTTTTACGACAGGGTCCCCCCTTACGACATTTTAGCAAAAAATCTTTTTCGTAAAAAATGCATTTTCTTACATTTTCTTACATTTACGGGTTTAGTCGGGACTCCTGATGACGTTTTGAGACATCTCCTACAACTACAGCACCAGAATTGTGCTGCTGAAGCAAGTCCGTTTTTTGGAAAAATTTTTTGTAAAAAAAAAGGTTTCCCAAAAAAAGCATTTTATGCCATTTTTAGGTTTTGTAGGGACTCCTGATGACGTTTTGAGACATCTCCTACAACTACAGCACCAGAATTGTACTGCTGAAGCAAGTCCGTTTTTTGGCATTTTTACGACAGGGTCCCCCCTTACGACATTTTAGCAAAAAATGTTTTTCTTAAAAAATGCATTTTCTTACATTTTCTTACATTTACGGGTTTAGTCGGGACTCCTGATGACGTTTTGAGACATCTCCTACAACTACAGCACCAGAATTGTGCTGCTGAAGCAAGTCCGTTTTTTGGAATTTTTTTTTGTAAAAAAAAAAGTTTTCCAAAAAAAACATTTTATGCCATTTTTAGGTTTTGTAGGGACTCCTGATGACGTTTTGAGACATCTCCTACAACTACAGCACCAGAATTGTACTGCTGAAGCAAGTCCGTTTTTTGGCATTTTTACGACAGGGTACCCCCTTACGACATTTTAGCAAAAAATGTTTTTCGTAAAAAATGCATTTTCTTACATTTTCTTACATTTACGGGTTTAGTCGGGACTCCTGATGACGTTTTGAGACATCTCCTACAACTACAGCACCAGAATTGTGCTGCTGAAGCAAGTCCGTTTTTTGGAATTTTTTTTTGTAAAAAAAAAGTTTTCCCAAAAAAAGCATTTTATGCCATTTTTAGGTTTTGTAGGGACTCCTGATGACGTTTTGAGACATCTCCTACAACTACAGCACCAGAATTGTACTGCTGAAGCAAGTCGGTTTTTTGGCATTTTTACGACAGGGTCCCCCCTTACGACATTTTAGCAAAAAATGTTTTTCGTAAAAAATGCATTTTCTTACATTTTCTTACATTTACGGGTTTAGTCGGGACTCCTGATGACGTTTTGAGACATCTCCTACAACTACAGCACCAGAATTGTGCTGCTGAAGCAAGTCCGTTTTTTGGAATTTTTTTTTGTAAAAAAAAAAGTTTTCCAAAAAAAACATTTTATGCCATTTTTAGGTTTTGTAGGGACTCCTGATGACGTTTTGAGACATCTCCTACAACTACAGCACCAGAATTGTACTGCTGAAGCAAGTCCGTTTTTTGGCATTTTTACGACAGGGTCTCCCCCCTTACGACATTTTAGCAAAAAATGTTTTTCGTAAAAAATGCATTTTCTTACATTTTCTTACATTTACGGGTTTAGTCGGGACTCCTGATGACGTTTTGAGACATCTCCTACAACTACAGCACCAGAATTGTGCTGCTGAAGTAAGTCTGTTTTTTGAAAAAATTTTTATAAAAAAAAGTTTTCCTAAAAAAAGCATTTTATGCCATTTTTAGGTTTTGTAGGGACTCCTGATGACGTTTTGAGACATCTCCTACAACTACAGCACCAGAATTGTACTGCTGAAGCAAGTCGGTTTTTTGGCATTTTTACGACAGGGTCCCCCCTTACGACGTTTTAGCAAAAAATGTTTTTCGTAAAAAATGCATTTTCTTACATTTTCTTACATTTACGGGTTTAGTCGGGACTCCTGATGACGTTTTGAGACATCTCCTACAACTACAGCACCAGAATTGTGCTGCTGAAGCAAGTCCGTTTTTTGGAATTTTTTTTTGTAAAAAAAAAGTTTTCCCAAAAAAGCATTTTATGCCATTTTTAGGTTTTGTAGGGACTCCTGATGACGTTTTGAGACATCTCCTACAACTACAGCACCAGAATTGTACTGCTGAAGCAAGTCGGTTTTTTGGCATTTTTACGACAGGGTCCCCCCTTACGACATTTTAGCAAAAAATGTTTTTCGTAAAAAATGCATTTTCTTACATTTACGGGTTTAGTCGGGACTCCTGATGACGTTTTGAGACATCTCCTACAACTACAGCACCAGAATTGTGCTGCTGAAGCAAGTCTGATTTTTGAAATTTTTTTTGTAAAAAAAAAGTTTTCCCAAAAAAAGCATTTTATGCCATTTTTAGGTTTTGTAGGGACTCCTGATGACGTTTTGAGACATCTCCTACAACTACAGCACCAGAATTGTACTACTGAAGCAAGTCCGTTTTTTGGCATTTTTACGACAGGGTCCCCCCTTACGACATTTTAGCAAAAAATGTTTTTCGTAAAAAATGCATTTTCTTACATTTTCTTACATTTACGGGTTTAGTCGGGACTCCTGATGACGTTTTGAGACATCTCCTACAACTACAGCACCAGAATTGTGCTGCTGAAGCAAGTCCGTTTTTTGGCATTTTTACGACAGGGTCCCCCCTTACGACATTTTAGGAAAAAATCTTTTTCGTAAAAAATGCATTTTCTTACATTTACGGGTTTAGTCGGGACTCCTGATGACGTTTTGAGACATCTCCTACAACTACAGCACCAGAATTGTGCTGCTGAAGCAAGTCTGTTTTTTGAAAAATTTTTTATAAAAAAAAAGTTTTCCCAAAAAAAGCATTTTATGCCATTTTTAGGTTTTGTAGGGACTCCTGATGACGTTTTGAGACATCTCCTACAACTACAGCACCAGAATTGTACTGCTGAAGCAAGTCGGTTTTTTGGCATTTTTACGACAGGGTCCCCCCTTACGACGTTTAAGCAAAAAATGTTTTTCGTAAAAAATGCATTTTCTTACATTTTCTTACATTTACGGGTTTAGTCGGGACTCCTGATGACGTTTTGAGACATCTCCTACAACTACAGCACCAGAATTGTGCTGCTGAAGCATGTCCGTTTTTTGGAAAAAAAATTTGTAAAAAAAAAGTTTTCCCAAAAAAAGCATTTTATGCCATTTTTAGGTTTTGTAGGGACTCCTGATGACGTTTTGAGACATCTCCTACAACTACAGCACCAGAATTGTACTGCTGAAGCAAGTCGTTTTTTTGGCATTTTTACGACAGGGTCCCCCCTTACGAAATTTTAGCAAAAAATCTTTTTCGTAAAAAATGCATTTTCTTACATTTTCTTACATTTACGGGTTTAGTCGGGACTCCTGATGACGTTTTGAGACATCTCCTATAACTAGAGCACCAGAATTGTGCTGCTGAAGCAAGTCTGTTTTTTGAAATTTTTTTTGTAAAAAAAGAGTTTTCCCAAAAAAAGCATTTTATGCCATTTTTAGGTTTTGTAGGGACTCCTGATGACGTTTTAAGACATCTCCTACAACTACAGCACCAGAATTGTGCTGCTGAAGCAAGTCTGTTTTTTGAATTTTTTTTTGTAAAAAAAGAGTTTTCCCAAAAAAAGCATTTTATGCCATTTTTAAGTTTTGTAGGGACTCCTGATGACGTTTTAAGACATCTCCTACAACTACAGCACCAGAATTGTGCTGCTGAAGCAAGTCAGTTTTTTGGAATTTTTACGACAGGGTCCCCCCTTACGACATTTTAGCAAAAAATCTTTTTCGTAAAAAATGCATTTTCTTACATTTTCTTACATTTACGGGTTTAGTCGGGACTCCTGATGACGTTTTGAGACATCTCCTACAACTACAGCACCAGAATTGTGCTGCTGAAGCAAGTCCGTTTTTTGGAAAAAATTTTTGTAAAAAAAAAGGTTTCCCAAAAAAAGCATTTTATGCCATTTTTAGGTTTTGTAGGGACTCCTGATGACGTTTTGAGACATCTCCTACAACTACAGCACCAGAATTGTACTGCTGAAGCAAGTCCGTTTTTTGGCATTTTTACGACAGGGTCCCCCCTTACGACATTTTAGCAAAAAATGTTTTTCTTAAAAAATGCATTTTCTTACATTTTCTTACATTTACGGGTTTAGTCGGGACTCCTGATGACGTTTTGAGACATCTCCTACAACTACAGCACCAGAATTGTGCTGCTGAAGCAAGTCCGTTTTTTGGAATTTTTTTTTGTAAAAAAAAAAGTTTTCCAAAAAAAACATTTTATGCCATTTTTAGGTTTTGTAGGGACTCCTGATGACGTTTTGAGACATCTCCTACAACTACAGCACCAGAATTGTACTGCTGAAGCAAGTCCGTTTTTTGGCATTTTTACGACAGGGTACCCCCTTACGACATTTTAGCAAAAAATGTTTTTCGTAAAAAATGCATTTTCTTACATTTTCTTACATTTACGGGTTTAGTCGGGACTCCTGATGACGTTTTGAGACATCTCCTACAACTACAGCACCAGAATTGTGCTGCTGAAGTAAGTCTGTTTTTTGAATTTTTTTTTATAAAAAAAAGTTTTCCCAAAAAAAGCACTTTATGCCATTTTTAGGTTTTGTAGGGACTCCTGATGACGTTTTGAGACATCTCCTACAACTACAGCACCAGAATTGTACTGCTGAAGCAAGTCGGTTTTTTGGCATTTTTACGACAGGGTCCCCCCTTACGACGTTTTAGCAAAAAATGTTTTTCGTAAAAAATGCATTTTCTTACATTTTCTTACATTTACGGGTTTAGTCGGGACTCCTGATGACGTTTTGAGACATCTCCTACAACTACAGCACCAGAATTGTGCTGCTGAAGCAAGTCCGTTTTTTGGAATTTTTTTTTGTAAAAAAAAAGTTTTCCCAAAAAAAGCATTTTATGCCATTTTTAAGTTTTGTAGGGACTCCTGATGACGTTTTGAGACATCTCCTACAACTACAGCACCAGAATTGTACTGCTGAAGCAAGTCGGTTTTTTGGCATTTTTACGACAGGGTCCCCCCTTACGACATTTTAGCAAAAAATGTTTTTCGTAAAAAATGCATTTTCTTACATTTTCTTACATTTACGGGTTTAGTCGGGACTCCTGATGACGTTTTGAGACATCTCCTACAACTACAGCAGCAGAATTGTGCTGCTGAAGCAAGTCTGATTTGAATTTTTTTTTGTAAAAAAAAAGTTTTCCCAAAAAAAGCATTTTATGCCATTTTTAGGTTTTGTAGGGACTCCTGATGACGTTTTAAGACATCTCCTACAACTACAGCACCAGAATTGTACTGCTGAAGCAAGTCGGTTTTTTGGCATTTTTACGACAGGGTCCCCCCTTACGATGTTTTAGCAAAAAACGTTTTTCGTAAAAAATGCATTTTCTTACATTTTCTTACATTTAGGGGTTTAGTCGGGACTCCTGATGACGTTTTGAGACATCTCCTACAACTACAGCACCAGAATTGTGCTGCTGAAGCAAGTCTGTTTTTTGAAAAATTTTTTGTAAAAAAAAAGTTTTCCCAAAAAAAGCATTTCATGCCATTTTTAGGTTTTGTAGGGACTCCTGATGACGTTTTGAGACATCTCCTACAACTACAGCACCAGAATTGTACTGCTGAAGAAAGTCAGTTTTTTGGCATTTTTACGACAGGGTCCCCCCTTACGACATTTTAGCAAAAAATGTTTTTCGTAAAAAATGCATTTTCTTACATTTTCTTACATTTACGGGTTTAGTCGGGACTCCTGATGACGTTTTGAGACATCTCCTACAACTACAGCACCAGAATTGTGCTGCTGAAGTAAGTCTGTTTTTTGAAAATTTTTTTATAAAAAAAAGTTTTCCCAAAAAAAGCATTTTATGCCATTTTTAGGTTTTGTAGGGACTCCTGATGACGTTTTGAGACATCTCCTACAACTACAGCACCAGAATTGTACTGCTGAAGCAAGTCCGTTTTTTGGAATTTTTTTTTGTAAAAAAAAAGTTTTCCAAAAAAAACATTTTATGCCATTTTTAGGTTTTGTAGGGACTCCTGATGACGTTTTGAGACATCTCCTACAACTACAGCACCAGAATTGTACTGCTGAAGCAAGTCCGTTTTTTGGCATTTTTACGACAGGGTCCCCCCTTACGACATTTTAGCAAAAAATGTTTTTCGTAAAAAATGCATTTTCTTACATTTTCTTACATTTACGGGTTTAGTCGGGACTCCTGATGACGTTTTGAGACATCTCCTACAACTACAGCAGCAGAATTGTGCTGCTGAAGCAAGTCTGATTTTTGAATTTTTTTTTGTAAAAAAAAAGTTTTCCCAAAAAAAGCATTTTGTGCCATTTTTAGGTTTTGTAGGGACTCCTGATGACGTTTTGAGACATATCCTACAACTACAGCACCAGAATTGTACTGCTGAAGCAAGTCCGTTTTTTGGCATTTTTACGACAGGGTCCCCCCTTACGACATTTTAGCAAAAAATGTTTTTCGTAAAAAATGCATTTTCTTACATTTTCTTACATTTACGGGTTTAGTCGGGACTCCTGATGACGTTTTGAGACATCTCCTACAACTACAGCACCAGAATTGTGCTGCTGAAGCAAGTCTGTTTTTTGAATTTTTTTTTGTAAAAAAAAAGTTTTCCCAAAAAAAGCATTTTATGCCATTTTTAGGTTTTGTAGGGACTCCTGATGACGTTTTAAGACATCTCCTACAACTACAGCACCAGAATTGTGCTGCTGAAGCAAGTCCGTTTTTTGGCATTTTTACGACAGGGTCCCCCCTTACGACATTTTAGGAAAAAATCTTTTTCGTAAAAAATGCATTTTCTTACATTTACGGGTTTAGTCGGGACTCCTGATGACGTTTTGAGACATCTCCTACAACTACAGCACCAGAATTGTGCTGCTGAAGCAAGTCTGTTTTTTGAAATTTTTTTTATAAAAAAAAAGTTTTCCCAAAAAAAGCATTTTATGCCATTTTTAGGTTTTGTAGGGACTCCTGATGACGTTTTGAGACATCTCCTACAACTACAGCACCAGAATTGTACTGCTGAAGCAAGTCGGTTTTTTGGCATTTTTACGACAGGGTCCCCCCTTACGACGTTTAAGCAAAAAATGTTTTTCGTAAAAAATGCATTTTCTTAAATTTTCTTACATTTAGGGGTTTAGTCGGGACTCCTGATGACGTTTTGAGACATCTCCTACAACTACAGCACCATAATTGTGCTGCTGAAGCAAGTCTGATTTTTGAAATTTTTTTTGTAAAAAAAAAGTTTTCCCAAAAAAAGCATTTTATGCCATTTTTAGGTTTTGTAGGGACTCCTGATGACGTTTTGAGACATCTCCTACAACTACAGCGCCAGAATTGTACTGCTGAAGCAAGTCCGTTTTTTGGCATTTTTACGACAGGGTCCCCCCTTACGACATTTTAGCAAAAAATGTTTTTCGTAAAAAATGCATTTTCTTACATTTTCTTACATTTACGGGTTTAGTCGGGACTCCTGATGACGTTTTGAGACATCTCCTACAACTACAGCACCAGAATTGTGCTGCTGAAGCATGTCCGTTTTTTGGAAAAAATTTTTGTAAAAAAAAAGTTTTCCCAAAAAAAGCATTTTATGCCATTTTTAGGTTTTGTAGGGACTCCTGATGACGTTTTGAGACATCTCCTACAACTACAGCACCAGAATTGTGCTGCTGAAGCAAGTCTGTTTTTTGAATTTTTTTTTGTAAAAAAAGAGTTTTCCCAAAAAAAGCATTTTATGCCATTTTTAGGTTTTGTAGGGACTCCTGATGACGTTTTAAGACATCTCCTACAACTACAGCACCAGAATTGTGCTGCTGAAGCAAGTCAGTTTTTTGGAATTTTTACGACAGGGTCCCCCCTTACGACATTTTAGCAAAAAATCTTTTTCGTAAAAAATGCATTTTCTTACATTTTCTTACATTTACGGGTTTAGTCGGGACTCCTGATGACGTTTTGAGACATCTCCTACAACTACAGCACCAGAATTGTGCTGCTGAAGCAAGTCCGTTTTTTGGAATTTTTTTTTGTAAAAAAAAAGGTTTCCCAAAAAAAGCATTTTATGCCATTTTTAGGTTTTGTAGGGACTCCTGATGACGTTTTGAGACATCTCCTACAACTACAGCACCAGAATTGTACTGCTGAAGCAAGTCCGTTTTTTGGCATTTTTACGACAGGGTCCCCCCTTACGACATTTTAGCAAAAAATCTTTTTCTTAAAAAATGCATTTTCTTACATTTACGGGTTTAGTCGGGACTCCTGATGACGTTTTGAGACATCTCCTACAACTACAGCACCAGAATTGTGCTGCTGAAGCAAGTCCGTTTTTTGGAATTTTTTTTTGTAAAAAAAAAAGTTTTCCAAAAAAAAACATTTTATGCCATTTTTAGGTTTTGTAGGGACTCCTGATGACGTTTTGAGACATCTCCTACAACTACAGCACCAGAATTGTACTGCTGAAGCAAGTCCGTTTTTTGGCATTTTTACGACAGGGTCCCCCCTTACGACATTTTAGCAAAAAATGTTTTTCGTAAAAAATGCATTTTCTTACATTTTCTTACATTTACGGGTTTAGTCGGGACTCCTGATGACGTTTTGAGACATCTCCTACAACTACAGCACCAGAATTGTGCTGCTGAAGCAAGTCTGTTTTTTGAAATTTTTTTTGTAAAAAAAAAGTTTTCCCAAAAAAAGCATTTCATGCCATTTTTAGGTTTTGTAGGGACTCCTGATGACGTTTTGAGACATCTCCTACAACTACAGCACCAGAATTGTACTGCTGAAGAAAGTCAGTTTTTTGGCATTTTTACGACAGGGTCCCCCCTTACGACATTTTAGCAAAACATGTTTTCCTTAAAAAATGCATTTTCTTACATTTACGGGTTTAGTCGGGACTCCTGATGACGTTTTGAGACATCTCCTATAACTACAGCACCAGAATTGTGCTGCTGAAGCAAGTCTGTTTTTTGAATTTTTTTTTGTAAAAAAAGAGTTTTCCCAAAAAAAGCATTTTATGCCATTTTTAGGTTTTGTAGGGACTCCTGATGACGTTTTAAGACATCTCCTACAACTACAGCACCAGAATTGTGCTGCTGAAGCAAGTCTGTTTTTTGAATTTTTTTTTGTAAAAAAAAAGTTTTCCCAAAAAAAGCATTTCATGCCATTTTTAGGTTTTGTAGGGACTCCTGATGACGTTTTGAGACATCTCCTACAACTACAGCACCAGAATTGTGCTGCTGAAGCAAGTCTGTTTTTTGAATTTTTTTTTGTAAAAAAAAAGTTTTCCCAAAAAAAGCATTTCATGCCATTTTTAGGTTTTGTAGGGACTCCTGATGACGTTTTGAGACATCTCCTACAACTACAGCACCAGAATTGTACTGCTGAAGACAGTCAGTTTTTTGGCATTTTTACGACAGGGTCCCCCCTTACGACATTTTAGCAAAACATGTTTTCCTTAAAAAATGCATTTTCTTACATTTTCTTACATTTACGGGTTTAGTCGGGACTCCTGATGACGTTTTGAGACATCTCCTATAACTACAGCACCAGAATTGTGCTGCTGAAGCAAGTCTGTTTTTTGAATTTTTTTTTGTAAAAAAAGAGTTTTCCCAAAAAAAGCATTTTATGCCATTTTTAGGTTTTGTAGGGACTCCTGATGACGTTTTAAGACATCTCCTACAACTACAGCACCAGAATTGTGCTGCTGAAGCAAGTCAGTTTTTTGGAATTTTTACGACAGGGTCCCCCCTTACGACATTTTAGCAAAAAATGTTTTTCGTAAAAAATGCATTTTCTTACATTTTCTTACATTTACGGGTTTAGTCGGGACTCCTGATGACGTTTTGAGACATCTCCTACAACTACAGCACCAGAATTGTGCTGCTGAAGCAAGTCCGTTTTTTGGAAATTTTTTTTGTAAAAAAAAAGTTTTCCCAAAAAAAGCATTTTATGCCATTTTTAGGTTTTGTAGGGACTCCTGATGATGTTTTGAGACATCTCCTACAACTACAGCACCAGAATTGTACTGCTGAAGCAAGTCCGTTTTTTGGCATTTTTACGACAGGGTCCCCCCTTACGACATTTTAGCAAAAAATGTTTTTCGTAAAAAATGCATTTTCTTACATTTACGGGTTTAGTCGGGACTCCTGATGACGTTTTGAGACATCTCCTACAACTACAGCACCAGAATTGTGCTGCTGAAGCAAGTCTGTTTTTTGAATTTTTTTTTGTAAAAAAAAAGTTTTCCCAAAAAAAGCATTTTATGCCATTTTTAGGTTTTGTAGGGACTCCTGATGACGTTTTAAGACATCTCCTACAACTACAGCACCAGAATTGTGCTGCTGAAGCAAGTCAGTTTTTTGGAATTTTTACGACAGGGTCCCCCCTTACGACATTTTAGCAAAAAATGTTTTTCGTAAAAAATGCATTTTCTTACATTTTCTTACATTTACGGGTTTAGTCGGGACTCCTGATGACGTTTTGAGACATCTCCTACAACTACAGCACCAGAATTGTGCTGCTGAAGCAAGTCTGTTTTTTGAATTTTTTTTTGTAAAAAAAAAGTTTTCCCAAAAAAAGCATTTTATGCCATTTTTAGGTTTTGTAGGGACTCCTGATGACGTTTTGAGACATCTCCTACAACTACAGCACCAGAATTGTGCTGCTGAAGCAAGTCAGTTTTTTGGAATTTTTACGACAGGGTCCCCCCTTACGACATTTTAGCAAAAAATGTTTTTCTTAAAAAATGCATTTTCTTACATTTACGGGTTTAGTCGGGACTCCTGATGACGTTTTGAGACATCTCCTACAACTACAGCACCAGAATTGTGCTGCTGAAGCAAATCCGTTTTTTGGAAAATTTTTTGTAAAAAAAAAGTTTTCCCAAAAAAAGCATTTTATGCCATTTTTAGGTTTTGTAGGGACTCCTGATGACGTTTTGAGACATTTCCTACAACTACAGCACCAGAATTGTACTGCTGAAGCAAGTCCGTTTTTTGGCATTTTTACGACAGGGTCCCCCCTTACGACATTTTAGCAAAAAATCTTTTTCGTAAAAAATGCATTTTCTTACATTTTCTTACATTTACGGGTTTAGTCGGGACTCCTGATGACGTTTTGAGACATCTCCTACAACTACAGCACCAGAATTGTGCTGCTGAAGCAAGTCCGTTTTTTGGAATTTTTTTTTGTAAAAAAAAAGGTTTCCCAAAAAAAGCATTTTATGCCATTTTTAGGTTTTGTAGGGACTCCTGATGACGTTTTGAGACATCTCCTACAACTACAGCACCAGAATTGTACTGCTGAAGCAAGTCCGTTTTTTGGCATTTTTACGACAGGGTCCCCCCTTACGACATTTTAGCAAAAAATGTTTTTCTTAAAAAATGCATTTTCTTACATTTTCTTACATTTACGGGTTTAGTCGGGACTCCTGATGACGTTTTGAGACATCTCCTATAACTAGAGCACCAGAATTGTGCTGCTGAAGCAAGTCTGTTTTTTGAAATTTTTTTGTAAAAAAAGAGTTTTCCCAAAAAAAGCATTTTATGCCATTTTTAGGTTTTGTAGGGACTCCTGATGACGTTTTAAGACATCTCCTACAACTACAGCACCAGAATTGTGCTGCTGAAGCAAGTCTGTTTTTTGAATTTTTTTTTGTAAAAAAAGAGTTTTCCCAAAAAAAGCATTTTATGCCATTTTTAAGTTTTGTAGGGACTCCTGATGACGTTTTAAGACATCTCCTACAACTACAGCACCAGAATTGTGCTGCTGAAGCAAGTCAGTTTTTTGGAATTTTTACGACAGGGTCCCCCCTTACGACATTTTAGCAAAAAATCTTTTTCGTAAAAAATGCATTTTCTTACATTTTCTTACATTTACGGGTTTAGTCGGGACTCCTGATGACGTTTTGAGACATCTCCTACAACTACAGCACCAGAATTGTGCTGCTGAAGCAAGTCCGTTTTTTGGAAAAAATTTTTGTAAAAAAAAAGGTTTCCCAAAAAAAGCATTTTATGCCATTTTTAGGTTTTGTAGGGACTCCTGATGACGTTTTGAGACATCTCCTACAACTACAGCACCAGAATTGTACTGCTGAAGCAAGTCCGTTTTTTGGCATTTTTACGACAGGGTCCCCCCTTACGACATTTTAGCAAAAAATGTTTTTCTTAAAAAATGCATTTTCTTACATTTTCTTACATTTACGGGTTTAGTCGGGACTCCTGATGACGTTTTGAGACATCTCCTACAACTACAGCACCAGAATTGTGCTGCTGAAGCAAGTCCGTTTTTTGGAATTTTTTTTTGTAAAAAAAAAAGTTTTCCAAAAAAAACATTTTATGCCATTTTTAGGTTTTGTAGGGACTCCTGATGACGTTTTGAGACATCTCCTACAACTACAGCACCAGAATTGTACTGCTGAAGCAAGTCCGTTTTTTGGCATTTTTACGACAGGGTACCCCCTTACGACATTTTAGCAAAAAATGTTTTTCGTAAAAAATGCATTTTCTTACATTTTCTTACATTTACGGGTTTAGTCGGGACTCCTGATGACGTTTTGAGACATCTCCTACAACTACAGCACCAGAATTGTGCTGCTGAAGTAAGTCTGTTTTTTGAATTTTTTTTTATAAAAAAAAGTTTTCCCAAAAAAAGCACTTTATGCCATTTTTAGGTTTTGTAGGGACTCCTGATGACGTTTTGAGACATCTCCTACAACTACAGCACCAGAATTGTACTGCTGAAGCAAGTCGGTTTTTTGGCATTTTTACGACAGGGTCCCCCCTTACGACGTTTTAGCAAAAAATGTTTTTCGTAAAAAATGCATTTTCTTACATTTTCTTACATTTACGGGTTTAGTCGGGACTCCTGATGACGTTTTGAGACATCTCCTACAACTACAGCACCAGAATTGTGCTGCTGAAGCAAGTCCGTTTTTTGGAATTTTTTTTTGTAAAAAAAAAGTTTTCCCAAAAAAAGCATTTTATGCCATTTTTAAGTTTTGTAGGGACTCCTGATGACGTTTTGAGACATCTCCTACAACTACAGCACCAGAATTGTACTGCTGAAGCAAGTCGGTTTTTTGGCATTTTTACGACAGGGTCCCCCCTTACGACATTTTAGCAAAAAATGTTTTTCGTAAAAAATGCATTTTCTTACATTTTCTTACATTTACGGGTTTAGTCGGGACTCCTGATGACGTTTTGAGACATCTCCTACAACTACAGCAGCAGAATTGTGCTGCTGAAGCAAGTCTGATTTGAATTTTTTTTTGTAAAAAAAAAGTTTTCCCAAAAAAAGCATTTTATGCCATTTTTAGGTTTTGTAGGGACTCCTGATGACGTTTTAAGACATCTCCTACAACTACAGCACCAGAATTGTACTGCTGAAGCAAGTCGGTTTTTTGGCATTTTTACGACAGGGTCCCCCCTTACGATGTTTTAGCAAAAAACGTTTTTCGTAAAAAATGCATTTTCTTACATTTTCTTACATTTAGGGGTTTAGTCGGGACTCCTGATGACGTTTTGAGACATCTCCTACAACTACAGCACCAGAATTGTGCTGCTGAAGCAAGTCTGTTTTTTGAAAAATTTTTTGTAAAAAAAAAGTTTTCCCAAAAAAAGCATTTCATGCCATTTTTAGGTTTTGTAGGGACTCCTGATGACGTTTTGAGACATCTCCTACAACTACAGCACCAGAATTGTACTGCTGAAGAAAGTCAGTTTTTTGGCATTTTTACGACAGGGTCCCCCCTTACGACATTTTAGCAAAAAATGTTTTTCGTAAAAAATGCATTTTCTTACATTTTCTTACATTTACGGGTTTAGTCGGGACTCCTGATGACGTTTTGAGACATCTCCTACAACTACAGCACCAGAATTGTGCTGCTGAAGTAAGTCTGTTTTTTGAAATTTTTTTTATAAAAAAAAGTTTTCCCAAAAAAAGCATTTTATGCCATTTTTAGGTTTTGTAGGGACTCCTGATGACGTTTTGAGACATCTCCTACAACTACAGCACCAGAATTGTACTGCTGAAGCAAGTCCGTTTTTTGGAAATTTTTTTTGTAAAAAAAAAGTTTTCCAAAAAAAACATTTTATGCCATTTTTAGGTTTTGTAGGGACTCCTGATGACGTTTTGAGACATCTCCTACAACTACAGCACCAGAATTGTACTGCTGAAGCAAGTCCGTTTTTTGGCATTTTTACGACAGGGTCCCCCCTTACGACATTTTAGCAAAAAATGTTTTTCGTAAAAAATGCATTTTCTTACATTTTCTTACATTTACGGGTTTAGTCGGGACTCCTGATGACGTTTTGAGACATCTCCTACAACTACAGCAGCAGAATTGTGCTGCTGAAGCAAGTCTGATTTTTGAATTTTTTTTTGTAAAAAAAAAGTTTTCCCAAAAAAAGCATTTTATGCCATTTTTAGGTTTTGTAGGGACTCCTGATGACGTTTTGAGACATATCCTACAACTACAGCACCAGAATTGTACTGCTGAAGCAAGTCCGTTTTTTGGCATTTTTACGACAGGGTCCCCCCTTACGACATTTTAGCAAAAAATGTTTTTCGTAAAAAATGCATTTTCTTACATTTTCTTACATTTACGGGTTTAGTCGGGACTCCTGATGACGTTTTGAGACATCTCCTACAACTACAGCACCAGAATTGTGCTGCTGAAGCAAGTCTGTTTTTTGAATTTTTTTTTGTAAAAAAAAAGTTTTCCCAAAAAAAGCATTTTATGCCATTTTTAGGTTTTGTAGGGACTCCTGATGACGTTTTAAGACATCTCCTACAACTACAGCACCAGAATTGTGCTGCTGAAGCAAGTCCGTTTTTTGGCATTTTTACGACAGGGTCCCCCCTTACGACATTTTAGGAAAAAATCTTTTTCGTAAAAAATGCATTTTCTTACATTTACGGGTTTAGTCGGGACTCCTGATGACGTTTTGAGACATCTCCTACAACTACAGCACCAGAATTGTGCTGCTGAAGCATGTCCGTTTTTTGGAAAAAATTTTTGTAAAAAAAAAGTTTTCCCAAAAAAAGCATTTTATGCCATTTTTAGGTTTTGTAGGGACTCCTGATGACGTTTTGAGACATCTCCTACAACTACAGCACCAGAATTGTGCTGCTGAAGCAAGTCTGTTTTTTGAATTTTTTTTTGTAAAAAAAGAGTTTTCCCAAAAAAAGCATTTTATGCCATTTTTAGGTTTTGTAGGGACTCCTGATGACGTTTTAAGACATCTCCTACAACTACAGCACCAGAATTGTGCTGCTGAAGCAAGTCAGTTTTTTGGAATTTTTACGACAGGGTCCCCCCTTACGACATTTTAGCAAAAAATCTTTTTCGTAAAAAATGCATTTTCTTACATTTTCTTACATTTACGGGTTTAGTCGGGACTCCTGATGACGTTTTGAGACATCTCCTACAACTACAGCACCAGAATTGTGCTGCTGAAGCAAGTCCGTTTTTTGGAATTTTTTTTTGTAAAAAAAAAGGTTTCCCAAAAAAAGCATTTTATGCCATTTTTAGGTTTTGTAGGGACTCCTGATGACGTTTTGAGACATCTCCTACAACTACAGCACCAGAATTGTACTGCTGAAGCAAGTCCGTTTTTTGGCATTTTTACGACAGGGTCCCCCCTTACGACATTTTAGCAAAAAATCTTTTTCTTAAAAAATGCATTTTCTTACATTTACGGGTTTAGTCGGGACTCCTGATGACGTTTTGAGACATCTCCTACAACTACAGCACCAGAATTGTGCTGCTGAAGCAAGTCCGTTTTTTGGAATTTTTTTTTGTAAAAAAAAAAGTTTTCCAAAAAAAACATTTTATGCCATTTTTAGGTTTTGTAGGGACTCCTGATGACGTTTTGAGACATCTCCTACAACTACAGCACCAGAATTGTACTGCTGAAGCAAGTCCGTTTTTTGGCATTTTTACGACAGGGTCCCCCCTTACGACATTTTAGCAAAAAATGTTTTTCGTAAAAAATGCATTTTCTTACATTTTCTTACATTTACGGGTTTAGTCGGGACTCCTGATGACGTTTTGAGACATCTCCTACAACTACAGCACCAGAATTGTGCTGCTGAAGCAAGTCTGTTTTTTGAAATTTTTTTTGTAAAAAAAAAGTTTTCCCAAAAAAAGCATTTCATGCCATTTTTAGGTTTTGTAGGGACTCCTGATGACGTTTTGAGACATCTCCTACAACTACAGCACCAGAATTGTACTGCTGAAGAAAGTCAGTTTTTTGGCATTTTTACGACAGGGTCCCCCCTTACGACATTTTAGCAAAACATGTTTTCCTTAAAAAATGCATTTTCTTACATTTACGGGTTTAGTCGGGACTCCTGATGACGTTTTGAGACATCTCCTATAACTACAGCACCAGAATTGTGCTGCTGAAGCAAGTCTGTTTTTTGAATTTTTTTTTGTAAAAAAAGAGTTTTCCCAAAAAAAGCATTTTATGCCATTTTTAGGTTTTGTAGGGACTCCTGATGACGTTTTAAGACATCTCCTACAACTACAGCACCAGAATTGTGCTGCTGAAGCAAGTCTGTTTTTTGAATTTTTTTTTGTAAAAAAAAAGTTTTCCCAAAAAAAGCATTTCATGCCATTTTTAGGTTTTGTAGGGACTCCTGATGACGTTTTGAGACATCTCCTACAACTACAGCACCAGAATTGTGCTGCTGAAGCAAGTCTGTTTTTTGAATTTTTTTTTGTAAAAAAAAAGTTTTCCCAAAAAAAGCATTTCATGCCATTTTTAGGTTTTGTAGGGACTCCTGATGACGTTTTGAGACATCTCCTACAACTACAGCACCAGAATTGTACTGCTGAAGACAGTCAGTTTTTTGGCATTTTTACGACAGGGTCCCCCCTTACGACATTTTAGCAAAACATGTTTTCCTTAAAAAATGCATTTTCTTACATTTTCTTACATTTACGGGTTTAGTCGGGACTCCTGATGACGTTTTGAGACATCTCCTATAACTACAGCACCAGAATTGTGCTGCTGAAGCAAGTCTGTTTTTTGAATTTTTTTTTGTAAAAAAAGAGTTTTCCCAAAAAAAGCATTTTATGCCATTTTTAGGTTTTGTAGGGACTCCTGATGACGTTTTAAGACATCTCCTACAACTACAGCACCAGAATTGTGCTGCTGAAGCAAGTCAGTTTTTTGGAATTTTTACGACAGGGTCCCCCCTTACGACATTTTAGCAAAAAATGTTTTTCGTAAAAAATGCATTTTCTTACATTTTCTTACATTTACGGGTTTAGTCGGGACTCCTGATGACGTTTTGAGACATCTCCTACAACTACAGCACCAGAATTGTGCTGCTGAAGCAAGTCCGTTTTTTGGAAAATTTTTTTGTAAAAAAAAAGTTTTCCCAAAAAAAGCATTTTATGCCATTTTTAGGTTTTGTAGGGACTCCTGATGATGTTTTGAGACATCTCCTACAACTACAGCACCAGAATTGTACTGCTGAAGCAAGTCCGTTTTTTGGCATTTTTACGACAGGGTCCCCCCTTACGACATTTTAGCAAAAAATGTTTTTCGTAAAAAATGCATTTTCTTACATTTACGGGTTTAGTCGGGACTCCTGATGACGTTTTGAGACATCTCCTACAACTACAGCACCAGAATTGTGCTGCTGAAGCAAGTCTGTTTTTTGAATTTTTTTTTGTAAAAAAAAAGTTTTCCCAAAAAAAGCATTTTATGCCATTTTTAGGTTTTGTAGGGACTCCTGATGACGTTTTAAGACATCTCCTACAACTACAGCACCAGAATTGTGCTGCTGAAGCAAGTCTGTTTTTTGAATTTTTTTTTGTAAAAAAAGAGTTTTCCCAAAAAAAGCATTTTATGCCATTTTTAAGTTTTGTAGGGACTCCTGATGACGTTTTAAGACATCTCCTACAACTACAGCACCAGAATTGTGCTGCTGAAGCAAGTCAGTTTTTTGGAATTTTTACGACAGGGTCCCCCCTTACGACATTTTAGCAAAAAATCTTTTTCGTAAAAAATGCATTTTCTTACATTTTCTTACATTTACGGGTTTAGTCGGGACTCCTGATGACGTTTTGAGACATCTCCTACAACTACAGCACCAGAATTGTGCTGCTGAAGCAAGTCCGTTTTTTGGAAAAAATTTTTGTAAAAAAAAAGGTTTCCCAAAAAAAGCATTTTATGCCATTTTTAGGTTTTGTAGGGACTCCTGATGACGTTTTGAGACATCTCCTACAACTACAGCACCAGAATTGTACTGCTGAAGCAAGTCCGTTTTTTGGCATTTTTACGACAGGGTCCCCCCTTACGACATTTTAGCAAAAAATGTTTTTCTTAAAAAATGCATTTTCTTACATTTTCTTACATTTACGGGTTTAGTCGGGACTCCTGATGACGTTTTGAGACATCTCCTACAACTACAGCACCAGAATTGTGCTGCTGAAGCAAGTCCGTTTTTTGGAATTTTTTTTTGTAAAAAAAAAAGTTTTCCAAAAAAAACATTTTATGCCATTTTTAGGTTTTGTAGGGACTCCTGATGACGTTTTGAGACATCTCCTACAACTACAGCACCAGAATTGTACTGCTGAAGCAAGTCCGTTTTTTGGCATTTTTACGACAGGGTACCCCCTTACGACATTTTAGCAAAAAATGTTTTTCGTAAAAAATGCATTTTCTTACATTTTCTTACATTTACGGGTTTAGTCGGGACTCCTGATGACGTTTTGAGACATCTCCTACAACTACAGCACCAGAATTGTGCTGCTGAAGTAAGTCTGTTTTTTGAATTTTTTTTTATAAAAAAAAGTTTTCCCAAAAAAAGCACTTTATGCCATTTTTAGGTTTTGTAGGGACTCCTGATGACGTTTTGAGACATCTCCTACAACTACAGCACCAGAATTGTACTGCTGAAGCAAGTCGGTTTTTTGGCATTTTTACGACAGGGTCCCCCCTTACGACGTTTTAGCAAAAAATGTTTTTCGTAAAAAATGCATTTTCTTACATTTTCTTACATTTACGGGTTTAGTCGGGACTCCTGATGACGTTTTGAGACATCTCCTACAACTACAGCACCAGAATTGTGCTGCTGAAGCAAGTCCGTTTTTTGGAATTTTTTTTTGTAAAAAAAAAGTTTTCCCAAAAAAAGCATTTTATGCCATTTTTAAGTTTTGTAGGGACTCCTGATGACGTTTTGAGACATCTCCTACAACTACAGCACCAGAATTGTACTGCTGAAGCAAGTCGGTTTTTTGGCATTTTTACGACAGGGTCCCCCCTTACGACATTTTAGCAAAAAATGTTTTTCGTAAAAAATGCATTTTCTTACATTTTCTTACATTTACGGGTTTAGTCGGGACTCCTGATGACGTTTTGAGACATCTCCTACAACTACAGCAGCAGAATTGTGCTGCTGAAGCAAGTCTGATTTGAATTTTTTTTTGTAAAAAAAAAGTTTTCCCAAAAAAAGCATTTTATGCCATTTTTAGGTTTTGTAGGGACTCCTGATGACGTTTTAAGACATCTCCTACAACTACAGCACCAGAATTGTACTGCTGAAGCAAGTCGGTTTTTTGGCATTTTTACGACAGGGTCCCCCCTTACGATGTTTTAGCAAAAAACGTTTTTCGTAAAAAATGCATTTTCTTACATTTTCTTACATTTAGGGGTTTAGTCGGGACTCCTGATGACGTTTTGAGACATCTCCTACAACTACAGCACCAGAATTGTGCTGCTGAAGCAAGTCTGTTTTTTGAAAAATTTTTTGTAAAAAAAAAGTTTTCCCAAAAAAAGCATTTCATGCCATTTTTAGGTTTTGTAGGGACTCCTGATGACGTTTTGAGACATCTCCTACAACTACAGCACCAGAATTGTACTGCTGAAGAAAGTCAGTTTTTTGGCATTTTTACGACAGGGTCCCCCCTTACGACATTTTAGCAAAAAATGTTTTTCGTAAAAAATGCATTTTCTTACATTTTCTTACATTTACGGGTTTAGTCGGGACTCCTGATGACGTTTTGAGACATCTCCTACAACTACAGCACCAGAATTGTGCTGCTGAAGTAAGTCTGTTTTTTGAAATTTTTTTTATAAAAAAAAGTTTTCCCAAAAAAAGCATTTTATGCCATTTTTAGGTTTTGTAGGGACTCCTGATGACGTTTTGAGACATCTCCTACAACTACAGCACCAGAATTGTACTGCTGAAGCAAGTCCGTTTTTTGGAAATTTTTTTTGTAAAAAAAAAGTTTTCCAAAAAAAACATTTTATGCCATTTTTAGGTTTTGTAGGGACTCCTGATGACGTTTTGAGACATCTCCTACAACTACAGCACCAGAATTGTACTGCTGAAGCAAGTCCGTTTTTTGGCATTTTTACGACAGGGTCCCCCCTTACGACATTTTAGCAAAAAATGTTTTTCGTAAAAAATGCATTTTCTTACATTTTCTTACATTTACGGGTTTAGTCGGGACTCCTGATGACGTTTTGAGACATCTCCTACAACTACAGCAGCAGAATTGTGCTGCTGAAGCAAGTCTGATTTTTGAATTTTTTTTTGTAAAAAAAAAGTTTTCCCAAAAAAAGCATTTTATGCCATTTTTAGGTTTTGTAGGGACTCCTGATGACGTTTTGAGACATATCCTACAACTACAGCACCAGAATTGTACTGCTGAAGCAAGTCCGTTTTTTGGCATTTTTACGACAGGGTCCCCCCTTACGACATTTTAGCAAAAAATGTTTTTCGTAAAAAATGCATTTTCTTACATTTTCTTACATTTACGGGTTTAGTCGGGACTCCTGATGACGTTTTGAGACATCTCCTACAACTACAGCACCAGAATTGTGCTGCTGAAGCAAGTCTGTTTTTTGAATTTTTTTTTGTAAAAAAAAAGTTTTCCCAAAAAAAGCATTTTATGCCATTTTTAGGTTTTGTAGGGACTCCTGATGACGTTTTAAGACATCTCCTACAACTACAGCACCAGAATTGTGCTGCTGAAGCAAGTCCGTTTTTTGGCATTTTTACGACAGGGTCCCCCCTTACGACATTTTAGGAAAAAATCTTTTTCGTAAAAAATGCATTTTCTTACATTTACGGGTTTAGTCGGGACTCCTGATGACGTTTTGAGACATCTCCTACAACTACAGCACCAGAATTGTGCTGCTGAAGCATGTCCGTTTTTTGGAAAAAATTTTTGTAAAAAAAAAGTTTTCCCAAAAAAAGCATTTTATGCCATTTTTAGGTTTTGTAGGGACTCCTGATGACGTTTTGAGACATCTCCTACAACTACAGCACCAGAATTGTGCTGCTGAAGCAAGTCTGTTTTTTGAATTTTTTTTTGTAAAAAAAGAGTTTTCCCAAAAAAAGCATTTTATGCCATTTTTAGGTTTTGTAGGGACTCCTGATGACGTTTTAAGACATCTCCTACAACTACAGCACCAGAATTGTGCTGCTGAAGCAAGTCAGTTTTTTGGAATTTTTACGACAGGGTCCCCCCTTACGACATTTTAGCAAAAAATCTTTTTCGTAAAAAATGCATTTTCTTACATTTTCTTACATTTACGGGTTTAGTCGGGACTCCTGATGACGTTTTGAGACATCTCCTACAACTACAGCACCAGAATTGTGCTGCTGAAGCAAGTCCGTTTTTTGGAATTTTTTTTTGTAAAAAAAAAGGTTTCCCAAAAAAAGCATTTTATGCCATTTTTAGGTTTTGTAGGGACTCCTGATGACGTTTTGAGACATCTCCTACAACTACAGCACCAGAATTGTACTGCTGAAGCAAGTCCGTTTTTTGGCATTTTTACGACAGGGTCCCCCCTTACGACATTTTAGCAAAAAATCTTTTTCTTAAAAAATGCATTTTCTTACATTTACGGGTTTAGTCGGGACTCCTGATGACGTTTTGAGACATCTCCTACAACTACAGCACCAGAATTGTGCTGCTGAAGCAAGTCCGTTTTTTGGAATTTTTTTTTGTAAAAAAAAAAGTTTTCCAAAAAAAACATTTTATGCCATTTTTAGGTTTTGTAGGGACTCCTGATGACGTTTTGAGACATCTCCTACAACTACAGCACCAGAATTGTACTGCTGAAGCAAGTCCGTTTTTTGGCATTTTTACGACAGGGTCCCCCCTTACGACATTTTAGCAAAAAATGTTTTTCGTAAAAAATGCATTTTCTTACATTTTCTTACATTTACGGGTTTAGTCGGGACTCCTGATGACGTTTTGAGACATCTCCTACAACTACAGCACCAGAATTGTGCTGCTGAAGCAAGTCTGTTTTTTGAAATTTTTTTTGTAAAAAAAAAGTTTTCCCAAAAAAAGCATTTCATGCCATTTTTAGGTTTTGTAGGGACTCCTGATGACGTTTTGAGACATCTCCTACAACTACAGCACCAGAATTGTACTGCTGAAGAAAGTCAGTTTTTTGGCATTTTTACGACAGGGTCCCCCCTTACGACATTTTAGCAAAACATGTTTTCCTTAAAAAATGCATTTTCTTACATTTACGGGTTTAGTCGGGACTCCTGATGACGTTTTGAGACATCTCCTATAACTACAGCACCAGAATTGTGCTGCTGAAGCAAGTCTGTTTTTTGAATTTTTTTTTGTAAAAAAAGAGTTTTCCCAAAAAAAGCATTTTATGCCATTTTTAGGTTTTGTAGGGACTCCTGATGACGTTTTAAGACATCTCCTACAACTACAGCACCAGAATTGTGCTGCTGAAGCAAGTCTGTTTTTTGAATTTTTTTTTGTAAAAAAAAAGTTTTCCCAAAAAAAGCATTTCATGCCATTTTTAGGTTTTGTAGGGACTCCTGATGACGTTTTGAGACATCTCCTACAACTACAGCACCAGAATTGTGCTGCTGAAGCAAGTCTGTTTTTTGAATTTTTTTTTGTAAAAAAAAAGTTTTCCCAAAAAAAGCATTTCATGCCATTTTTAGGTTTTGTAGGGACTCCTGATGACGTTTTGAGACATCTCCTACAACTACAGCACCAGAATTGTACTGCTGAAGACAGTCAGTTTTTTGGCATTTTTACGACAGGGTCCCCCCTTACGACATTTTAGCAAAACATGTTTTCCTTAAAAAATGCATTTTCTTACATTTTCTTACATTTACGGGTTTAGTCGGGACTCCTGATGACGTTTTGAGACATCTCCTATAACTACAGCACCAGAATTGTGCTGCTGAAGCAAGTCTGTTTTTTGAATTTTTTTTTGTAAAAAAAGAGTTTTCCCAAAAAAAGCATTTTATGCCATTTTTAGGTTTTGTAGGGACTCCTGATGACGTTTTAAGACATCTCCTACAACTACAGCACCAGAATTGTGCTGCTGAAGCAAGTCAGTTTTTTGGAATTTTTACGACAGGGTCCCCCCTTACGACATTTTAGCAAAAAATGTTTTTCGTAAAAAATGCATTTTCTTACATTTTCTTACATTTACGGGTTTAGTCGGGACTCCTGATGACGTTTTGAGACATCTCCTACAACTACAGCACCAGAATTGTGCTGCTGAAGCAAGTCCGTTTTTTGGAAAATTTTTTTGTAAAAAAAAAGTTTTCCCAAAAAAAGCATTTTATGCCATTTTTAGGTTTTGTAGGGACTCCTGATGATGTTTTGAGACATCTCCTACAACTACAGCACCAGAATTGTACTGCTGAAGCAAGTCCGTTTTTTGGCATTTTTACGACAGGGTCCCCCCTTACGACATTTTAGCAAAAAATGTTTTTCGTAAAAAATGCATTTTCTTACATTTACGGGTTTAGTCGGGACTCCTGATGACGTTTTGAGACATCTCCTACAACTACAGCACCAGAATTGTGCTGCTGAAGCAAGTCTGTTTTTTGAATTTTTTTTTGTAAAAAAAAAGTTTTCCCAAAAAAAGCATTTTATGCCATTTTTAGGTTTTGTAGGGACTCCTGATGACGTTTTAAGACATCTCCTACAACTACAGCACCAGAATTGTGCTGCTGAAGCAAGTCAGTTTTTTGGAATTTTTACGACAGGGTCCCCCCTTACGACATTTTAGCAAAAAATGTTTTTCGTAAAAAATGCATTTTCTTACATTTTCTTACATTTACGGGTTTAGTCGGGACTCCTGATGACGTTTTGAGACATCTCCTACAACTACAGCACCAGAATTGTGCTGCTGAAGCAAGTCTGTTTTTTGAATTTTTTTTTGTAAAAAAAAAGTTTTCCCAAAAAAAGCATTTTATGCCATTTTTAGGTTTTGTAGGGACTCCTGATGACGTTTTGAGACATCTCCTACAACTACAGCACCAGAATTGTGCTGCTGAAGCAAGTCAGTTTTTTGGAATTTTTACGACAGGGTCCCCCCTTACGACATTTTAGCAAAAAATGTTTTTCTTAAAAAATGCATTTTCTTACATTTACGGGTTTAGTCGGGACTCCTGATGACGTTTTGAGACATCTCCTACAACTACAGCACCAGAATTGTGCTGCTGAAGCAAAGTCCG
Source organism: Entelurus aequoreus (assembly GCF_033978785.1). NCBI lineage: Eukaryota > Metazoa > Chordata > Actinopteri > Syngnathiformes > Syngnathidae > Entelurus > Entelurus aequoreus. Next base: position 224,307 of record NW_026907975.1, read on the forward strand.
TTTTTTGGAAAATTTTTTGTAAAAAAAAAGTTTTCCCAAAAAAAGCATTTTATGCCATTTTTAGGTTTTGTAGGGACTCCTGATGACGTTTTGAGACATTTCCTACAACTACAGCACCAGAATTGTACTGCTGAAGCAAGTCCGTTTTTTGGCATTTTTACGACAGGGTCCCCCCTTACGACATTTTAGCAAAAAATCTTTTTCGTAAAAAATGCATTTTCTTACATTTTCTTACATTTACGGGTTTAGTCGGGACTCCTGATGACGTTTTGAGACATCTCCTACAACTACAGCACCAGAATTGTGCTGCTGAAGCAAGTCCGTTTTTTGGAATTTTTTTTTGTAAAAAAAAAGGTTTCCCAAAAAAAGCATTTTATGCCATTTTTAGGTTTTGTAGGGACTCCTGATGACGTTTTGAGACATCTCCTACAACTACAGCACCAGAATTGTACTGCTGAAGCAAGTCCGTTTTTTGGCATTTTTACGACAGGGTCCCCCCTTACGACATTTTAGCAAAAAATGTTTTTCTTAAAAAATGCATTTTCTTACATTTACGGGTTTAGTCGGGACTCCTGATGACGTTTTGAGACATCTCCTACAACTACAGCACCAGAATTGTGCTGCTGAAGCAAGTCTGTTTTTTGAAATTTTTTTTGTAAAAAAAAAGTTTTCCCAAAAAAAGCATTTCATGCCATTTTTAGGTTTTGTAGGGACTCCTGATGACGTTTTGAGACATCTCCTACAACTACAGCACCAGAATTGTACTGCTGAAGAAAGTCAGTTTTTTGGCATTTTTACGACAGGGTCCCCCCTTACGACATTTTAGCAAAACATGTTTTCCTTAAAAAATGCATTTTCTTACATTTACGGGTTTAGTCGGGACTCCTGATGACGTTTTGAGACATCTCCTATAACTACAGCACCAGAATTGTGCTGCTGAAGCAAGTCTGTTTTTTGAATTTTTTTTTGTAAAAAAAGAGTTTTCCCAAAAAAAGCATTTTATGCCATTTTTAGGTTTTGTAGGGACTCCTGATGACGTTTTAAGACATCTCCTACAACTACAGCACCAGAATTGTGCTGCTGAAGCAAGTCTGTTTTTTGAATTTTTTTTTGTAAAAAAAAAGTTTTCCCAAAAAAAGCATTTCATGCCATTTTTAGGTTTTGTAGGGACTCCTGATGACGTTTTGAGACATCTCCTACAACTACAGCACCAGAATTGTGCTGCTGAAGCAAGTCTGTTTTTTGAATTTTTTTTTGTAAAAAAAAAGTTTTCCCAAAAAAAGCATTTTATGCCATTTTTAGGTTTTGTAGGGACTCCTGATGACGTTTTAAGACATCTCCTACAACTACAGCACCAGAATTGTGCTGCTGAAGCAAGTCTGTTTTTTGAAAACATTTTTGTAAAAAAAAAGTTTTCCCAAAAAAAGCATTTCATGCCATTTTTAGGTTTTGTAGGGACTCCTGATGACGTTTTGAGACATCTCCTACAACTACAGCACCAGAATTGTACTGCTGAAGACAGTCAGTTTTTTGGCATTTTTACGACAGGGTCCCCCCTTACGACATTTTAGCAAAACATGTTTTCCTTAAAAAATGCATTTTCTTACATTTTCTTACATTTACGGGTTTAGTCGGGACTCCTGATGACGTTTTGAGACATCTCCTATAACTACAGCACCAGAATTGTGCTGCTGAAGCAAGTCTGTTTTTTGAATTTTTTTTTGTAAAAAAAGAGTTTTCCCAAAAAAAGCATTTTATGCCATTTTTAGGTTTTGTAGGGACTCCTGATGACGTTTTAAGACATCTCCTACAACTACAGCACCAGAATTGTGCTGCTGAAGCAAGTCAATTTTTTGGAATTTTTACGACAGGGTCCCCCCTTACGACATTTTAGCAAAAAATGTTTTTCGTAAAAAATGCATTTTCTTACATTTTCTTACATTTACGGGTTTAGTCGGGACTCCTGATGACGTTTTGAGACATCTCCTACAACTACAGCACCAGAATTGTGCTGCTGAAGCAAGTCCGTTTTTTGGAAAAAATTTTGTAAAAAAAAAGTTTTCCCAAAAAAAGCATTTTATGCCATTTTTAGGTTTTGTAGGGACTCCTGATGATGTTTTGAGACATCTCCTACAACTACAGCACCAGAATTGTACTGCTGAAGCAAGTCCGTTTTTTGGCATTTTTACGACAGGGTCCCCCCTTACGACATTTTAGCAAAAAATGTTTTTCGTAAAAAATGCATTTTCTTACATTTACGGGTTTAGTCGGGACTCCTGATGACGTTTTGAGACATCTCCTACAACTACAGCACCAGAATTGTGCTGCTGAAGCAAGTCTGTTTTTTGAATTTTTTTTTGTAAAAAAAAAGTTTTCCCAAAAAAAGCATTTTATGCCATTTTTAGGTTTTGTAGGGACTCCTGATGACGTTTTAAGACATCTCCTACAACTACAGCACCAGAATTGTGCTGCTGAAGCAAGTCAGTTTTTTGGAATTTTTACGACAGGGTCCCCCCTTACGACATTTTAGCAAAAAATGTTTTTCGTAAAAAATGCATTTTCTTACATTTTCTTACATTTACGGGTTTAGTCGGGACTCCTGATGACGTTTTGAGACATCTCCTACAACTACAGCACCAGAATTGTGCTGCTGAAGCAAGTCTGTTTTTTGAATTTTTTTTTGTAAAAAAAAAGTTTTCCCAAAAAAAGCATTTTATGCCATTTTTAGGTTTTGTAGGGACTCCTGATGACGTTTTGAGACATCTCCTACAACTACAGCACCAGAATTGTGCTGCTGAAGCAAGTCAGTTTTTTGGAATTTTTACGACAGGGTCCCCCCTTACGACATTTTAGCAAAAAATGTTTTTCTTAAAAAATGCATTTTCTTACATTTACGGGTTTAGTCGGGACTCCTGATGACGTTTTGAGACATCTCCTACAACTACAGCACCAGAATTGTGCTGCTGAAGCAAATCCGTTTTTTGGAAAAATTTTTGTAAAAAAAAAGTTTTCCCAAAAAAAGCATTTTATGCCATTTTTAGGTTTTGTAGGGACTCCTGATGACGTTTTGAGACATTTCCTACAACTACAGCACCAGAATTGTACTGCTGAAGCAAGTCCGTTTTTTGGCATTTTTACGACAGGGTCCCCCCTTACGACATTTTAGCAAAAAATGTTTTTCTTAAAAAATGCATTTTCTTACATTTACGGGTTTAGTCGGGACTCCTGATGACGTTTTGAGACATCTCCTACAACTACAGCACCAGAATTGTGCTGCTGAAGCAAGTCCGTTTTTTGGAATTTTTTTTTGTAAAAAAAAAAGTTTTCCAAAAAAAACATTTTATGCCATTTTTAGGTTTTGTAGGGACTCCTGATGACGTTTTGAGACATCTCCTACAACTACAGCACCAGAATTGTACTGCTGAAGCAAGTCCGTTTTTTGGCATTTTTACGACAGGGTCCCCCCTTACGACATTTTAGCAAAAAATGTTTTTCGTAAAAAATGCATTTTCTTACATTTTCTTACATTTACGGGTTTAGTCGGGACTCCTGATGACGTTTTGAGACATCTCCTACAACTACAGCACCAGAATTGTACTGCTGAAGCAAGTCAGTTTTTTGGCATTTTTACGACAGGGTCCCCCCTTACGACATTTTAGCAAAACATGTTTTCCTTAAAAAATGCATTTTCTTACATTTACGGGTTTAGTCGGGACTCCTGATGACGTTTTGAGACATCTCCTATAACTACAGCACCAGAATTGTGCTGCTGAAGCAAGTCTGTTTTTTGAATTTTTTTTTGTAAAAAAAGAGTTTTCCCAAAAAAAGCATTTTATGCCATTTTTAGGTTTTGTAGGGACTCCTGATGACGTTTTAAGACATCTCCTACAACTACAGCACCAGAATTGTGCTGCTGAAGCAAGTCTGTTTTTTGAATTTTTTTTTGTAAAAAAAAAGTTTTCCCAAAAAAAGCATTTCATGCCATTTTTAGGTTTTGTAGGGACTCCTGATGACGTTTTGAGACATCTCCTACAACTACAGCACCAGAATTGTGCTGCTGAAGCAAGTCTGTTTTTTGAATTTTTTTTTGTAAAAAAAAAGTTTTCCCAAAAAAAGCATTTTATGCCATTTTTAGGTTTTGTAGGGACTCCTGATGACGTTTTAAGACATCTCCTACAACTACAGCACCAGAATTGTGCTGCTGAAGCAAGTCTGTTTTTTGAAAACATTTTTGTAAAAAAAAAGTTTTCCCAAAAAAAGCATTTCATGCCATTTTTAGGTTTTGTAGGGACTCCTGATGACGTTTTGAGACATCTCCTACAACTACAGCACCAGAGTTGTACTGCTGAAGACAGTCAGTTTTTTGGCATTTTTACGACAGGGTCCCCCCTTACGACATTTTAGCAAAACATGTTTTCCTTAAAAAATGCATTTTCTTACATTTTCTTACATTTACGGGTTTAGTCGGGACTCCTGATGACGTTTTGAGACATCTCCTATAACTACAGCACCAGAATTGTGCTGCTGAAGCAAGTCTGTTTTTTGAATTTTTTTTTGTAAAAAAAGAGTTTTCCCAAAAAAAGCATTTTATGCCATTTTTAGGTTTTGTAGGGACTCCTGATGACGTTTTAAGACATCTCCTACAACTACAGCACCAGAATTGTGCTGCTGAAGCAAGTCAGTTTTTTGGAATTTTTACGACAGGGTCCCCCCTTACGACATTTTAGCAAAAAATGTTTTTCGTAAAAAATGCATTTTCTTACATTTACGGGTTTAGTCGGGACTCCTGATGACGTTTTGAGACATCTCCTACAACTACAGCACCAGAATTGTGCTGCTGAAGCAAGTCCGTTTTTTGGAAAATTTTTTTGTAAAAAAAAAGTTTTCCCAAAAAAAGCATTTTATGCCATTTTTAGGTTTTGTAGGGACTCCTGATGATGTTTTGAGACATCTCCTACAACTACAGCACCAGAATTGTACTGCTGAAGCAAGTCCGTTTTTTGGCATTTTTACGACAGGGTCCCCCCTTACGACATTTTAGCAAAAAATGTTTTTCGTAAAAAATGCATTTTCTTACATTTACGGGTTTAGTCGGGACTCCTGATGACGTTTTGAGACATCTCCTACAACTACAGCACCAGAATTGTGCTGCTGAAGCAAGTCTGTTTTTTGAATTTTTTTTTGTAAAAAAAAAGTTTTCCCAAAAAAAGCATTTTATGCCATTTTTAGGTTTTGTAGGGACTCCTGATGACGTTTTAAGACATCTCCTACAACTACAGCACCAGAATTGTGCTGCTGAAGCAAGTCAGTTTTTTGGAATTTTTACGACAGGGTCCCCCCTTACGACATTTTAGCAAAAAATGTTTTTCGTAAAAAATGCATTTTCTTACATTTTCTTACATTTACGGGTTTAGTCGGGACTCCTGATGACGTTTTGAGACATCTCCTACAACTACAGCACCAGAATTGTGCTGCTGAAGCAAGTCTGTTTTTTGAATTTTTTTTTGTAAAAAAAAAGTTTTCCCAAAAAAAGCATTTTATGCCATTTTTAGGTTTTGTAGGGACTCCTGATGACGTTTTGAGACATCTCCTACAACTACAGCACCAGAATTGTGCTGCTGAAGCAAGTCAGTTTTTTGGAATTTTTACGACAGGGTCCCCCCTTACGACATTTTAGCAAAAAATGTTTTTCTTAAAAAATGCATTTTCTTACATTTACGGGTTTAGTCGGGACTCCTGATGACGTTTTGAGACATCTCCTACAACTACAGCACCAGAATTGTGCTGCTGAAGCAAATCCGTTTTTTGGAAAAATTTTTGTAAAAAAAAAGTTTTCCCAAAAAAAGCATTTTATGCCATTTTTAGGTTTTGTAGGGACTCCTGATGACGTTTTGAGACATTTCCTACAACTACAGCACCAGAATTGTACTGCTGAAGCAAGTCCGTTTTTTGGCATTTTTACGACAGGGTCCCCCCTTACGACATTTTAGCAAAAAATCTTTTTCGTAAAAAATGCATTTTCTTACATTTTCTTACATTTACGGGTTTAGTCGGGACTCCTGATGACGTTTTGAGACATCTCCTACAACTACAGCACCAGAATTGTGCTGCTGAAGCAAGTCTGTTTTTTGAAAAAATTTTTGTAAAAAAAAAGTTTTCCCAAAAAAAGCATTTCATGCCATTTTTAGGTTTTGTAGGGACTCCTGATGACGTTTTGAGACATCTCCTACAACTACAGCACCAGAATTGTACTGCTGAAGCAAGTCGGTTTTTTGGCATTTTTACGACAGGGTCCCCCCTTACAACATTTTAGCAAAAAATGTTTTTCGTAAAAAATGCATTTTCTTACATTTACGGGTTTAGTCGGGACTCCTGATGACGTTTTGAGACATCTCCTACAACTACAGCACCAGAATTGTGCTGCTGAAGCAAGTCTGTTTTTTGAATTTTTTTTTGTAAAAAAAAAGTTTTCCCAAAAAAAGCATTTTATGCCATTTTTAGGTTTTGTAGGGACTCCTGATGACGTTTTAAGACATCTCCTACAACTACAGCACCAGAATTGTGCTGCTGAAGCAAGTCAGTTTTTTGGAATTTTTACGACAGGGTCCCCCCTTACGACGTTTTAGCAAAAAATGTTTTTCGTAAAAAATGCATTTTCTTACATTTTCTTACATTTACGGGTTTAGTCGGGACTCCTGATGACGTTTTGAGACATCTCCTACAACTACAGCACCAGAATTGTGCTGCTGAAGCAAGTCCGTTTTTTGGAATTTTTTTTTGTAAAAAAAAAGTTTTCCCAAAAAAGCATTTTATGCCATTTTTAGGTTTTGTAGGGACTCCTGATGACGTTTTGAGACATCTCCTACAACTACAGCACCAGAATTGTACTGCTGAAGCAAGTCGGTTTTTTGGCATTTTTACGACAGGGTCCCCCCTTACGACATTTTAGCAAAAAATGTTTTTCGTAAAAAATGCATTTTCTTACATTTTCTTACATTTACGGGTTTAGTCGGGACTCCTGATGACGTTTTGAGACATCTCCTACAACTACAGCACCAGAATTGTGCTGCTGAAGCAAGTCTGATTTTTGAATTTTTTTTTGTAAAAAAAAAGTTTTCCCAAAAAAAGCATTTTATGCCATTTTTAGGTTTTGTAGGGACTCCTGATGACGTTTTGAGACATCTCCTACAACTACAGCACCAGAATTGTACTGCTGAAGCAAGTCCGTTTTTTGGCATTTTTACGACAGGGTCCCCCCTTACGACATTTTAGCAAAAAATGTTTTTCGTAAAAAATGCATTTTCTTACATTTTCTTACATTTACGGGTTTAGTCTGGACTCCTGATGACGTTTTGAGACATCTCCTACAACTACAGCACCAGAATTGTGCTGCTGAAGCAAGTCTGTTTTTTGAATTTTTTTTTGTAAAAAAAGAGTTTTCCCAAAAAAAGCATTTTATGCCATTTTTAGGTTTTGTAGGGACTCCTGATGACGTTTTAAGACATCTCCTACAACTACAGCACCAGAATTGTGCTGCTGAAGCAAGTCTGTTTTTTGAATTTTTTTTTGTAAAAAAAGAGTTTTCCCAAAAAAAGCATTTTATGCCATTTTTAGGTTTTGTAGGGACTCCTGATGACGTTTTAAGACATCTCCTACAACTACAGCACCAGAATTGTGCTGCTGAAGCAAGTCAGTTTTTTGGAATTTTTACGACAGGGTCCCCCCTTACGACATTTTAGCAAAAAATCTTTTTCGTAAAAAATGCATTTTCTTACATTTTCTTACATTTACGGGTTTAGTCGGGACTCCTGATGACGTTTTGAGACATCTCCTATAACTACAGCACCAGAATTGTGCTGCTGAAGCAAGTCTGTTTTTTGAATTTTTTTTTGTAAAAAAAGAGTTTTCCCAAAAAAAGCATTTTATGCCATTTTTAGGTTTTGTAGGGACTCCTGATGACGTTTTAAGACATCTCCTACAACTACAGCACCAGAATTGTGCTGCTGAAGCAAGTCAGTTTTTTGGAATTTTTACGACAGGGTCCCCCCTTACGACATTTTAGCAAAAAATGTTTTTCGTAAAAAATGCATTTTCTTACATTTTCTTACATTTACGGGTTTAGTCGGGACTCCTGATGACGTTTTGAGACATCTCCTACAACTACAGCACCAGAATTGTGCTGCTGAAGCAAATCCGTTTTTTGGAAAAATTTTTGTAAAAAAAAAGTTTTCCCAAAAAAAGCATTTTATGCCATTTTTAGGTTTTGTAGGGACTCCTGATGACGTTTTGAGACATTTCCTACAACTACAGCACCAGAATTGTACTGCTGAAGCAAGTCCGTTTTTTGGCATTTTTACGACAGGGTCCCCCCTTACGACATTTTAGCAAAAAATCTTTTTCGTAAAAAATGCATTTTCTTACATTTTCTTACATTTACGGGTTTAGTCGGGACTCCTGATGACGTTTTGAGACATCTCCTACAACTACAGCACCAGAATTGTGCTGCTGAAGCAAGTCTGTTTTTTGAAAAATTTTTTGTAAAAAAAAAGTTTTCCCAAAAAAAGCATTTCATGCCATTTTTAGGTTTTGTAGGGACTCCTGATGACGTTTTGAGACATCTCCTACAACTACAGCACCAGAATTGTACTGCTGAAGCAAGTCGGTTTTTTGGCATTTTTACGACAGGGTCCCCCCTTACAACATTTTAGCAAAAAATGTTTTTCGTAAAAAATGCATTTTCTTACATTTACGGGTTTAGTCGGGACTCCTGATGACGTTTTGAGACATCTCCTACAACTACAGCACCAGAATTGTGCTGCTGAAGCAAGTCTGTTTTTTGAATTTTTTTTTGTAAAAAAAAAGTTTTCCCAAAAAAAGCATTTTATGCCATTTTTAGGTTTTGTAGGGACTCCTGATGACGTTTTAAGACATCTCCTACAACTACAGCACCAGAATTGTGCTGCTGAAGCAAGTCAGTTTTTTGGAATTTTTACGACAGGGTCCCCCCTTACGACGTTTTAGCAAAAAATGTTTTTCGTAAAAAATGCATTTTCTTACATTTTCTTACATTTACGGGTTTAGTCGGGACTCCTGATGACGTTTTGAGACATCTCCTACAACTACAGCACCAGAATTGTGCTGCTGAAGCAAGTCCGTTTTTTGGAATTTTTTTTTGTAAAAAAAAAGTTTTCCCAAAAAAGCATTTTATGCCATTTTTAGGTTTTGTAGGGACTCCTGATGACGTTTTGAGACATCTCCTACAACTACAGCACCAGAATTGTACTGCTGAAGCAAGTCGGTTTTTTGGCATTTTTACGACAGGGTCCCCCCTTACGACATTTTAGCAAAAAATGTTTTTCGTAAAAAATGCATTTTCTTACATTTTCTTACATTTACGGGTTTAGTCGGGACTCCTGATGACGTTTTGAGACATCTCCTACAACTACAGCACCAGAATTGTGCTGCTGAAGCAAGTCTGATTTTTGAATTTTTTTTTGTAAAAAAAAAGTTTTCCCAAAAAAAGCATTTTATGCCATTTTTAGGTTTTGTAGGGACTCCTGATGACGTTTTGAGACATCTCCTACAACTACAGCACCAGAATTGTACTGCTGAAGCAAGTCCGTTTTTTGGCATTTTTACGACAGGGTCCCCCCTTACGACATTTTAGCAAAAAATGTTTTTCGTAAAAAATGCATTTTCTTACATTTTCTTACATTTACGGGTTTAGTCTGGACTCCTGATGACGTTTTGAGACATCTCCTACAACTACAGCACCAGAATTGTGCTGCTGAAGCAAGTCTGTTTTTTGAATTTTTTTTTGTAAAAAAAGAGTTTTCCCAAAAAAAGCATTTTATGCCATTTTTAGGTTTTGTAGGGACTCCTGATGACGTTTTAAGACATCTCCTACAACTACAGCACCAGAATTGTGCTGCTGAAGCAAGTCTGTTTTTTGAATTTTTTTTTGTAAAAAAAGAGTTTTCCCAAAAAAAGCATTTTATGCCATTTTTAGGTTTTGTAGGGACTCCTGATGACGTTTTAAGACATCTCCTACAACTACAGCACCAGAATTGTGCTGCTGAAGCAAGTCAGTTTTTTGGAATTTTTACGACAGGGTCCCCCCTTACGACATTTTAGCAAAAAATCTTTTTCGTAAAAAATGCATTTTCTTACATTTTCTTACATTTACGGGTTTAGTCGGGACTCCTGATGACGTTTTGAGACATCTCCTATAACTACAGCACCAGAATTGTGCTGCTGAAGCAAGTCTGTTTTTTGAATTTTTTTTTGTAAAAAAAGAGTTTTCCCAAAAAAAGCATTTTATGCCATTTTTAGGTTTTGTAGGGACTCCTGATGACGTTTTAAGACATCTCCTACAACTACAGCACCAGAATTGTGCTGCTGAAGCAAGTCAGTTTTTTGGAATTTTTACGACAGGGTCCCCCCTTACGACATTTTAGCAAAAAATGTTTTTCGTAAAAAATGCATTTTCTTACATTTTCTTACATTTACGGGTTTAGTCGGGACTCCTGATGACGTTTTGAGACATCTCCTACAACTACAGCACCAGAATTGTGCTGCTGAAGCAAGTCCGTTTTTTGGAAAAATTTTTTGTAAAAAAAAAGTTTTCCCAAAAAAAGCATTTTATGCCATTTTTAGGTTTTGTAGGGACTCCTGATGATGTTTTGAGACATCTCCTACAACTACAGCACCAGAATTGTACTGCTGAAGCAAGTCCGTTTTTTGGCATTTTTACGACAGGGTCCCCCCTTACGACATTTTAGCAAAAAATGTTTTTCGTAAAAAATGCATTTTCTTACATTTACGGGTTTAGTCGGGACTCCTGATGACGTTTTGAGACATCTCCTACAACTACAGCACCAGAATTGTGCTGCTGAAGCAAGTCTGTTTTTTGAATTTTTTTTTGTAAAAAAAAAGTTTTCCCAAAAAAAGCATTTTATGCCATTTTTAGGTTTTGTAGGGACTCCTGATGACGTTTTAAGACATCTCCTACAACTACAGCACCAGAATTGTGCTGCTGAAGCAAGTCAGTTTTTTGGAATTTTTACGACAGGGTCCCCCCTTACGACATTTTAGCAAAAAATGTTTTTCGTAAAAAATGCATTTTCTTACATTTTCTTACATTTACGGGTTTAGTCGGGACTCCTGATGACGTTTTGAGACATCTCCTACAACTACAGCACCAGAATTGTGCTGCTGAAGCAAGTCTGTTTTTTGAATTTTTTTTTGTAAAAAAAAAGTTTTCCCAAAAAAAGCATTTTATGCCATTTTTAGGTTTTGTAGGGACTCCTGATGACGTTTTGAGACATCTCCTACAACTACAGCACCAGAATTGTGCTGCTGAAGCAAGTCAGTTTTTTGGAATTTTTACGACAGGGTCCCCCCTTACGACATTTTAGCAAAAAATGTTTTTCTTAAAAAATGCATTTTCTTACATTTACGGGTTTAGTCGGGACTCCTGATGACGTTTTGAGACATCTCCTACAACTACAGCACCAGAATTGTGCTGCTGAAGCAAATCCGTTTTTTGGAATTTTTTTTTGTAAAAAAAAAGTTTTCCCAAAAAAAGCATTTTATGCCATTTTTAGGTTTTGTAGGGACTCCTGATGACGTTTTGAGACATTTCCTACAACTACAGCACCAGAATTGTACTGCTGAAGCAAGTCCGTTTTTTGGCATTTTTACGACAGGGTCCCCCCTTACGACATTTTAGCAAAAAATCTTTTTCGTAAAAAATGCATTTTCTTACATTTACGGGTTTAGTCGGGACTCCTGATGACGTTTTGAGACATCTCCTACAACTACAGCACCAGAATTGTACTGCTGAAGCAAGTCGGTTTTTTGGCATTTTTACGACAGGGTCCCCCCTTACGACGTTTTAGCAAAAAATGTTTTTCGTAAAAAATGCATTTTCTTACATTTTCTTACATTTACGGGTTTAGTCGGGACTCCTGATGACGTTTTGAGACATCTCCTACAACTACAGCACCAGAATTGTGCTGCTGAAGCAAGTCCGTTTTTTGGAATTTTTTTTTGTAAAAAAAAAGTTTTCCCAAAAAAGCATTTTATGCCATTTTTAGGTTTTGTAGGGACTCCTGATGACGTTTTGAGACATCTCCTACAACTACAGCACCAGAATTGTACTGCTGAAGCAAGTCGGTTTTTTGGCATTTTTACGACAGGGTCCCCCCTTACGACATTTTAGCAAAAAATGTTTTTCGTAAAAAATGCATTTTCTTACATTTACGGGTTTAGTTGGGACTCCTGATGACGTTTTGAGACATCTCCTACAACTACAGCACCAGAATTGTGCTGCTGAAGCAAGTCTGATTTTTGAATTTTTTTTTGTAAAAAAAAAGTTTTCCCAAAAAAAGCATTTTATGCCATTTTTAGGTTTTGTAGGGACTCCTGATGACGTTTTGAGACATCTCCTACAACTACAGCACCAGAATTGTACTGCTGAAGCAAGTCCGTTTTTTGGCATTTTTACGACAGGGTCCCCCCTTACGACATTTTAGCAAAAAATGTTTTTCGTATAAAATGCATTTTCTTACATTTTCTTACATTTACGGGTTTAGTCTGGACTCCTGATGACGTTTTGAGACATCTCCTACAACTACAGCACCAGAATTGTGCTGCTGAAGCAAGTCTGTTTTTTGAATTTTTTTTTGTAAAAAAAAAGTTTTCCCAAAAAAAGCATTTTATGCCATTTTTAGGTTTTGTAGGGACTCCTGATGACGTTTTAAGACATCTCCTACAACTACAGCACCAGAATTGTGCTGCTGAAGCAAGTCCGTTTTTTGGCATTTTTACGACAGGGTCCCCCCTTACGACATTTTAGGAAAAAATCTTTTTCGTAAAAAATGCATTTTCTTACATTTACGGGTTTAGTCGGGACTCCTGATGACGTTTTGAGACATCTCCTACAACTACAGCACCAGAATTGTGCTGCTGAAGCAAGTCTGATTTTTGAATTTTTTTTTGTAAAAAAAAAGTTTTCCCAAAAAAAGCATTTTATGCCATTTTTAGGTTTTGTAGGGACTCCTGATGACGTTTTGAGACATCTCCTACAACTACAGCACCAGAATTGTACTGCTGAAGCAAGTCGGTTTTTTGGCATTTTTACGACAGGGTCCCCCCTTACGACGTTTTAGCAAAAAATGTTTTTCGTAAAAAATGCATTTTCTTAAATTTTCTTACATTTAGGGGTTTAGTCGGGACTCCTGATGACGTTTTGAGACATCTCCTACAACTACAGCACCAGAATTGTGCTGCTGAAGCAAGTCTGATTTTTGAATTTTTTTTTGTAAAAAAAAAGTTTTCCCAAAAAAAGCATTTTATGCCATTTTTAGGTTTTGTAGGGACTCCTGATGACGTTTTGAGACATCTCCTACAACTACAGCGCCAGAATTGTACTGCTGAAGCAAGTCCGTTTTTTGGCATTTTTACGACAGGGTCCCCCCTTACGACATTTTAGCAAAAAATGTTTTTCGTAAAAAATGCATTTTCTTACATTTTCTTACATTTACGGGTTTAGTCGGGACTCCTGATGACGTTTTGAGACATCTCCTACAACTACAGCACCAGAATTGTGCTGCTGAAGCATGTCCGTTTTTTGGAAAAAAATTTTGTAAAAAAAAAGTTTTCCCAAAAAAAGCATTTTATGCCATTTTTAGGTTTTGTAGGGACTCCTGATGACGTTTTGAGACATCTCCTACAACTACAGCACCAGAATTGTACTGCTGAAGCAAGTCGTTTTTTTGGCATTTTTACGACAGGGTCCCCCCTTACGACATTTTAGCAAAAAATGTTTTTCGTAAAAAATGCATTTTCTTACATTTACGGGTTTAGTCGGGACTCCTGATGACGTTTTGAGACATCTCCTATAACTACAGCACCAGAATTGTGCTGCTGAAGCAAGTCTGTTTTTTGAATTTTTTTTTGTAAAAAAAGAGTTTTCCCAAAAAAAGCATTTTATGCCATTTTTAGGTTTTGTAGGGACTCCTGATGACGTTTTAAGACATCTCCTACAACTACAGCACCAGAATTGTGCTGCTGAAGCAAGTCTGTTTTTTGAATTTTTTTTTGTAAAAAAAGAGTTTTCCCAAAAAAAGCATTTTATGCCATTTTTAAGTTTTGTAGGGACTCCTGATGACGTTTTAAGACATCTCCTACAACTACAGCACCAGAATTGTGCTGCTGAAGCAAGTCAGTTTTTTGGAATTTTTACGACAGGGTCCCCCCTTACGACATTTTAGCAAAAAATCTTTTTCGTAAAAAATGCATTTTCTTACATTTTCTTACATTTACGGGTTTAGTCGGGACTCCTGATGACGTTTTGAGACATCTCCTACAACTACAGCACCAGAATTGTGCTGCTGAAGCAAGTCCGTTTTTTGGAATTTTTTTTTGTAAAAAAAAAGGTTTCCCAAAAAAAGCATTTTATGCCATTTTTAGGTTTTGTAGGGACTCCTGATGACGTTTTGAGACATCTCCTACAACTACAGCACCAGAATTGTACTGCTAAAGCAAGTCCGTTTTTTGGCATTTTTACGACAGGGTCCCCCCTTACGACATTTTAGCAAAAAATGTTTTTCTTAAAAAATGCATTTTCTTACATTTTCTTACATTTACGGGTTTAGTCGGGACTCCTGATGACGTTTTGAGACATCTCCTACAACTACAGCACCAGAATTGTGCTGCTGAAGCAAGTCCGTTTTTTGGAATTTTTTTTTGTAAAAAAAAAAGTTTTCCAAAAAAAACATTTTATGCCATTTTTAGGTTTTGTAGGGACTCCTGATGACGTTTTGAGACATCTCCTACAACTACAGCACCAGAATTGTACTGCTGAAGCAAGTCCGTTTTTTGGCATTTTTACGACAGGGTACCCCCTTACGACATTTTAGCAAAAAATGTTTTTCGTAAAAAATGCATTTTCTTACATTTTCTTACATTTACGGGTTTAGTCGGGACTCCTGATGACGTTTTGAGACATCTCCTACAACTACAGCACCAGAATTGTGCTGCTGAAGTAAGTCTGTTTTTTGAATTTTTTTTTATAAAAAAAAGTTTTCCCAAAAAAAGCATTTTATGCCATTTTTAGGTTTTGTAGGGACTCCTGATGACGTTTTGAGACATCTCCTACAACTACAGCACCAGAATTGTACTGCTGAAGCAAGTCGGTTTTTTGGCATTTTTACGACAGGGTCCCCCCTTACGACGTTTTAGCAAAAAATGTTTTTCGTAAAAAATGCATTTTCTTACATTTTCTTACATTTACGGGTTTAGTCGGGACTCCTGATGACGTTTTGAGACATCTCCTACAACTACAGCACCAGAATTGTGCTGCTGAAGCAAGTCCGTTTTTTGGAATTTTTTTTTGTAAAAAAAAAGTTTTCCCAAAAAAAGCATTTTATGCCATTTTTAGGTTTTGTAGGGACTCCTGATGACGTTTTGAGACATCTCCTACAACTACAGCACCAGAATTGTACTGCTGAAGCAAGTCGGTTTTTTGGCATTTTTACGACAGGGTCCCCCCTTACGACATTTTAGCAAAAAATGTTTTTCGTAAAAAATGCATTTTCTTACATTTTCTTACATATACGGGTTTAGTCGGGACTCCTGATGACGTTTTGAGACATCTCCTACAACTACAGCAGCAGAATTGTGCTGCTGAAGCAAGTCTGATTTGAATTTTTTTTTGTAAAAAAAAAGTTTTCCCAAAAAAAGCATTTTATGCCATTTTTAGGTTTTGTAGGGACTCCTGATGACGTTTTAAGACATCTCCTACAACTACAGCACCAGAATTGTACTGCTGAAGCAAGTCGGTTTTTTGGCATTTTTACGACAGGGTCCCCCCTTACGATGTTTTAGCAAAAAACGTTTTTCGTAAAAAATGCATTTTCTTACATTTTCTTACATTTAGGGGTTTAGTCGGGACTCCTGATGACGTTTTGAGACATCTCCTACAACTACAGCACCAGAATTGTGCTGCTGAAGCAAGTCTGTTTTTTGAAAAAATTTTTGTAAAAAAAAAGTTTTCCCAAAAAAAGCATTTCATGCCATTTTTAGGTTTTGTAGGGACTCCTGATGACGTTTTGAGACATCTCCTACAACTACAGCACCAGAATTGTACTGCTGAAGAAAGTCAGTTTTTTGGCATTTTTACGACAGGGTCCCCCCTTACGACGTTTTAGCAAAACATGTTTTTCTTAAAAAATGCATTTTCTTACATTTTCTTACATTTACGGGTTTAGTCGGGACTCCTGATGACGTTTTGAGACATCTCCTATAACTACAGCACCAGAATTGTGCTGCTGAAGCAAGTCTGTTTTTTGAATTTTTTTTTGTAAAAAAAAAGTTTTCCCAAAAAAAGCATTTTATGCCATTTTTAGGTTTTGTAGGGACTCCTGATGACGTTTTAAGACATCTCCTACAACTACAGCACCAGAATTGTGCTGCTGAAGCAAGTCTGTTTTTTGAATTTTTTTTTTGTAAAAAAAAAGTTTTCCCAAAAAAAGCATTTCATGCCATTTTTAGGTTTTGTAGGGACTCCTGATGACGTTTTGAGACATCTCCTACAACTACAGCACCAGAATTGTACTGCTGAAGCAAGTCAGTTTTTTGGCATTTTTACGACAGGGTCCCCCCTTACGACATTTTAGCAAAACATGTTTTTCTTAAAAAATGCATTTTCTTACATTTACGGGTTTAGTCGGGACTCCTGATGACGTTTTGAGACATCTCCTACAACTACAGCACCAGAATTGTGCTGCTGAAGCAAGTCCGTTTTTTGGAATTTTTTTTTGTAAAAAAAAAGTTTTCCAAAAAAAACATTTTATGCCATTTTTAGGTTTTGTAGGGACTCCTGATGACGTTTTGAGACATCTCCTACAACTACAGCACCAGAATTGTACTGCTGAAGCAAGTCCGTTTTTTGGCATTTTTACGACATTTTAGCAAAAAATGTTTTTCGTAAAAAATGCATTTTCTTACATTTTCTTACATTTACGGGTTTAGTCGGGACTCCTGATGA
Source organism: Entelurus aequoreus (assembly GCF_033978785.1). Classification (NCBI taxonomy): domain Eukaryota; kingdom Metazoa; phylum Chordata; class Actinopteri; order Syngnathiformes; family Syngnathidae; genus Entelurus; species Entelurus aequoreus. The sequence continues at coordinate 241,360 of NW_026907975.1, forward strand.
CGTTTTGAGACATCTCCTATAACTACAGCACCAGAATTGTGCTGCTGAAGCAAGTCTGTTTTTTGAATTTTTTTTTGTTAAAAAAAAGTTTTCCCAAAAAAAGCATTTTATGCCATTTTTAGGTTTTGTAGGGACTCCTGATGACGTTTTAAGACATCTCCTACAACTACAGCACCAGAATTGTGCTGCTGAAGCAAGTCTGTTTTTTGAATTTTTTTTTTGTAAAAAAAAAGTTTTCCCAAAAAAAGCATTTCATGCCATTTTTAGGTTTTGTAGGGACTCCTGATGACGTTTTGAGACATCTCCTACAACTACAGCACCAGAATTGTACTGCTGAAGCAAGTCAGTTTTTTGGCATTTTTACGACAGGGTCCCCCCTTACGACATTTTAGCAAAACATGTTTTTCTTAAAAAATGCATTTTCTTACATTTTCTTACATTTACGGGTTTAGTCGGGACTCCTGATGACGTTTTGAGACATCTCCTACAACTACAGCACCAGAATTGTGCTGCTGAAGCAAGTCTGTTTTTTGAATTTTTTTTTGTAAAAAAAAAGTTTTCCCAAAAAAAGCATTTTATGCCATTTTTAGGTTTTGTAGGGACTCCTGATGACGTTTTAAGACATCTCCTACAACTACAGCACCAGAATTGTGCTGCTGAAGCAAGTCAGTTTTTTGTAATTTTTACGACAGGGTCCCCCCTTACGACATTTTAGCAAAAAATGTTTTCCGTAAAAAATGCATTTTCTTACATTTACGGGTTTAGTCGGGACTCCTGATGACGTTTTGAGACATCTCCTACAACTACAGCACCAGAATTGTGCTGCTGAAGCAAGTCTGTTTTTTGAATTTTTTTTTGTAAAAAAAGAGTTTTCCCAAAAAAAGCATTTTATGCCATTTTTAGGTTTTGTAGGGACTCCTGATGACGTTTTAAGACATCTCCTACAACTACAGCACCAGAATTGTGCTGCTGAAGCAAGTCAGTTTTTTGGAATTTTTACGACAGGGTCCCCCCTTACGACATTTTAGCAAAAAATGTTTTTCGTAAAAAATGCATTTTCTTACATTTTCTTACATTTACGGGTTTAGTCGGGACTCCTGATGACGTTTTGAGACATCTCCTACAACTACAGCACCAGAATTGTGCTGCTGAAGCAAGTCTGTTTTTTGAAATTTTTTTTGTAAAAAAAAAGTTTTCCCAAAAAAAGCATTTCATGCCATTTTTAGGTTTTGTAGGGACTCCTGATGACGTTTTGAGACATCTCCTACAACTACAGCACCAGAATTGTACTGCTGAAGAAAGTCAGTTTTTTGGCATTTTTACGACAGGGTCCCCCCTTACGACGTTTTAGCAAAACATGTTTTTCTTAAAAAATGCATTTTCTTACATTTTCTTACATTTACGGGTTTAGTCGGGACTCCTGATGACGTTTTGAGACATCTCCTATAACTACAGCACCAGAATTGTGCTGCTGAAGCAAGTCTGTTTTTTGAATTTTTTTTTGTAAAAAAAAAGTTTTCCCAAAAAAAGCATTTTATGCCATTTTTAGGTTTTGTAGGGACTCCTGATGACGTTTTAAGACATCTCCTACAACTACAGCACCAGAATTGTGCTGCTGAAGCAAGTCTGTTTTTTGAATTTTTTTTTTGTAAAAAAAAAGTTTTCCCAAAAAAAGCATTTCATGCCATTTTTAGGTTTTGTAGGGACTCCTGATGACGTTTTGAGACATCTCCTACAACTACAGCACCAGAATTGTACTGCTGAAGCAAGTCAGTTTTTTGGCATTTTTACGACAGGGTCCCCCCTTACGACATTTTAGCAAAACATGTTTTTCTTAAAAAATGCATTTTCTTACATTTTCTTACATTTACGGGTTTAGTCGGGACTCCTGATGACGTTTTGAGACATCTCCTACAACTACAGCACCAGAATTGTGCTGCTGAAGCAAGTCCGTTTTTTGGAATTTTTTTTTGTAAAAAAAAAGTTTTCCAAAAAAAACATTTTATGCCATTTTTAGGTTTTGTAGGGACTCCTGATGACGTTTTGAGACATCTCCTACAACTACAGCACCAGAATTGTACTGCTGAAGCAAGTCCGTTTTTTGGCATTTTTACGACAGGGTCCCCCCTTACGACATTTTAGCAAAAAATGTTTTTCGTAAAAAATGCATTTTCTTACATTTTCTTACATTTACGGGTTTAGTCGGGACTCTTGATGACGTTTTGAGACATCTCCTACAACTACAGCACCAGAATTGTGCTGCTGAAGTAAGTCTGTTTTTTGAAATTTTTTTTATAAAAAAAAAGTTTTCCCAAAAAAAGCATTTTATGCCATTTTTAGGTTTTGTAGGGACTCCTGATGACGTTTTGAGACATCTCCTACAACTACAGCACCAGAATTGTACTGCTGAAGCAAGTCGGTTTTTTGGCATTTTTACGACAGGGTCCCCCCTTACGACGTTTTAGCAAAAAATGTTTTTCGTAAAAAATGCATTTTCTTACATTTTCTTACATTTACGGGTTTAGTCGGGACTCCTGATGATGTTTTGAGACATCTCCTACAACTACAGCACCAGAATTGTGCTGCTGAAGCAAGTCCGTTTTTTGGAATTTTTTTTGTAAAAAAAAAGTTTTCCCAAAAAAAGCATTTTATGCCATTTTTAGGTTTTGTAGGGACTCCTGATGACGTTTTGAGACATCTCCTACAACTACAGCACCAGAATTGTACTGCTGAAGAAAGTCAGTTTTTTGGCATTTTTACGACAGGGTCCCCCCTTACGACGTTTTAGCAAAACATGTTTTTCTTAAAAAATGCATTTTCTTACATTTTCTTACATTTACGGGTTTAGTCGGGACTCCTGATGACGTTTTGAGACATCTCCTATAACTACAGCACCAGAATTGTGCTGCTGAAGCAAGTCTGTTTTTTGAATTTTTTTTTGTAAAAAAAAAGTTTTCCCAAAAAAAGCATTTTATGCCATTTTTAGGTTTTGTAGGGACTCCTGATGACGTTTTAAGACATCTCCTACAACTACAGCACCAGAATTGTGCTGCTGAAGCAAGTCTGTTTTTTGAATTTTTTTTTTGTAAAAAAAAAGTTTTCCCAAAAAAAGCATTTCATGCCATTTTTAGGTTTTGTAGGGACTCCTGATGACGTTTTGAGACATCTCCTACAACTACAGCACCAGAATTGTACTGCTGAAGCAAGTCAGTTTTTTGGCATTTTTACGACAGGGTCCCCCCTTACGACATTTTAGCAAAACATGTTTTTCTTAAAAAATGCATTTTCTTACATTTTCTTACATTTACGGGTTTAGTCGGGACTCCTGATGACGTTTTGAGACATCTCCTACAACTACAGCACCAGAATTGTGCTGCTGAAGCAAGTCTGTTTTTTGAAATTTTTTTTGTAAAAAAAAAGTTTTCCCAAAAAAAGCATTTTATGCCATTTTTAGGTTTTGTAGGGACTCCTGATGACGTTTTAAGACATCTCCTACAACTACAGCACCAGAATTGTGCTGCTGAAGCAAGTCAGTTTTTTGTAATTTTTACGACAGGGTCCCCCCTTACGACATTTTAGCAAAAAATGTTTTCCGTAAAAAATGCATTTTCTTACATTTACGGGTTTAGTCGGGACTCCTGATGACGTTTTGAGACATCTCCTACAACTACAGCACCAGAATTGTGCTGCTGAAGCAAGTCTGTTTTTTGAATTTTTTTTTGTAAAAAAAAAGTTTTCCCAAAAAAAGCATTTTATGCCATTTTTAGGTTTTGTAGGGACTCCTGATGACGTTTTAAGACATCTCCTACAACTACAGCACCAGAATTGTGCTGCTGAAGCAAGTCAGTTTTTTGGAATTTTTACGACAGGGTCCCCCCTTACGACATTTTAGCAAAAAATGTTTTTCGTAAAAAATGCATTTTCTTACATTTTCTTACATTTACGGGTTTAGTCGGGACTCCTGATGACGTTTTGAGACATCTCCTACAACTACAGCACCAGAATTGTGCTGCTGAAGCAAGTCTGTTTTTTGAAATTTTTTTTGTAAAAAAAAAGTTTTCCCAAAAAAAGCATTTTATGCCATTTTTAGGTTTTGTAGGGACTCCTGATGACGTTTTGAGACATCTCCTACAACTACAGCACCAGAATTGTGCTGCTGAAGCAAGTCAGTTTTTTGGAATTTTTACGACAGGGTCCCCCCTTACGACATTTTAGCAAAAAATGTTTTTCTTAAAAAATGCATTTTCTTACATTTACGGGTTTAGTCGGGACTCCTGATGACGTTTTGAGACATCTCCTACAACTACAGCACCAGAATTGTGCTGCTGAAGCAAGTCCGTTTTTTGGAATTTTTTTTTGTAAAAAAAAAGGTTTCCCAAAAAAAGCATTTTATGCCATTTTTAGGTTTTGTAGGGACTCCTGATGACGTTTTGAGACATTTCCTACAACTACAGCACCAGAATTGTACTGCTGAAGCAAGTCCGTTTTTTGGCATTTTTACGACAGGGTCCCCCCTTACGACATTTTAGCAAAAAATGTTTTTCTTAAAAAATGCATTTTCTTACATTTTCTTACATTTACGGGTTTAGTCGGGACTCCTGATGACGTTTTGAGACATCTCCTACAACTACAGCACCAGAATTGTGCTGCTGAAGCAAGTCTGTTTTTTGAAATTTTTTTTGTAAAAAAAAAGTTTTCCCAAAAAAAGCATTTCATGCCATTTTTAGGTTTTGTAGGGACTCCTGATGACGTTTTGAGACATCTCCTACAACTACAGCACCAGAATTGTACTGCTGAAGCAAGTCAGTTTTTTGGCATTTTTACGACAGGGTCCCCCCTTACGACATTTTAGCAAAAAATGTTTTTCGTAAAAAATGCATTTTCTTACATTTTCTTACATTTACGGGTTTAGTCGGGACTCCTGATGACGTTTTGAGACATCTCCTACAACTACAGCACCAGAATTGTGCTGCTGAAGTAAGTCTGTTTTTTGAATTTTTTTTTATAAAAAAAAGTTTTCCCAAAAAAAGCACTTTATGCCATTTTTAGGTTTTGTAGGGACTCCTGATGACGTTTTGAGACATCTCCTACAACTACAGCACCAGAATTGTACTGCTGAAGCAAGTCGGTTTTTTGGCATTTTTACGACAGGGTCCCCCCTTACGACGTTTTAGCAAAAAATGTTTTTCGTAAAAAATGCATTTTCTTACATTTTCTTACATTTACGGGTTTAGTCGGGACTCCTGATGACGTTTTGAGACATCTCCTACAACTACAGCACCAGAATTGTGCTGCTGAAGCAAGTCCGTTTTTTGGAATTTTTTTTTGTAAAAAAAAAGTTTTCCCAAAAAAAGCATTTTATGCCATTTTTAAGTTTTGTAGGGACTCCTGATGACGTTTTGAGACATCTCCTACAACTACAGCACCAGAATTGTACTGCTGAAGCAAGTCGGTTTTTTGGCATTTTTACGACAGGGTCCCCCCTTACGACATTTTAGCAAAAAATGTTTTTCGTAAAAAATGCATTTTCTTACATTTTCTTACATTTACGGGTTTAGTCGGGACTCCTGATGACGTTTTGAGACATCTCCTACAACTACAGCAGCAGAATTGTGCTGCTGAAGCAAGTCTGATTTGAATTTTTTTTTGTAAAAAAAAAGTTTTCCCAAAAAAAGCATTTTATGCCATTTTTAGGTTTTGTAGGGACTCCTGATGACGTTTTAAGACATCTCCTACAACTACAGCACCAGAATTGTACTGCTGAAGCAAGTCGGTTTTTTGGCATTTTTACGACAGGGTCCCCCCTTACGATGTTTTAGCAAAAAACGTTTTTCGTAAAAAATGCATTTTCTTACATTTTCTTACATTTAGGGGTTTAGTCGGGACTCCTGATGACGTTTTGAGACATCTCCTACAACTACAGCACCAGAATTGTGCTGCTGAAGCAAGTCTGTTTTTTGAAAAATTTTTTGTAAAAAAAAAGTTTTCCCAAAAAAAGCATTTCATGCCATTTTTAGGTTTTGTAGGGACTCCTGATGACGTTTTGAGACATCTCCTACAACTACAGCACCAGAATTGTGCTGCTGAAGCAAGTCCGTTTTTTGGAATTTTTTTTTGTAAAAAAAAAGTTTTCCAAAAAAAACATTTTATGCCATTTTTAGGTTTTGTAGGGACTCCTGATGACGTTTTGAGACATCTCCTACAACTACAGCACCAGAATTGTACTGCTGAAGAAAGTCAGTTTTTTGGCATTTTTACGACAGGGTCCCCCCTTACGACGTTTTAGCAAAACATGTTTTTCTTAAAAAATGCATTTTCTTACATTTTCTTACATTTACGGGTTTAGTCGGGACTCCTGATGACGTTTTGAGACATCTCCTATAACTACAGCACCAGAATTGTGCTGCTGAAGCAAGTCTGTTTTTTGAATTTTTTTTTGTAAAAAAAAAGTTTTCCCAAAAAAAGCATTTTATGCCATTTTTAGGTTTTGTAGGGACTCCTGATGACGTTTTAAGACATCTCCTACAACTACAGCACCAGAATTGTGCTGCTGAAGCAAGTCTGTTTTTTGAATTTTTTTTTTGTAAAAAAAAAGTTTTCCCAAAAAAAGCATTTCATGCCATTTTTAGGTTTTGTAGGGACTCCTGATGACGTTTTGAGACATCTCCTACAACTACAGCACCAGAATTGTACTGCTGAAGCAAGTCAGTTTTTTGGCATTTTTACGACAGGGTCCCCCCTTACGACATTTTAGCAAAACATGTTTTTCTTAAAAAATGCATTTTCTTACATTTTCTTACATTTACGGGTTTAGTCGGGACTCCTGATGACGTTTTGAGACATCTCCTACAACTACAGCACCAGAATTGTGCTGCTGAAGCAAGTCCGTTTTTTGGAATTTTTTTTTGTAAAAAAAAAGTTTTCCAAAAAAAACATTTTATGCCATTTTTAGGTTTTGTAGGGACTCCTGATGACGTTTTGAGACATCTCCTACAACTACAGCACCAGAATTGTACTGCTGAAGCAAGTCCGTTTTTTGGCATTTTTACGACATTTTAGCAAAAAATGTTTTTCGTAAAAAATGCATTTTCTTACATTTTCTTACATTTACGGGTTTAGTCGGGACTCCTGATGACGTCTTGAGACATCTCCTACAACTACAGCACCAGAATTGTGCTGCTGAAGTAAGTCTGTTTTTTGAAATTTTTTTTATAAAAAAAAAGTTTTCCCAAAAAAAGCATTTTATGCCATTTTTAGGTTTTGTAGGGACTCCTGATGACGTTTTGAGACATCTCCTACAACTACAGCACCAGAATTGTACTGCTGAAGCAAGTCAGTTTTTTGGAATTTTTACGACAGGGTCCCCCCTTACGACATTTTAGCAAAAAATGTTTTTCGTAAAAAATGCATTTTCTTACATTTTCTTACATTTAGGGGTTTAGTCGGGACTCCTGATGACGTTTTGAGACATCTCCTACAACTACAGCACCAGAATTGTGCTGCTGAAGCAAGTCTGTTTTTTGAAATTTTTTTTGTAAAAAAAAAGTTTTCCCAAAAAAAGCATTTCATGCCATTTTTAGGTTTTGTAGGGACTCCTGATGACGTTTTGAGACATCTCCTACAACTACAGCACCAGAATTGTACTGCTGAAGAAAGTCAGTTTTTTGGCATTTTTACGACAGGGTCCCCCCTTACGACGTTTTAGCAAAACATGTTTTTCTTAAAAAATGCATTTTCTTACATTTTCTTACATTTACGGGTTTAGTCGGGACTCCTGATGACGTTTTGAGACATCTCCTATAACTACAGCACCAGAATTGTGCTGCTGAAGCAAGTCTGTTTTTTGAATTTTTTTTTGTAAAAAAAAAGTTTTCCCAAAAAAAGCATTTTATGCCATTTTTAGGTTTTGTAGGGACTCCTGATGACGTTTTAAGACATCTCCTACAACTACAGCACCAGAATTGTGCTGCTGAAGCAAGTCTGTTTTTTGAATTTTTTTTTTGTAAAAAAAAAGTTTTCCCAAAAAAAGCATTTCATGCCATTTTTAGGTTTTGTAGGGACTCCTGATGACGTTTTGAGACATCTCCTACAACTACAGCACCAGAATTGTACTGCTGAAGCAAGTCAGTTTTTTGGCATTTTTACGACAGGGTCCCCCCTTACGACATTTTAGCAAAACATGTTTTTCTTAAAAAATGCATTTTCTTACATTTTCTTACATTTACGGGTTTAGTCGGGACTCCTGATGACGTTTTGAGACATCTCCTACAACTACAGCACCAGAATTGTGCTGCTGAAGCAAGTCTGTTTTTTGAATTTTTTTTTGTAAAAAAAAAGTTTTCCCAAAAAAAGCATTTTATGCCATTTTTAGGTTTTGTAGGGACTCCTGATGACGTTTTAAGACATCTCCTACAACTACAGCACCAGAATTGTGCTGCTGAAGCAAGTCAGTTTTTTGGAATTTTTACGACAGGGTCCCCCCTTACGACATTTTAGCAAAAAATGTTTTTCGTAAAAAATGCATTTTCTTACATTTTCTTACATTTACGGGTTTAGTCGGGACTCCTGATGACGTTTTGAGACATCTCCTACAACTACAGCACCAGAATTGTGCTGCTGAAGCCAGTCTGTTTTTTGAATTTTTTCTTGTAAAAAAAAAGTTTTCCCAAAAAAAGCATTTCATGCCATTTTTAGGTTTTGTAGGGACTCCTGATGACGTTTTGAGACATCTCCTACAACTACAGCACCAGAATTGTACTGCTGAAGCAAGTCAGTTTTTTGGCATTTTTACGACAGGGTCCCCCCTTACGACATTTTAGCAAAAAATGTTTTTCGTAAAAAATGCATTTTCTTACATTTTCTTACATTTACGGGTTTAGTCGGGACTCCTGATGACGTTTTGAGACATCTCCTACAACTACGGCACCAGAATTGTGCTGCTGAAGCAAGTCTGTTTTTTGAATTTTTTTTTGTAAAAAAAAAGTTTTCCCAAAAAAAGCATTTCATGCCATTTTTAGGTTTTGTAGGGACTCCTGATGACGTTTTGAGACATCTCCTACAACTACAGCACCAGAATTGTACTGCTGAAGCAAGTCAGTTTTCTGGCATTTTTACGACAGGGTCCCCCCTTACGACATTTTAGCAAAACATGTTTTTCTTAAAAAATGCATTTTCTTACATTTTCTTACATTTACGGGTTTAGTCGGGACTCCTGATGACGTTTTGAGACATCTCCTACAACTACAGCACCAGAATTGTGCTGCTGAAGCAAGTCCGTTTTTTGGAATTTTTTTTTTGTAAAAAAAAAGTTTTCCCAAAAAAAGCATTTTATGCCATTTTTAGGTTTTGTAGGGACTCCTGATGACGTTTTGAGACATTTCCTACAACTACAGCACCAGAATTGTACTGCTGAAGCAAGTCCGTTTTTTGGCATTTTTACGACATTTTAGCAAAAAATGTTTTTCTTAAAAAATGCATTTTCTTACATTTTCTTACATTTACGGGTTTAGTCGGGACTCCTGATGACGTTTTGAGACATCTCCTACAACTACAGCACCAGAATTGTGCTGCTGAAGCAAGTCTGTTTTTTGAATTTTTTTTTGTAAAAAAAAAGTTTTCCCAAAAAAAGCATTTTATGCCATTTTTAGGTTTTGTAGGGACTCCTGATGACGTTTTAAGACATCTCCTACAACTACAGCACCAGAATTGTGCTGCTGAAGCAAGTCAGTTTTTTGGATTTTTTACGACAGGGTCCCCCCTTACGACATTTTAGCAAAAAATCTTTTTCGTAAAAAATGCATTTTCTTACATTTTCTTACATTTAGGGGTTTAGTCGGGACTCCTGATGACGTTTTGAGACATCTCCTACAACTACAGCACCAGAATTGTGCTGCTGAAGCAAGTCTGATTTTTGAAATTTTTTTTGTAAAAAAAAAGTTTTCCCAAAAAAAGCATTTTATGCCATTTTTAGGTTTTGTAGGGACTCCTGATGACGTTATGAGACATCTCCTACAACTACAGCACCAAAATTGTACTGCTGAAGCAAGTCCGTTTTTTGGCATTTTTACGACAGGGTCCCCCCTTACGACATTTTAGCAAAAAATGTTTTTCGTAAAAAATGCATTTTCTTACATTTTCTTACATTTTCTTACATTTACGGGTTTAGTCGGGACTCCTGATGACGTTTTGAGACATCTCCTACAACTACAGCACCAGAATTGTGCTGCTGAAGCAAGTCCGTTTTTTGGAAATTTTTTTTGTAAAAAAAAAGTTTTCCAAAAAAAACATTTTATGCCATTTTTAGGTTTTGTAGGGACTCCTGATGACGTTTTGAGACATCTCCTACAACTACAGCACCAGAATTGTACTGCTGAAGCAAGTCAGTTTTTTGGCATTTTTACGACAGGGTCCCCCCTTACGACATTTTAGCAAAATAAGTTTTTCGTAAAAAATGCATTTTCTTACATTTTCTTACATTTACGGGTTTAGTCGGGACTCCTGATGACGTTTTGAGACATCTCCTACAACTACAGCACCAGAATTGTGCTGCTGAAGTAAGTCCGTTTTTTGGAATTTTTTTTTGTAAAAAAAAAGTTTTCCCAAAAAAAGCATTTTATGCAATTTTTAGGTTTTGTAGGGACTCCTGATGACGTTTTGAGACATCTCCTACAACTACAGCACCAGAATTGTACTGCTGAAGCAAGTCGGTTTTTTGGCATTTTTACGAGAGGGTCCCCTTACGACATTTTAGCAAAAAATGTTTTTCGTAAAAAATGCATTTTCTTACATTTTCTTACATTTACGGGTTTAGTCGGGACTCCTGATGACGTTTTGAGACATCTCCTACAACTACAGCACCAGAATTGTGCTGCTGAAGCAAGTCTGTTTTTTGAATTTTTTTTTGTAAAAAATAAGTTTTCCCAAAAAAAGCATTTCATGCCATTTTTAGGTTTTGTAGGGACTCCTGATGACGTTTTGAGACATCTCCTACAACTACAGCACCAGAATTGTACTGCTGAAGCAAGTCAGTTTTTTGGCATTTTTACGACAGGGTCCCCCCTTACGACATTTTAGCAAAATATGTTTTTCGTAAAAAATGCATTTTCTTACATTTTCTTACATTTACGGGTTTAGTCGGGACTCCTGATGACGTTTTGAGACATCTCCTACAACTACAGCACCAGAATTGTGCTGCTGAAGCAAGTCCGTTTTTTGGAAAAAAATTTTGTAAAAAAAAAGTTTTCCCAAAAAAAGCATTTTATGCCATTTTTAGGTTTTGTAGGGACTCCTGATGACGTTTTGAGACATCTCCTACAACTACAGCACCAGAATTGTACTGCTGAAGCAAGTCCGTTTTTTGGCATTTTTACGACAGGGTCCCCCCTTACGACATTTTAGCAAAAAATGTTTTTCGTAAAAAATGCATTTTCTTACATTTTCTTACATTTACGGGTTTAGTCGGGACTCCTGATGACGTTTTGAGACATCTCCTACAACTACAGCACCAGAATTGTGCTGCTGAAGCATGTCCGTTTTTTGGAAAAAAAATTTTGAAAAAAAAACTTTTCCCAAAAAAAGCATTTTATGCCATTTTTAGGTTTTGTAGGGACTCCTGATGACGTTTTGAGACATCTCCTACAACTACAGCACCAGAATTGTACTGCTGAAGCAAGTCGGTTTTTTGGCATTTTTACGACAGGGTCCCCTTACGACATTTTAGCAAAAAATGTTTTTCGTAAAAAATGCATTTTCTTACATTTTCTTACATTTACGGGTTTAGTCGGGACTCCTGATGACGTTTTGAGACATCTCCTACAACTACAGCACCAGAATTGTGCTGCTGAAGCAAGTCTGTTTTTTGAATTTTTTTTTGTAAAAAATAAGTTTTCCCAAAAAAAGCATTTCATGCCATTTTTAGGTTTTGTAGGGACTCCTGATGACGTTTTGAGACATCTCCTACAACTACAGCACCAGAATTGTACTGCTGAAGCAAGTCCGTTTTTTGGCATTTTTACGACAGGGTCCCCCCTTACGACATTTTAGCAAAAAATGTTTTTCGTAAAAAATGCATTTTCTTACATTTTCTTACATTTACGGGTTTAGTCGGGACTCCTGATGACGTTTTGAGACATCTCCTACAACTACAGCACCAGAATTGTGCTGCTGAAGCATGTCCGTTTTTTGGAAAAAAAATTTGTAAAAAAAAAGTTTTCCCAAAAAAAGCATTTTATGCCATTTTTAGGTTTTGTAGGGACTCCTGATGACGTTTTGAGACATCTCCTACAACTACAGCACCAGAATTGTACTGCTGAAGCAAGTCCGTTTTTTGGCATTTTTACGACAGGGCCCTTACGACATTTTAGCAAAAAATGTTTTTCGTAAAAAATGCATTTTCTTACATTTTCTTACATTTACGGGTTTAGTCGGGACTCCTGATGACGTTTTGAGACATCTCCTACAACTACAGCACCAGAATTGTGCTGCTGAATCAAGTCTGTTTTTTGAATTTTTTTTTGTAAAAAAAAGTTTTCCCAAAAAAAGCATTTTATGCCATTTTTAGGTTTTGTAGGGACTCCTGATGACGTTTTAAGACATCTCCTACAACTACAGCACCAGAATTGTGCTGCTGAAGCAAGTCTGATTTTTGAATTTTTTTTTGTAAAAAAAAAGTTTTCCCAAAAAAAGCATTTTATGCCATTTTTAGGTTTTGTAGGGACTCCTGATGACGTTTTGAGACATCTCCTACAACTACAGCGTCAGAATTGTACTGCTGAAGCAAGTCCGTTTTTTGGCATTTTTACGACAGGGTCCCCCCTTACGACATTTTAGCAAAAAATGTTTTTCGTAAAAAATGCATTTTCTTACATTTACGGGTTTAGTCGGGACTCCTGATGACGTTTTGAGACATCTCCTACAACTACAGCACCAGAATTGTGCTGCTGAAGCATGTCCGTTTTTTGGAAAAAAAATTTGTAAAAAAAAAGTTTTCCCAAAAAAAGCATTTTATGCCATTTTTAGGTTTTGTAGGGACTCCTGATGACGTTTTGAGACATCTCCTACAACTACAGCACCAGAATTGTACTGCTGAAGCAAGTCGGTTTTTTGGCATTTTTACGACAGGGTCCCCCCTTACGACATTTTAGCAAAAAATGTTTTTCGTAAAAAATGCATTTTCTTACATTTTCTTACATTTACGGGTTTAGTCGGGACTCCTGATGACGTTTTGAGACATCTCCTACAACTACAGCACCAGAATTGTGCTGCTGAAGCCAGTCTGTTTTTTGAATTTTTTCTTGTAAAAAAAAAGTTTTCCCAAAAAAAGCATTTCATGCCATTTTTAGGTTTTGTAGGGACTCCTGATGACGTTTTGAGACATCTCCTACAACTACAGCACCAGAATTGTACTGCTGAAGCAAGTCAGTTTTTTGGCATTTTTACGACAGGGTTCCCCCCTTACGACATTTTAGCAAAACATGTTTTTCGTAAAAAATGCATTTTCTTACATTTTCTTACATTTACGGGTTTAGTCGGGACTCCTGATGACGTTTTGAGACATCTCCTACAACTACAGCACCAGAATTGTGCTGCTGAAGCCAGTCTGTTTTTTGAATTTTTTCTTGTAAAAAAAAAGTTTTCCCAAAAAAAGCATTTCATGCCATTTTTAGGTTTTGTAGGGACTCCTGATGACGTTTTGAGACATCTCCTACAACTACAGCACCAGAATTGTACTGCTGAAGCAAGTCAGTTTTTTGGCATTTTTACGACAGGGTCCCCCCTTACGACATTTTAGCAAAACATGTTTTTCTTAAAAAATGCATTTTCTTACATTTTCTTACATTTACGGGTTTAGTCGGGACTCCTGATGACGTTTTGAGACATCTCCTACAACTACAGCACCAGAATTGTGCTGCTGAAGCAAGTCCGTTTTTTGGAATTTTTTTTTGTAAAAAAAAAGTTTTCCCAAAAAAAGCATTTTATGCCATTTTTAGGTTTTGTAGGGACTCCTGATGACGTTTTGAGACATTTCCTACAACTACAGCACCAGAATTGTACTGCTGAAGCAAGTCCGTTTTTTGGCATTTTTACGACATTTTAGCAAAAAATGTTTTTCTTAAAAAATGCATTTTCTTACATTTTCTTACATTTACGGGTTTAGTCGGGACTCCTGATGACGTTTTGAGACATCTCCTACAACTACAGCACCAGAATTGTGCTGCTGAAGCAAGTCTGTTTTTTGAATTTTTTTTTGTAAAAAAAAAGTTTTCCCAAAAAAAGCATTTTATGCCATTTTTAGGTTTTGTAGGGACTCCTGATGACGTTTTAAGACATCTCCTACAACTACAGCACCAGAATTGTGCTGCTGAAGCAAGTCAGTTTTTTGGATTTTTTACGACAGGGTCCCCCCTTACGACATTTTAGCAAAAAATCTCTTTCGTAAAAAATGCATTTTCTTACATTTTCTTACATTTAGGGGTTTAGTCGGGACTCCTGATGACGTTTTGAGACATCTCCTACAACTACAGCACCAGAATTGTGCTGCTGAAGCAAGTCTGATTTTTGAAATTTTTTTTGGAAAAAAAAAGTTTTCCCAAAAAAAGCATTTTATGCCATTTTTAGGTTTTGTAGGGACTCCTGATGACGTTTTGAGACATCTCCTACAACTACAGCACCAGAATTGTACTGCTGAAGCAAGTCCGTTTTTTGGCATTTTTACGACAGGGTCCCCCCTTACGACATTTTAGCAAAAAATGTTTTTCGTAAAAAATGCATTTTCTTACATTTTCTTACATTTTCTTACATTTACGGGTTTAGTCGGGACTCCTGATGACGTTTTGAGACATCTCCTACAACTACAGCACCAGAATTGTGCTGCTGAAGCAAGTCCGTTTTTTGGAAATTTTTTTTGTAAAAAAAAAGTTTTCCAAAAAAAACATTTTATGCCATTTTTAGGTTTTGTAGGGACTCCTGATGACGTTTTGAGACATCTCCTACAACTACAGCACCAGAATTGTACTGCTGAAGCAAGTCGGTTTTTTGGCATTTTTACGAGAGGGTCCCCTTACGACATTTTAGCAAAAAATGTTTTTCGTAAAAAATGCATTTTCTTACATTTTCTTACATTTACGGGTTTAGTCGGGACTCCTGATGACGTTTTGAGACATCTCCTACAACTACAGCACCAGAATTGTGCTGCTGAAGTAAGTCCGTTTTTTGGAATTTTTTTTTGTAAAAAAAAAGTTTTCCCAAAAAAAGCATTTTATGCCATTTTTAGGTTTTGTAGGGACTCCTGATGACGTTTTGAGACATCTCCTACAACTACAGCACCAGAATTGTACTGCTGAAGCAAGTCGGTTTTTTGGCATTTTTACGAGAGGGTCCCCTTACGACATTTTAGCAAAAAATGTTTTTCGTAAAAAATGCATTTTCTTACATTTTCTTACATTTACGGGTTTAGTCGGGACTCCTGATGACGTTTTGAGACATCTCCTACAACTACAGCACCAGAATTGTGCTGCTGAAGCAAGTCTGTTTTTTGAATTTTTTTTTGTAAAAAATAAGTTTTCCCAAAAAAAGCATTTCATGCCATTTTTAGGTTTTGTAGGGACTCCTGATGACGTTTTGAGACATCTCCTACAACTACAGCACCAGAATTGTACTGCTGAAGCAAGTCAGTTTTTTGGCATTTTTACGACAGGGTCCCCCCTTACGACATTTTAGCAAAATATGTTTTTCGTAAAAAATGCATTTTCTTACATTTTCTTACATTTACGGGTTTAGTCGGGACTCCTGATGACGTTTTGAGACATCTCCTACAACTACAGCACCAGAATTGTGCTGCTGAAGCAAGTCCGTTTTTTGGAAAAAAAATTTGTAAAAAAAAAGTTTTCCCAAAAAAAGCATTTTATGCCATTTTTAGGTTTTGTAGGGACTCCTGATGACGTTTTGAGACATCTCCTACAACTACAGCACCAGAATTGTACTGCTGAAGCAAGTCCGTTTTTTGGCATTTTTACGACAGGGTCCCCCCTTACGACATTTTAGCAAAAAATGTTTTTCGTAAAAAATGCATTTTCTTACATTTACGGGTTTAGTCGGGACTCCTGATGACGTTTTGAGACATCTCCTACAACTACAGCACCAGAATTGTGCTGCTGAAGCATGTCCGTTTTTTGGAAAAAAAATTTGTAAAAAAAAAGTTTTCCCAAAAAAAGCATTTTATGCCATTTTTAGGTTTTGTAGGGACTCCTGATGACGTTTTGAGACATCTCCTACAACTACAGCACCAGAATTGTACTGCTGAAGCAAGTCGGTTTTTTGGCATTTTTACGACAGGGTCCCCCCTTACGACATTTTAGCAAAAAATGTTTTTCGTAAAAAATGCATTTTCTTACATTTTCTTACATTTACGGGTTTAGTCGGGACTCCTGATGACGTTTTGAGACATCTCCTACAACTACAGCACCAGAATTGTGCTGCTGAAGCCAGTCTGTTTTTTGAATTTTTTCTTGTAAAAAAAAAGTTTTCCCAAAAAAAGCATTTCATGCCATTTTTAGGTTTTGTAGGGACTCCTGATGACGTTTTGAGACATCTCCTACAACTACAGCACCAGAATTGTACTGCTGAAGCAAGTCAGTTTTTTGGCATTTTTACGACAGGGTTCCCCCCTTACGACATTTTAGCAAAACATGTTTTTCGTAAAAAATGCATTTTCTTACATTTTCTTACATTTACGGGTTTAGTCGGGACTCCTGATGACGTTTTGAGACATCTCCTACAACTACAGCACCAGAATTGTGCTGCTGAAGCCAGTCTGTTTTTTGAATTTTTTCTTGTAAAAAAAAAGTTTTCCCAAAAAAAGCATTTCATGCCATTTTTAGGTTTTGTAGGGACTCCTGATGACGTTTTGAGACATCTCCTACAACTACAGCACCAGAATTGTACTGCTGAAGCAAGTCAGTTTTTTGGCATTTTTACGACAGGGTCCCCCCTTACGACATTTTAGCAAAACATGTTTTTCTTAAAAAATGCATTTTCTTACATTTTCTTACATTTACGGGTTTAGTCGGGACTCCTGATGACGTTTTGAGACATCTCCTACAACTACAGCACCAGAATTGTGCTGCTGAAGCAAGTCCGTTTTTTGGAATTTTTTTTTGTAAAAAAAAAGTTTTCCCAAAAAAGCATTTTATGCCATTTTTAGGTTTTGTAGGGACTCCTGATGACGTTTTGAGACATTTCCTACAACTACAGCACCAGAATTGTACTGCTGAAGCAAGTCCGTTTTTTGGCATTTTTACGACATTTTAGCAAAAAATGTTTTTCTTAAAAAATGCATTTTCTTACATTTTCTTACATTTACGGGTTTAGTCGGGACTCCTGATGACGTTTTGAGACATCTCCTACAACTACAGCACCAGAATTGTGCTGCTGAAGCAAGTCTGTTTTTTGAATTTTTTTTTGTAAAAAAAAAGTTTTCCCAAAAAAAGCATTTTATGCCATTTTTAGGTTTTGTAGGGACTCCTGATGACGTTTTAAGACATCTCCTACAACTACAGCACCAGAATTGTGCTGCTGAAGCAAGTCAGTTTTTTGGATTTTTTACGACAGGGTCCCCCCTTACGACATTTTAGCAAAAAATCTCTTTCGTAAAAAATGCATTTTCTTACATTTTCTTACATTTAGGGGTTTAGTCGGGACTCCTGATGACGTTTTGAGACATCTCCTACAACTACAGCACCAGAATTGTGCTGCTGAAGCAAGTCTGATTTTTGAAATTTTTTTTGGAAAAAAAAAGTTTTCCCAAAAAAAGCATTTTATGCCATTTTTAGGTTTTGTAGGGACTCCTGATGACGTTTTGAGACATCTCCTACAACTACAGCACCAGAATTGTACTGCTGAAGCAAGTCCGTTTTTTGGCATTTTTACGACAGGGTCCCCCCTTACGACATTTTAGCAAAAAATGTTTTTCGTAAAAAATGCATTTTCTTACATTTTCTTACATTTTCTTACATTTACGGGTTTAGTCGGGACTCCTGATGACGTTTTGAGACATCTCCTACAACTACAGCACCAGAATTGTGCTGCTGAAGCAAGTCCGTTTTTTGGAAATTTTTTTTGTAAAAAAAAAGTTTTCCAAAAAAAACATTTTATGCCATTTTTAGGTTTTGTAGGGACTCCTGATGACGTTTTGAGACATCTCCTACAACTACAGCACCAGAATTGTACTGCTGAAGCAAGTCGGTTTTTTGGCATTTTTACGAGAGGGTCCCCTTACGACATTTTAGCAAAAAATGTTTTTCGTAAAAAATGCATTTTCTTACATTTTCTTACATTTACGGGTTTAGTCGGGACTCCTGATGACGTTTTGAGACATCTCCTACAACTACAGCACCAGAATTGTGCTGCTGAAGTAAGTCCGTTTTTTGGAATTTTTTTTTGTAAAAAAAAAGTTTTCCCAAAAAAAGCATTTTATGCCATTTTTAGGTTTTGTAGGGACTCCTGATGACGTTTTGAGACATCTCCTACAACTACAGCACCAGAATTGTACTGCTGAAGCAAGTCGGTTTTTTGGCATTTTTACGAGAGGGTCCCCTTACGACATTTTAGCAAAAAATGTTTTTCGTAAAAAATGCATTTTCTTACATTTTCTTACATTTACGGGTTTAGTCGGGACTCCTGATGACGTTTTGAGACATCTCCTACAACTACAGCACCAGAATTGTGCTGCTGAAGCAAGTCTGTTTTTTGAATTTTTTTTTGTAAAAAATAAGTTTTCCCAAAAAAAGCATTTCATGCCATTTTTAGGTTTTGTAGGGACTCCTGATGACGTTTTGAGACATCTCCTACAACTACAGCACCAGAATTGTACTGCTGAAGCAAGTCAGTTTTTTGGCATTTTTACGACAGGGTCCCCCCTTACGACATTTTAGCAAAATATGTTTTTCGTAAAAAATGCATTTTCTTACATTTTCTTACATTTACGGGTTTAGTCGGGACTCCTGATGACGTTTTGAGACATCTCCTACAACTACAGCACCAGAATTGTGCTGCTGAAGCAAGTCCGTTTTTTGGAAAAAAAATTTGTAAAAAAAAAGTTTTCCCAAAAAAAGCATTTTATGCCATTTTTAGGTTTTGTAGGGACTCCTGATGACGTTTTGAGACATCTCCTACAACTACAGCACCAGAATTGTACTGCTGAAGCAAGTCCGTTTTTTGGCATTTTTACGACAGGGTCCCCCCTTACGACATTTTAGCAAAAAATGTTTTTCGTAAAAAATGCATTTTCTTACATTTTCTTACATTTACGGGTTTAGTCGGGACTCCTGATGACGTTTTGAGACATCTCCTACAACTACAGCACCAGAATTGTGCTGCTGAAGCATGTCCGTTTTTTGGAAAAAAAATTTTGAAAAAAAAAGTTTTCCCAAAAAAAGCATTTTATGCCATTTTTAGGTTTTGTAGGGACTCCTGATGACGTTTTGAGACATCTCCTACAACTACAGCACCAGAATTGTACTGCTGAAGCAAGTCGGTTTTTTGGCATTTTTACGACAATTTTAGCAAAAAATGTTTTTCGTAAAAAATGCATTTTCTTACATTTTCTTACATTTACGGGTTTAGTCGGGACTCCTGATGACGTTTTGAGACATCTCCTACAACTACAGCACCAGAATTGTGCTGCTGAAGCAAGTCTGTTTTTTGAATTTTTTTTTGTAAAAAATAAGTTTTCCCAAAAAAAGCATTTCATGCCATTTTTAGGTTTTGTAGGGACTCCTGATGACGTTTTGAGACATCTCCTACAACTACAGCACCAGAATTGTACTGCTGAAGCAAGTCAGTTTTTTGGCATTTTTACGACAGGGTCCCCCCTTACGACATTTTAGCAAAATATGTTTTTCGTAAAAAATGCATTTTCTTACATTTACGGGTTTATTTGGGACTCCTGATGACGTTTTGAGACATCTCCTACAACTACAGCACCAGAATTGTGCTGCTGAAGCAAGTCCGTTTTTTGGAATTTTTTTTTGTAAAAAAAAAGTTTTCCCAAAAAAAACATTTTATGCCATTTTTAGGTTTTGTAGGGACTCCTGATGACGTTTTGAGACATCTCCTACAACTACAGCACCAGAATTGTACTGCTGAAGCAAGTCGTTTTTTTGGCATTTTTACGACAGGGTCCCCCCTTACGACATTTTAGCAAAAAATGTTTTTCGTAAAAAATGCATTTTCTTACATTTTCTTACATTTACGGGTTTAGTCGGGACTCCTGATGACGTTTTGAGACATCTCCTACAACTACGGCACCAGAATTGTGCTGCTGAAGCAAGTCTGTTTTTTGAAATTTTTTTTGTAAAAAAAAAGTTTTCCCAAAAAAAGCATTTCATGCCATTTTTAGGTTTTGTAGGGACTCCTGATGACGTTTTGAGACATCTCCTACAACTACAGCACCAGAATTGTACTGCTGAAGCAAGTCAGTTTTTTGGCATTTTTACGACAGGGTCCCCCCTTACGACATTTTAGCAAAACATGTTTTTCTTAAAAAATGCATTTTCTTACATTTTCTTACATTTACGGGTTTAGTCGGGACTCCTGATGACGTTTTGAGACATCTCCTACAACTACAGCACCAGAATTGTGCTGCTGAAGCAAGTCCGTTTTTTGGAATTTTTTTTTGTAAAAAAAAAGTTTTCCCAAAAAAAGCATTTTATGCCATTTTTAGGTTTTGTAGGGACTCCTGATGACGTTTTGAGACATTTCCTACAACTAGAGCACCAGAATTGTACTGCTGAAGCAAGTCCGTTTTTTGGCATTTTTACGACATTTTAGCAAAAAATGTTTTTCTTAAAAAATGCATTTTCTTACATTTTCTTACATTTACGGGTTTAGTCGGGACTCCTGATGACGTTTTGAGACATCTCCTACAACTACAGCACCAGAATTGTGCTGCTGAAGCAAGTCTGTTTTTTGAATTTTTTTTTGTAAAAAAAAAGTTTTCCCAAAAAAAGCATTTTATGCCATTTTTAGGTTTTGTAGGGACTCCTGATGACGTTTTAAGACATCTCCTACAACTACAGCACCAGAATTGTGCTGCTGAAGCAAGTCAGTTTTTTGGATTTTTTACGACAGGGTCCCCCCTTACGACATTTTAGCAAAAAATCTCTTTCGTAAAAAATGCATTTTCTTACATTTTCTTACATTTAGGGGTTTAGTCGGGACTCCTGATGACGTTTTGAGACATCTCCTACAACTACAGCACCAGAATTGTGCTGCTGAAGCAAGTCTGATTTTTGAAATTTTTTTTGGAAAAAAAAAGTTTTCCCAAAAAAAGCATTTTATGCCATTTTTAGGTTTTGTAGGGACTCCTGATGACGTTTTGAGACATCTCCTACAACTACAGCACCAGAATTGTACTGCTGAAGCAAGTCCGTTTTTTGGCATTTTTACGACAGGGTCCCCCCTTACGACATTTTAGCAAAAAATGTTTTTCGTAAAAAATGCATTTTCTTACATTTTCTTACATTTTCTTACATTTACGGGTTTAGTCGGGACTCCTGATGACGTTTTGAGACATCTCCTACAACTACAGCACCAGAATTGTGCTGCTGAAGCAAGTCCGTTTTTTGGAAATTTTTTTTGTAAAAAAAAAGTTTTCCAAAAAAAACATTTTATGCCATTTTTAGGTTTTGTAGGGACTCCTGATGACGTTTTGAGACATCTCCTACAACTACAGCACCAGAATTGTACTGCTGAAGCAAGTCGGTTTTTTGGCATTTTTACGAGAGGGTCCCCTTACGACATTTTAGCAAAAAATGTTTTTCGTAAAAAATGCATTTTCTTACATTTTCTTACATTTACGGGTTTAGTCGGGACTCCTGATGACGTTTTGAGACATCTCCTACAACTACAGCACCAGAATTGTGCTGCTGAAGTAAGTCCGTTTTTTGGAAATTTTTTTTGTAAAAAAAAAGTTTTCCCAAAAAAAGCATTTTATGCCATTTTTAGGTTTTGTAGGGACTCCTGATGACGTTTTGAGACATCTCCTACAACTACAGCACCAGAATTGTACTGCTGAAGCAAGTCGGTTTTTTGGCATTTTTACGAGAGGGTCCCCTTACGACATTTTAGCAAAAAATGTTTTTCGTAAAAAATGCATTTTCTTACATTTTCTTACATTTACGGGTTTAGTCGGGACTCCTGATGACGTTTTGAGACATCTCCTACAACTACAGCACCAGAATTGTGCTGCTGAAGCAAGTCTGTTTTTTGAATTTTTTTTTGTAAAAAATAAGTTTTCCCAAAAAAAGCATTTCATGCCATTTTTAGGTTTTGTAGGGACTCCTGATGACGTTTTGAGACATCTCCTACAACTACAGCACCAGAATTGTACTGCTGAAGCAAGTCAGTTTTTTGGCATTTTTACGACAGGGTCCCCCCTTACGACATTTTAGCAAAATATGTTTTTCGTAAAAAATGCATTTTCTTACATTTTCTTACATTTACGGGTTTAGTCGGGACTCCTGATGACGTTTTGAGACATCTCCTACAACTACAGCACCAGAATTGTGCTGCTGAAGCAAGTCCGTTTTTTGGAAAAAAAATTTGTAAAAAAAAAGTTTTCCCAAAAAAAGCATTTTATGCCATTTTTAGGTTTTGTAGGGACTCCTGATGACGTTTTGAGACATCTCCTACAACTACAGCACCAGAATTGTGCTGCTGAAGCATGTCCGTTTTTTGGAAAAAAAATTTTGAAAAAAAAAGTTTTCCCAAAAAAAGCATTTTATGCCATTTTTAGGTTTTGTAGGGACTCCTGATGACGTTTTAAGACATCTCCTACAACTACAGCACCAGAATTGTGCTGCTGAAGCAAGTCAGTTTTTTGGATTTTTTACGACAGGGTCCCCCCTTACGACATTTTAGCAAAAAATCTCTTTCGTAAAAAATGCATTTTCTTACATTTTCTTACATTTAGGGGTTTAGTCGGGACTCCTGATGACGTTTTGAGACATCTCCTACAACTACAGCACCAGAATTGTGCTGCTGAAGCAAGTCTGATTTTTGAAATTTTTTTTGGAAAAAAAAAGTTTTCCCAAAAAAAGCATTTTATGCCATTTTTAGGTTTTGTAGGGACTCCTGATGACGTTTTGAGACATCTCCTACAACTACAGCACCAGAATTGTACTGCTGAAGCAAGTCCGTTTTTTGGCATTTTTACGACAGGGTCCCCCCTTACGACATTTTAGCAAAAAATGTTTTTCGTAAAAAATGCATTTTCTTACATTTTCTTACATTTTCTTACATTTACGGGTTTAGTCGGGACTCCTGATGACGTTTTGAGACATCTCCTACAACTACAGCACCAGAATTGTGCTGCTGAAGCAAATCCGTTTTTTGGAAATTTTTTTTGTAAAAAAAAAGTTTTCCAAAAAAAACATTTTATGCCATTTTTAGGTTTTGTAGGGACTCCTGATGACGTTTTGAGACATCTCCTACAACTACAGCACCAGAATTGTACTGCTGAAGCAAGTCGGTTTTTTGGCATTTTTACGAGAGGGTCCCCTTACGACATTTTAGCAAAAAATGTTTTTCGTAAAAAATGCATTTTCTTACATTTTCTTACATTTACGGGTTTAGTCGGGACTCCTGATGACGTTTTGAGACATCTCCTACAACTACAGCACCAGAATTGTGCTGCTGAAGTAAGTCCGTTTTTTGGAATTTTTTTTTGTAAAAAAAAAGTTTTCCCAAAAAAAGCATTTTATGCCATTTTTAGGTTTTGTAGGGACTCCTGATGACGTTTTGAGACATCTCCTACAACTACAGCACCAGAATTGTACTGCTGAAGCAAGTCGGTTTTTTGGCATTTTTACGAGAGGGTCCCCTTACGACATTTTAGCAAAAAATGTTTTTCGTAAAAAATGCATTTTCTTACATTTTCTTACATTTACGGGTTTAGTCGGGACTCCTGATGACGTTTTGAGACATCTCCTACAACTACAGCACCAGAATTGTGCTGCTGAAGCAAGTCTGTTTTTTGAATTTTTTTTTGTAAAAAATAAGTTTTCCCAAAAAAAGCATTTCATGCCATTTTTAGGTTTTGTAGGGACTCCTGATGACGTTTTGAGACATCTCCTACAACTACAGCACCAGAATTGTACTGCTGAAGCAAGTCAGTTTTTTGGCATTTTTACGACAGGGTCCCCCCTTACGACATTTTAGCAAAATATGTTTTTCGTAAAAAATGCATTTTCTTACATTTTCTTACATTTACGGGTTTAGTCGGGACTCCTGATGACGTTTTGAGACATCTCCTACAACTACAGCACCAGAATTGTGCTGCTGAAGCAAGTCCGTTTTTTGGAAAAAAAATTTGTAAAAAAAAAGTTTTCCCAAAAAAAGCATTTTATGCCATTTTTAGGTTTTGTAGGGACTCCTGATGACGTTTTGAGACATCTCCTACAACTACAGCACCAGAATTGTACTGCTGAAGCAAGTCCGTTTTTTGGCATTTTTACGACAGGGTCCCCCCTTACGACATTTTAGCAAAAAATGTTTTTCGTAAAAAATGCATTTTCTTACATTTTCTTACATTTACGGGTTTAGTCGGGACTCCTGATGACGTTTTGAGACATCTCCTACAACTACAGCACCAGAATTGTGCTGCTGAAGCATGTCCGTTTTTTGGAAAAAAAATTTTGAAAAAAAAAGTTTTCCCAAAAAAAGCATTTTATGCCATTTTTAGGTTTTGTAGGGACTCCTGATGACGTTTTGAGACATCTCCTACAACTACAGCACCAGAATTGTACTGCTGAAGCAAGTCGGTTTTTTGGCATTTTTACGACAATTTTAGCAAAAAATGTTTTTCGTAAAAAATGCATTTTCTTACATTTTCTTACATTTACGGGTTTAGTCGGGACTCCTGATGACGTTTTGAGACATCTCCTACAACTACAGCACCAGAATTGTGCTGCTGAAGCAAGTCTGTTTTTTGAATTTTTTTTTGTAAAAAATAAGTTTTCCCAAAAAAAGCATTTCATGCCATTTTTAGGTTTTGTAGGGACTCCTGATGACGTTTTGAGACATCTCCTACAACTACAGCACCAGAATTGTACTGCTGAAGCAAGTCAGTTTTTTGGCATTTTTACGACAGGGTCCCCCCTTACGACATTTTAGCAAAATATGTTTTTCGTAAAAAATGCATTTTCTTACATTTTCTTACATTTACGGGTTTATTTGGGACTCCTGATGACGTTTTGAGACATCTCCTACAACTACAGCACCAGAATTGTGCTGCTGAAGCAAGTCCGTTTTTTGGAATTTTTTTTTGTAAAAAAAAAGTTTTCCCAAAAAAAACATTTTATGCCAATTTTAGGTTTTGTAGGGACTCCTGATGACGTTTTGAGACATCTCCTACAACTACAGCACCAGAATTGTACTGCTGAAGCAAGTCGTTTTTTTGGCATTTTTACGACAGGGTCCCCCCTTACGACATTTTAGCAAAAAATGTTTTTCGTAAAAAATGGATTTTCTTACATTTTCTTACATTTACGGGTTTAGTCGGGACTCCTGATGACGTTTTGAGACATCTCCTACAACTACAGCACCAGAATTGTGCTGCTGAAGCAAGTCTGATTTTTGAATTTTTTTTGTAAAAAAAAAGTTTCCCCAAAAAAAGCATTTTATGCCATTTTTAGGTTTTGTAGGGACTCCTGATGACGTTTTGAGACATCTCCTACAACTACAGCACCAGAATTGTACTGCTGAAGCAAGTCCGTTTTTTGGCATTTTTACGACAGGGTCCCCCCTTACGACATTTTAGCAAAAAATGTTTTTCATAAAAAATGCATTTTCTTACATTTTCTTACATTTACGGGTTTAGTCGGGACTCCTGATGACGTTTTGAGACATCTCCTACAACTACAGCACCAGAATTGTGCTGCTGAAGCAAGTCTGTTTTTTGAAAAAAATTTTGTAAAAAAAAAGTTTTCCCAAAAAAAGCATTTTATGCCATTTTTAGGTTTTGTAGGGTCAGCTGATGACGTTTTAAGACATCTCCTACAACTACAGCACCAGAATTGTGCTGCTGAAGCAAGTCAGTTTTTTGGAATTTTTACGACAGGGTCCCCCCTTACGACATTTTAGCAAAAAATGTTTTTCGTAAAAAATGCATTTTCTTACATTTTCTTACATTTACGGGTTTAGTCGGGACTCCTGATGACGTTTTGAGACATCTCCTACATCTACAGCACCAGAATTGTGCTGCTGAAGCAAGTCCGTTTTTTGGCAATTTTTTTTGTAAAAAAAAAGTTTTCCCAAAAAAAGCATTTTATGCCATTTTTATGTTTTGTAGGGACTCCTGATGACGTTTGGAGACATCTCCTACAACTACAGCACCAGAATTGTACTGCTGAAGCAAGTCCGTTTTTTGGCATTTTTACGACAGGGTCCCCCCTTACGACATTTTAGCAAAAAATGTTTTTCGTAAAAAATGCATTTTCTTACATTTTCTTACATTTACGGGTTTAGTCGGGACTCCTGATGACGTTTTGAGACATATCCTACAACTACAGCACCAGAATTGTGCTGCTGAAGCAAGTCTGATTTTTGAATTTTTTTTTGTAAAAAAAAAGTTTTCCCAAAAAAAGCATTTTATGCCATTTTTAGGTTTTGTAGGGACTCCTGATGACGTTTTGAGACATCTCCTACAACTACAGCACCAGAATTGTACTGCTGAAGCAAGTCCGTTTTTTGGCATTTTTACGACAAGGTCCCCCCTTACGACATTTTAGCAAAAAATGTTTTTCGTAAAAAATGCATTTTCTTACATTTTCTTACATTTACGGGTTTAGTCGGGACTCCTGATGACGTTTTGAGACATCTCCTACAACTACAGCACCAGAAATGTGCTGCTGAAGCAAGTCTGTTTTTTGAATTTTTTTTTGTAAAAAAAAAGTTTTCCCAAAAAAAGCATTTTATGCCATTTTTAGGTTTTGTAGGGACTCCTGATGACGTTTTGAGACATCTCCTACAACTACAGCACCAGAATTGTACTGCTGAAGCAAGTCGTTTTTTTGGCATTTTTACGACATTTTAGCAAAAAATGTTTTTCGTAAAAAATGCATTTTCTTACATTTTCTTACATTTACGGGTTTAGTCGGGACTCCTGATGACGTTTTGAGACATCTCCTACAACTACAGCACCAGAATTGTGCTGCTGAAGCAAGTCAGTTTTTTGGAATTTTTACGACAGGGTCCCCCCTTACGACATTTTAGCAAAAAATGTTTTTCGTAAAAAATGCATTTTCTTACATTTACGTGTTTAGTCGGGACTCCTGATGACGTTTTGAGACATCTCCTACAACTACAGCACCAGAATTGTGCTGCTGAAGCAAGTCCGTTTTTTGGCATTTTTACGACATTTTAGCCAAAAATGTTTTTCGTAAAAAATGCATTTTCTTACATTTTCTTACATTTACGGGTTTAGTCGGGACTCCTGATGACGTTTTGAGACATCTCCTACAACTACAGCACCAGAATTGTGCTGCTGAAGCAAGTCTGATTTTTGAATTTTTTTTTGTAAAAAAAAAGTTTTCCCAAAAAAAGCATTTTATGCCATTTTTAGGTTTTGTAGGGACTCCTGATGACGTTTTGAGACATCTCCTACAACTACAGCCCCAGAATTGTACTGCTGAAGCAAGTCCGTTTTTTGGCATTTTTACGACAGGGTCCCCCCTTACGACATTTTAGCAAAAAATGTTTTTCGTAAAAAATGCATTTTCTTACATTTTCTTACATTTACGGGTTTAGTCGGGACTCCTGATGACGTTTTGAGACATCTCCTACAACTACAGCACCAGAATTGTGCTGCTGAAGCAAGTCTGTTTTTTGAAAAAAATTTTGTAAAAAAAAAGTTTTCCCAAAAAAAGCATTTTATGCCATTTTTAGGTTTTGTAGGGACTCCTGATGATGTTTTGAGACATCTCCTACAACTACAGCACCAGAATTGTACTGCTGAAGCAAGTCCGTTTTTTGGCATTTTTACGACAGGGGAGATCCCCCCTTACGACATTTTAGCAAAAAATGTTTTTCGTAAAAAATGCATTTTCTTACATTTTCTTACATTTAGGGGTTTAGTCGGGACTCCTGATGACGTTTTGAGACATCTCCTACAACTACAGCACCAGAATTGTACTGCTGAAGCAAGTCCGTTTTTTGGCATTTTTACGACAGGGTCCCCCCTTACGACATTTTAGCAAAAAATGTTTTTCGTAAAAAATGCATTTTCTTACATTTACGGGTTTAGTCGGGACTCCTGATGACGTTTTGAGACATCTCCTACAACTACAGCACCAGAATTGTGCTGCTGAAGCAAGTCTGTTTTTTGAAAAAAATTTTGTAAAAAAAAAGTTTTCCCAAAAAAAGCATTTTATGCCATTTTTAGGTTTTGTAGGGTCTCCTGATGACGTTTTAAGACATCTCCTACAACTACAGCACCAGAATTGTGCTGCTGAAGCAAGTCAGTTTTTTGGAATTTTTACGACAGGGTCCCCCCTTACGACATTTTAGCAAAAAATGTTTTTCGTAAAAAATGGATTTTCTTACATTTTCTTACATTTACGGGTTTAGCCGGGACTCCTGATGACGTTTTGAGACATCTCCTACAACTACAGCACCAGAATTGTGCTGCTGAAGCCAGTCTGTTTTTTGAATTTTTTTTTGTAAAAAAAAAGTTTTCCCAAAAAAAGCATTTTATGCCATTTTTAGGTTTTGTAGGGACTCCTGATGACGTTTTAAGACATCTCCTACAACTACAGCACCAGAATTGTGCTGCTGAAGCAAGTCAGTTTTTTGGAATTTTTACGACAGGGTCCCCCCTTACGACATTTTAGCAAAAAATGTTTTTCTTAAAAAATGCATTTTCTTACATTTTCTTACATTTACGGGTTTAGTCGGGACTCCTGATGACGTTTTGAGACATCTCCTACAACTACAGCACCAGAATTGTGCTGCTGAAGCAAGTCTGTTTTTTGAAATTTTTTTTGTAAAAAAAAAGTTTTCCCCAAAAAAGCATTTTATGCCATTTTTAGGTTTTGTAGGGACTCCTGATGATGTTTTGAGACATCTCCTACAACTACAGCACCAGAATTGTACTGCTGAAGCAAGTCCGTTTTTTGGCATTTTTACGACAGGGTCCCCCCTTACGACATTTTAGCAAAAAATGTTTTTCTTAAAAAATGCATTTTCTTACAGTTACGGGTTTAGTCGGGACTCCTGATGACGTTTTGAGACATCTCCTACAACTACAGCACCAGAATTGTGCTGCTGAAGCAAGTCTGTTTTTTGAAAAAAATTTTATAAAAAAAAAGTTTTCCCAAAAAAAGCATTTTATGCCATTTTTAGGTTTTGTAGGGACTCCTGATGACGTTTTGAGACATCTCCTACAACTACAGCACCAGAATTGTACTGCTGAAGCAAGTCGGTTTTTTGGCATTTTTACGACATTTTAGCAAAAAATGTTTTTCGTAAAAAATGCATTTTCTTACATTTTCTTACATTTACGGGTTTAGTCGGGACTCCTGATGACGTTTTGAGACATCTCCTACAACTACAGCACCAGAATTGTGCTGCTGAAGCAAGTCTGTTTTTTGAAAAAATTTTTGTAAAAAAAAAGTTTTCCCAAAAAAAGCATTTTATACCATTTTTAGGTTTTGTAGGGACTCCTGATGACGTTTTAAGACATCTCCTACAACTACAGCACCAGAATTGTGCTGCTGAAGCAAGTCAGTTTTTTGGAAATTTCTTTTGTAAAAAATTTTTTTTCCCAAAAAAAGCATTTTATGCCATTTTTAGGTTTTGTAGGGACTCCTGATGACGTTTTGAGACATCTCCTACAACTACAGCACCAGAATTGTACTGCTGAAGCAAGTCCGTTTTTTGGCATTTTTACGACAGGGTCCCCCCTTACGACATTTTAGCAAAAAATGTTTTTCATAAAAAATGCATTTTCTTACATTTTCTTACATTTACGGGTTTAGTCGGGACTCCTGATGACGTTTTGAGACATCTCCTACAACTACAGCACCAGAATTGTGCTGCTGAAGCAAGTCCGTTTTTTGGAATTTTTTTTTGTAAAAATTTTTTTTTCCCAAAAAAAGCATTTTATGCCATTTTTAGGTTTTGTAGGGACTCCTGATGACGTTTTGAGACATCTCCTACAACTACAGCACCAGAATTGTACTGCTGAAGCAAGTCCGTTTTTTGGCATTTTTACGACAGGGTCCCCCCTTACGACATTTTAGCAAAAAATGTTTTTCTTAAAAAATGCATTTTCTTACAGTTACGGGTTTAGTCGGGACTCCTGATGACGTTTTGAGACATCTCCTACAACTACAGCACCAGAATTGTGCTGCTGAAGCAAGTCTGTTTTTTGAAAAAATTTATATAAAAAAAAAGTTTTCCCAAAAAAAGCATTTTATGCCATTTTTAGGTTTTGTAGGGACTCCTGATGACGTTTTGAGACATCTCCTACAACTACAGCACCAGAATTGTACTGCTGAAGCAAGTCGGTTTTTTGGCATTTTTACGACATTTTAGCAAAAAATGTTTTTCGTAAAAAATGCATTTTCTTACATTTTCTTACATTTACGGGTTTAGTCGGGACTCCTGATGACGTTTTGAGACATCTCCTACAACTACAGCACCAGAATTGTGCTGCTGAAGCAAGTCTGTTTTTTGAAATTTTTTTTGTAAAAAAAAAGTTTTCCCAAAAAAAGCATTTTATACCATTTTTAGGTTTTGTAGGGACTCCTGATGACGTTTTAAGACATCTCCTACAACTACAGCACCAGAATTGTGCTGCTGAAGCAAGTCAGTTTTTTGGAAAAATTTTTTGTAAAAATTTTTTTTTCCCAAAAAAAGCATTTTATGCCATTTTTAGGTTTTGTAGGGACTCCTGATGACGTTTTGAGACATCTCCTACAACTACAGCACCAGAATTGTACTGCTGAAGCAAGTCCGTTTTTTGGCATTTTTACGACAGGGTCCCCCCTTACGACATTTTAGCAAAAAATGTTTTTCATAAAAAATGCATTTTCTTACATTTTCTTACATTTACGGGTTTAGTCGGGACTCCTGATGACGTTTTGAGACATCTCCTACAACTACAGCACCAGAATTGTGCTGCTGAAGCCAGTCTGTTTTTTGAATTTTTTTTTGTAAAAAAAAAGTTTTCCCAAAAAAAGCATTTTATGCCATTTTTAGGTTTTGTAGGGACTCCTGATGACGTTTTAAGACATCTCCTACAACTACAGCACCAGAATTGTGCTGCTGAAGCAAGTCAGTTTTTTGGAATTTTTACGACAGGGTCCCTTACGACATTTTAGCAAAAAATGTTTTTCTTAAAAAATGCATTTTCTTACATTTTCTTACATTTACGGGTTTAGTCGGGACTCCTGATGACGTTTTGAGACATCTCCTACAACTACAGCACCAGAATTGTGCTGCTGAAGCAAGTCTGTTTTTTGAAATTTTTTTTGTAAAAAAAAAGTTTTCCCCAAAAAAGCATTTTATGCCATTTTTAGGTTTTGTAGGGACTCCTGATGATGTTTTGAGACATCTCCTACAACTACAGCACCAGAATTGTACTGCTGAAGCAAGTCCGTTTTTTGGCATTTTTACGACATTTTAGCAAAAAATGTTTTTCTTAAAAAATGCATTTTCTTACAGTTACGGGTTTAGTCGGGACTCCTGATGACGTTTTGAGACATCTCCTACAACTACAGCACCAGAATTGTGCTGCTGAAGCAAGTCTGTTTTTTGAAAAAATTTTTATGAAAAAAAAGTTTTCCCAAAAAAAGCATTTTATGCCATTTTTAGGTTTTGTAGGGACTCCTGATGACGTTTTGAGACATCTCCTACAACTACAGCACCAGAATTGTACTGCTGAAGCAAGTCGGTTTTTTGGCATTTTTACGACATTTTAGCAAAAAATGTTTTTCGTAAAAAATGCATTTTCTTACATTTTCTTACATTTACGGGTTTAGTCGGGACTCCTGATGACGTTTTGAGACATCTCCTACAACTACAGCACCAGAATTGTGCTGCTGAAGCAAGTCTGTTTTTTGAAATTTTTTTTGTAAAAAAAAAGTTTTCCCAAAAAAAGCATTTTATACCATTTTTAGGTTTTGTAGGGACTCCTGATGACGTTTTAAGACATCTCCTACAACTACAGCACCAGAATTGTGCTGCTGAAGCAAGTCAGTTTTTTGGAAAATTTTTTTGTAAAAAATTTTTTTTCCCAAAAAAAGCATTTTATGCCATTTTTAGGTTTTGTAGGGACTCCTGATGACGTTTTGAGACATCTCCTACAACTACAGCACCAGAATTGTACTGCTGAAGCAAGTCCGTTTTTTGGCATTTTTACGACAGGGTCCCCCCTTACGACATTTTAGCAAAAAATGTTTTTCATAAAAAATGCATTTTCTTACATTTTCTTACATTTACGGGTTTGGTCGGGACTCCTGATGACGTTTTGAGACATCTCCTACAACTACAGCACCAGAATTGTGCTGCTGAAGCAAGTCCGTTTTTTGGAATTTTTTTTTGTAAAAATTTTTTTTTCCCAAAAAAAGCATTTTATGCCATTTTTAGGTTTTGTAGGGACTCCTGATGACGTTTTGAGACATCTCCTACAACTACAGCACCAGAATTGTACTGCTGAAGCAAGTCCGTTTTTTGGCATTTTTACGACAGGGTCCCCCCTTACGACATTTTAGCAAAAAAATTTTTTCTTAAAAAATGCATTTTCTTACAGTTACGGGTTTAGTCGGGACTCCTGATGACGTTTTGAGACATCTCCTACAACTACAGCACCAGAATTGTGCTGCTGAAGCAAGTCTGTTTTTTGAAAAAATTTTTATAAAAAAAAAGTTTTCCCAAAAAAAGCATTTTATGCCATTTTTAGGTTTTGTAGGGACTCCTGATGACGTTTTGAGACATCTCCTACAACTACAGCACCAGAATTGTACTGCTGAAGCAAGTCGGTTTTTTGGCATTTTTACGACATTTTAGCAAAAAATGTTTTTCGTAAAAAATGCATTTTCTTACATTTTCTTACATTTACGGGTTTAGTCGGGACTCCTGATGACGTTTTGAGACATCTCCTACAACTACAGCACCAGAATTGTGCTGCTGAAGCAAGTCTGTTTTTTGAAATTTTTTTTGTAAAAAAAAAGTTTTCCCAAAAAAAGCATTTTATACCATTTTTAGGTTTTGTAGGGACTCCTGATGACGTTTTAAGACATCTCCTACAACTACAGCACCAGAATTGTGCTGCTGAAGCAAGTCTGTTTTTTGAAAAATTTTTTGTAAAAAAAAAGTTTTCCCAAAAAAAGCATTTTATACCATTTTTAGGTTTTGTAGGGACTCCTGATGACGTTTTAAGACATCTCCTACAACTACAGCACCAGAATTGTGCTGCTGAAGCAAGTCAGTTTTTTGGAAATTTTTTTTGTAAAAATTTTTTTTTCCCAAAAAAAGCATTTTATGCCATTTTTAGGTTTTGTAGGGACTCCTGATGACGTTTTGAGACATCTCCTACAACTACAGCACCAGAATTGTACTGCTGAAGCAAGTCCGTTTTTTGGCATTTTTACGACAGGGTCCCCCCTTACGACATTTTAGCAAAAAATGTTTTTCATAAAAAATGCATTTTCTTACATTTTCTTACATTTACGGGTTTAGTCGGGACTCCTGATGACGTTTTGAGACATCTCCTACAACTACAGCACCAGAATTGTGCTGCTGAAGCAAGTCCGTTTTTTGGAATTTTTTTTTGTAAAAATTTTTTTTCCCCAAAAAAAGCATTTTATGCCATTTTTAGGTTTTGTAGGGACTCCTGATGACGTTTTGAGACATCTCCTACAACTACAGCACCAGAATTGTACTGCTGAAGCAAGTCCGTTTTTTGGCATTTTTACGACAGGGTCCCCCCTTACGACATTTTAGCAAAAAATGTTTTTCTTAAAAAATGCATTTTCTTACAGTTACGGGTTTAGTCGGGACTCCTGATGACGTTTTGAGACATCTCCTACAACTACAGCACCAGAATTGTGCTGCTGAAGCAAGTCTGTTTTTTGAAAAAATTTTTATAAAAAAAAAGTTTTCCCAAAAAAAGCATTTTATGCCATTTTTAGGTTTTGTAGGGACTCCTGATGACGTTTTGAGACATCTCCTACAACTACAGCACCAGAATTGTACTGCTGAAGCAAGTCGGTTTTTTGGCATTTTTACGACATTTTAGCAAAAAATGTTTTTCGTAAAAAATGCATTTTCTTACATTTTCTTACATTTACGGGTTTAGTCGGGACTCCTGATGACGTTTTGAGACATCTCCTACAACTACAGCACCAGAATTGTGCTGCTGAAGCAAGTCTGTTTTTTGAAATTTTTTTTGTAAAAAAAAAGTTTTCCCAAAAAAAGCATTTTATACCATTTTTAGGTTTTGTAGGGACTCCTGATGACGTTTTAAGACATCTCCTACAACTACAGCACCAGAATTGTGCTGCTGAAGCAAGTCAGTTTTTTGGAAATTTTTTTTGTAAAAATTTTTTTTTCCCAAAAAAAGCATTTTATGCCATTTTTAGGTTTTGTAGGGACTCCTGATGACGTTTTGAGACATCTCCTACAACTACAGCACCAGAATTGTACTGCTGAAGCAAGTCCGTTTTTTGGCATTTTTACGACAGGGTCCCCCCTTACGACATTTTAGCAAAAAATGTTTTTCGTAAAAAATGCATTTTCTTACCTTTTCTTACATTTACGGGTTTAGTCGGGACTCCTGATGACGTTTTGAGACATCTCCTACAACTACAGCACCAGAATTGTGCTGCTGAAGTAAGTCTGTTTTTTGAAATTTTTTTTGTAAAAAAAAAGTTTTCCCAAAAAAAGCATTTTGTGCCATTTTTAGGTTTTGTAGGGACTCCGGATGACGTTTTGAGACATCTCCTACAACTACAGCACCAGAATTGTGCTGCTGAAGCAAGTCCGTTTTTTGGCATTTTTACGACAGGGTCCCCCCTTACGACATTTTAGCAAAAAATGTTTTTCGTAAAAAATGCATTTCCTTACATTTTCTTACATTTACAGGTTTAGTCGGGACTCCTGATGACGTTTTGAGACATCTCCTACAACTACAGCACCAGAATTGTGCTGCTGAAGCATGTCCGTTTTTTGGAATTTTTTTTTGTAAAAAAAAAGTTTTCCCAAAAAAAGCATTTTATGCCATTTTTAGGTTTTGTAGGGACTCCTGATGACGTTTTGAGACATCTCCTACAACTACAGCACCAGAATTGTGCTGCTGAAGCAAGTCAGTTTTTTGGAATTTTTACGACAGGGTCCCCCCTTACGACATTTTAGCAAAAAATGTTTTTCGTAAAAAATGCATTTTCTTACATTTTCTTACATTTACGGGTTTAGTCGGGACTCCTGATGACGTTTTGAGACATCTCCTACAACTACAGCAGCAGAATTGTGCTGCTGAAGCAAGTCCGTTTTTTTGAATTTTTTTTACGACATTTTGCAAAATATTTTTTTCCCGTAAAATATGCATTTTCTTCTAATTTCTTCCATTTTCGGGTTTAGTCGGGACTCCTGATGACGTTTTGAGACATCTCCTACAACTACAGCACCAGAATTGTGCTGCTGAAGCAAGTCCGTTTTTTGGAATTTTTACGACAGGGTCCCCTCTTACGACATTTTAGCAAAAAAAATTTTTCTTCAAAAATGCATTTTCTTACATTTACGGGTTTAGTCGGGACTCCTGATGACGTTTTGAGACATCTCCTACAACTACAGCACCAGAATTGTGCTGCTGAAGCAAGTCTGTTTTTTGAATTTTTTTTTATAAAAAAAAAGTTTTCCCAAAAAAAGCATTTTATGCCATTTTTAGGTTTTGTAGGGACTCCTGATGACGTTTTGAGACATCTCCTACAACTACAGCACCAGAATTGTACTGCTGAAGCAAGTCGGTTTTTTGGCATTTTTACGACAGGGTCCCCCCTTACGACATTTTAGCAAAAAATGTTTTTCGTAAAAAATGCATTTTCTTACATTTACGGGTTTAGTCGGGACTCCTGATGACGTTTTGAAACATCTCCTACAACTACAGCACCAGAATTGTGCTGCTGAAGCAAGTCGGTTTTTTGGCATTTTTACGACAGGGTCCCCCCTTACGACATTTTAGCAAAAAATGTTTTTCGTAAAAAATGCATTTTCTTACATTTTCTTACATTCACGGGTTTAGTCGGGACTCCTGATGACGTTTTGAGACATCTCCTACAACTACAGCACCAGAATTGGGCTGCTGAAGCAAGTCTGTTTTTTGAATTTTTTTTTGTAAAAAAAAAGTTTGCCCAAAAAAAGCATTTTATGCCATTTTTAGGTTTTGTAGGGACTCCTGATGACGTTTTGAGACATCTCCTACAACTACAGCACCAGAATTGTGCTCCTGAAGCAAGTCCGTTTTTTGGAAAAAAATTTTGTAAAAAAAAAGTTTTCCCAAAAAAAGCATTTTATGCCATTTTTAGGTTTTGTAGGGACTCCTGATGACGTTTTGAGACATCTCCTACAACTACAGCACCAGAATTGTACTGCTGAAGCAAGTCCGTTTTTTGGCATTTTTACGACAGGGTCCCCCCTTACGACATTTTAGTAAAAAATGTTTTTCGTAAAAAATGCATTTTCTTACATTTTCTTACATTTACGGGTTTAGCCGGGACTCCTGATGACGTTTTGAGACATCTCCTACAACTACAGCACCAGAATTGTGCTGCTGAAGCAAGTCTGTTTTTTGAATTTTTTTTTGTAAAAAAAAAGTTTTCCCAAAAAAAGCATTTTATGCCATTTTTAGGTTTTGTAGGGACTCCTGATGACGTTTTGAGACATCTCCTACAACTACAGCACCAGAATTGTACTGCTGAAGCAAGTCCGTTTTTTGGCATTTTTACGACAGGGTCCCCCTTACGACATTTTAGTAAAAAATGTTTTTCGTAAAAAATGCATTTTCTTACATTTTCTTACATTTACGGGTTTAGTCGGGACTCCTGATGACGTTTTGAGACATCTCCTACAACTACAGCACCAGAATTGTGCTGCTGAAGCAAGTCTGTTTTTTGAATTTTTTTTTGTAAAAAAAAAGTTTTCCCAAAAAAAGCATTTTATGCCATTTTTAGGTTTTGTAGGGACTCCTGATGACGTTTTGAGACATCTCCTACAACTACAGCACCAGAATTGTACTGCTGAAGCAAGTCAGTTTTTTGGAATTTTTACGACAGGGTCCCCCCTTACGACATTTTAGCAAAAAATGTTTTTCGTAAAAAATGCATTTTCTTACATTTTCTTACATTTACGGGTTTAGTCGGGACTCCTGATGACGTTTTGAGACATCTCCTACAACTACAGCAGCAGAATTGTGCTGCTGAAGCAAGTCCGTTTTTTTGAATTTTTTTTACGACATTTTGCAAAAAAAATTTTTTCCGTAAAATATGCATTTTCTTCTAATTTCTTCCATTTTCGGGTTTAGTCGGGACTCCTGATGACGTTTTGAGACATCTCCTACAACTACAGCACCAGAATTGTGCTGCTGAAGCAAGTCCGTTTTTTGGAATTTTTACGACAGGGTCCCCTCTTACGACATTTTAGCAAAAAAAAATGTTCTTAAAAAATGCATTTTCTTACATTTTCTTACATTTACGGGTTTAGTCGGGACTCCTGATGACGTTTTGAGACATCTCCTACAACTACAGCACCAGAATTGTGCCGCTGAAGCAAGTCCGTTTTTTGGAATTTTTACGACAGGGTCCCCCCTTACGACATTTTAGCAAAAAATGTTTTTCGTAAAAAATGCATTTTCTTACATTTACGGGTTTAGTCGGGACTCCTGATGAGGTTTTGAGACATCTCCTACAACTACAGCACGTCTGTTTTTTGAATTTTTTTTTGTAAAAAAAAAGTTTTCCCAAAAAAAGCATTTCATGCCATTTTTAGGTTTTGTAGGGACTCCTGATGACGTTTTGAGACATCTCCTACAACTATAGCACCAGAATTGTACTGCTGAAGCAAGTCCGTTTTTTGGCATTTTTACGACAGGGTCCCCCCTTTACGACATTTTAGGAAAAAATGTTTTTCGTAAAAAATGCATTTTCTTACATTTTCTTACATTTACGGGTTTAGTCGGGACTCCTGATGACGTTTTGAGACATCTCCTACAACTACAGCACCAGAATTGTGCTGCTGAAGCAAGTCCGTTTTTTTGAATTTTTTTTACGACATTTTGCAAAATATTTTTTTTACGTAAAATATGCATTTTCTTCTAATTTCTTCCATTTTCGGGTTTAGTCGGGACTCCTGATGACGTTTTGAGACATCTCCTACAACTACAGCACCAGAATTGTGCTGCTGAAGCAAGTCCGTTTTTTGGAATTTTTACGACAGGGTCCCCCCTTACGACATTTTAGCAAAAAATGTTTTTCTTAAAAAATGCATTTTCTTACATTTACGGGTTTAGTCGGGACTCCTGATGACGTTTTGAGACATCTCCTACAACTACAGCACCAGAATTGTGCTGCTGAAGCAAGTCCGTTTTTCACGGGACACATTTCCGGTGTGGTTGTTTCCGGATGAGGAGATGCTGCTCCATTATTGATTTGATTTGATTTCGTGTAGACCGCAATATGACTCAAGTAAACAACACCAACATTGTATATGCTCCCTTGAAAATATAGAACATTACACACGGCGCTCAAAAATCTATCAAAATGTTTTAGTAGGACTTTGGTCAGCTATGAAACTGCACCGCTTGATGGATTGTACTGTGCTTCAACATAGGAGTATTATTATGGTGTGTGTATAAGGTAAGACATATTTTCTGGTGTTTTGTTTCGCAATATTATGCAAAAGAAACTTTTCTTACCTTCTGGTACCTGAAAATTTGTGCAGGTCCGCCTTTGTAGTCCGTGCCGACACCGTAGTCGATAAGCTTCTTCTTTTTCTCCACCTTCTTGTTATGGGACATCCATCTTCTGCTGTTGCCATTTCTAATAAAAAGCAGTGTAAAGTTATTACTTATTTCAGTCAGTAAACTCGCCATGAAAGCCCTAAAACATACCGGTGTAGTGAGTTACCATTATTCACCCAAGGAACTTTAGTTACTAGAGTTCTGGTCGGACGATTTTTCACGGGACACATTTCTGGTGTTGTTGTTTCTGGATGAGGAGATGCTGCTCCGTTATTGATTGAAGTAAAGTCTGAATGTCATTAAAACAGTTAGCTCCATCTTTTGACACTTCACAACAAAGATGACGGGGAGAAGACGCTGCCGAAGGTGAGCCACGTAAATAAGACCGCCCACAAAACGGCGCACCCGGAAGCGGCTTGAAGATGATGTGTAAAACATCATCTATGCAACATTTTGAGCAAAGAACCACCATTACATGTTATGTAGACCCCAAGGAAGTCTTTTACATTTAGAAAAAAATATATATATTATGACTCCTTTAATGCGCCTTATAATCCGGTGCGCCTTATATATGAAAAAAAGATCAAAAATAGACCATTCATCGGCAGTGCTCCTTATAATCCGGTGTGCCCTCTAGTCCGGAAAATACGGTAATGCTTTATATCAATATTTGTGAGGATGTTTACCAATTTATCTAGGCCAGAGGTGTCAAACTCATTTTAGATCGGGGGCCACATTGAGAAAAATCTACTCCCAAGTGGGCCGGACTGGTAAAATCACGGCACGATAACTTAAAAATAAAGACAACTTCAGATTGTTTTCTTTGTTTAAAAATAGAATTTCTCAAAAATAAACAAATCATGTTGTTTTTTTACACTTACATGTTGCAGTTAATAGTGTTCTACCTTTAATTGTCGTTATTTATACTTTCTGAATAAATGACGTGATAATGTTCATCAGTCAACTCATTGGTGTTCATTTTCAATCTAACAAGATAAAAAAAAAAAATCAAAATCAAATTACAGGATGTTATTTATGTAGTTTGCTAATTTTCTTCGACTGTTGCACTAACATCATGTGTTTTATTTTTTTTGTACATACTGTATGTAGTATCATCTACAAAGATACAAAGAATTGCCATTGCCACATCTAGTGGACACATTTAAAACAGCAGTTTCTTTCATAGAAAAATTTCAGCTCATTTGTATACTTAGCAAATTCATCCGGATAGAACCTGTTCACGGGCCTGATCCGTTTCATCTCAGCGATCGTATTTGTCACGTTTCATGTGTCAGGTAAAGCGCAATGAATGACTCCACTTCCTAGTGTAAGAGTGAGCTTTTATAAGTGTGCCATGACAGCAGACTCTCTAATCGGTGATTAAAACAGCTGAAAAAAAATCA
This sequence comes from Entelurus aequoreus, assembly GCF_033978785.1. NCBI lineage: Eukaryota > Metazoa > Chordata > Actinopteri > Syngnathiformes > Syngnathidae > Entelurus > Entelurus aequoreus. Next base: position 281,773 of record NW_026907975.1, read on the forward strand.
AGTCTTCCAGAGATGGGCACAGTCTACACTACCTGCTGTCTGAGGCAAGTGCACAGCATCCTGCGTGACCAACAACACCCTGCTCCTCACCTGCGGCCCTCAGGTAGAAGGAACAGGTCTATACGTGCCAGGACAACTTGCCAACAGCTCGTCTGTATCCTCAGGCAGTGACCCTCTCTCACATCCCACCCATGAACTGCAACGTCTAATTATCACTTCTATTGATCTGCCCTTTATACTGTACACTGCATCCGGAAAGTATTCACAGCGCTTCATTTTTTGCCACATTTTGCTATGTTACAGCCTTATTCTAAAATGGTATCAATTCATTTTCGTCCTCAAAACTCTGCGTTTCTGGGTGTTGTTGATAAATGCAACAACACCCAGAAACGCCGCTGGCTTCGCTCGGCCTGAGCTCATCTAAGATGGACTGATTGGTTGGAATCTGCGCTTTTGCATGATATACTAGTTACTACGGTAATCTTCTCAGAAAGCACGTAGTTTCAAAGTTGTATTTGTGTTGGTACTGCATCAAAAAGCGACATCAGCGTGTAAAGGATATCACCACATGGACTCAGGAACACTTCAGAAAACCACTGTCAGTAACTACAGTTGGTCGCTACATCTGTAAGTGCAAGTTAAAACTCTACAATGCAAAGCGAATGCCATTTATCAACAACACCCAGAAACGCCGCCGGCTTCGCTCGGCCCGAGCTCATCTAAGATGTACTGATGCAAACTGGAAAAGTGTTCTGTGGTCTGACAAGTCCACATTTCAAATTGTTTTTGGAAACTGTGGACGTCGTGTTCTCCGGACCAAAGAGGAAAAGAACCATCCGGATTGTTCTAGGCGCAAAGTTGAAAACCCAGCGTCTGTAATTGTATGGAAAACTTGTTTTGTTTTGTTTTTAATGTATGTTTTTATTGTTTTGTTTTTTAATGTATTATATTCTGTTTTTATATGTTTAAATGGATCTTAAGGTCTGCAATAAAGATTGATGATATGGGGGTGTATTAGTGGGTAACTTACACGTTTGTGAAGGCACCATTAATGCTGAAAGGTACATACAGGTTTTGGAGCAACAAAAGTTGCCATCCAAGCGACGTCTTTTTCATGGCCGCCCCTGCTTATTTCAGTAAGATATCGCCGAGCCACATTCTGCACGTGTTACAACAGCGTGGCTTCGTAGTAAAAGAGTGCGGGTACTAGACTGGCCTGCCTGTAGTACGAACTGTGCTCTGTAAATAAACTCGCCTTGCCGACCGTTTTCTGTCGTGGACAACGACAATTTCAATAAACTACAAGTTAAAAAAAAGGCATGAACATTTCCCTCTTTTGGGTATTGAAAAAATGTATCGAACGGCGCCGCTCAAGTACCGATCCATACCAGACTGTGAATTTTGTGCATCGTTCGTGGCACCCTTTGTGTTTACGCGTTTCATGGGTCAGGATTGCACCACCTAATGCATTTTTGATACATGGTTACTATGCAGTGTGTGTGTTATTCACTATGACAATGACAATAAATGCATTGAACTGAATAAAAATCATGTTAGAGTAAATGAATACTTCTCTGATTTGAGGGCGAAGGCTTTTTCATGTGTCCTGCGATGAACTGGCGGCCAGTCTAGGGTGTAGGCCGGGGGTCAGCAACCCGCGTCTCTTTAGCACCGCCCTCGTGGCTCCCTGGACCTCTTTCAGAGATGTGTGAAAATGGAAAAAGATGAAGAACATTTTTATTTGAATATATTTTCTGTAGGAGAACAAACATGACACAAACCTTCCTAATTGTTAGAAGTCCCACTGTTTATGTTAAACATGCTTCACTGATGAGAGGATTTAGCAAGCACTGTTTTGTCCTACTAATTTCAGCGATCCTTGAACTCATTGTTGTTTGTTTACATGTACAACTTTCTCCGACGCTGCCACAGAAAGACGTGTTTTATGCCACTTCTTCTTTGTCTCATTTTGTCCACCAAACGTTCTACGCTGTGCGCGAATGCACAAAAGGTGAGCTTTGTTGATGTTATTGACTTGTTGGAGTGCTAATCAGGCATATTTGGTCAGAGCATGACTGCAAGCTAATCAATGCTAACATGCTATTTAAGCTAGCTGTATGTACATATTGCATCATTATGACTCGTTTGTAGGAATATTTGAGCTCATTTAATTTCCTTTACTTATGTCCTCTGTGCATTTCATTTATATTTGCATGTCTCATGACACATTATCTGTACGTAATATTGGCTGCATTTCTGATAGTTGTTTGTGCGCCATGTTGTTCCAGACCACAGCAAACGTTACCCAGCTTGTAAAGATTGTAATAAATCCATTAGAAGAAGACAGCCTGCCTTTTCCTTTAACTTGGACACACACATTTATACCTTTGACCCTTATGGGCCAGTCATTTCCAGAAGTTATCTCATCATGTGAGAAGCCTCCATTTAAATAACATATTATTTGATCTTAATAGATTAAAAATGAACACCAATGAGTTGACTGATGAACATTATCACATCATTTAATCAGAAAGTATACATATCGACAAATAAAGGTAGAATACTATTAACCGCAACATGTAAGTGTAAAAAAAAAAACAACAACATTATGATTTGTACATTTTCAGAATGTGCTTGCTCTATTTTTAACAAAGAAAAAAACTAACAATCTGAAGTTGTCTTTATTTTTAAGTTATCGTGCCTTGATTTTACCAGTCCGGCCCACTTGGGAGTAGATTTTTGTCCATGTGGACAAATGAGTTTGACACCTCTACATTAGAACTTACGAATAATGGATTGGTAGGTTCATCGTAGCCAGCCTTGTGTATTATTCTAATGACCCTTTTTTCAAGTTGAATTATTGAGCCTGTGTTTGTTCTATAAACATTTCCCCAAAGTTCAACACAGTATGTTAGATATGGAAAAATAAAAGAATAATATAACTACAGCTGCAGCTATCGAATATTTTAGTAATCGAGTATTCTATCGAATATCCCGATCGATTAATCGAATAAATCATAATTTTGTTTAATTATACACGTTAAGATGTGCCCTCAATTATTGTGGTTGGCCTAATCGTCTTATTTCCTAAACGCCTGTTTTCATTATTGAAGGCTGACACGCACAGCTAAAAATGTGTATGTGCTAATAAAAACAGGTGCGCTCACAGCCCTATGTGCTGTGTGGTGTGACCGCATAAACAAAGTTCTTGTCTCTCGTGCGTTTTTGATGATTATCATACGGTGCCGTTTAAACGTTTTCTAAACTCGAGCGTACTTAAAAGAGCGGTGTCGTGCAGTGCAAGGGGGGGATGATCTGTGACGTAAACACGCTGTGCAACACCTAAACAGTCTGTGCGAAACGTGAGCTTTGACTACTGTTTAGTGAACCAGTAAAAAAAAATATGTACGACACCTCGAGGCAGCAACAATTCCTCGAATGTATTTTGTAATCGAATTACTCAAGGAATCATGTGCAGATATTTCTTATTCAGCATGTGTCTTACTTATATAAAGAATAGCAATGGATTTGGATGTTTTTAGAATAGAATAGAATAGAAAGTACTTTATTGATCCCTCGGGGAAATTCAGCACCACAGTTCGCTCACAATAAAAATAAACACTAAGGTATTTTTTACATGTGAATAATATAAATACAGTCTATTATACAGCATTATTCACTTGTGAATAATATAAATACAGTCTATTATACACAGTGTTGGGTTAGTTACTGAAAACCAGTAACTAGTTACAGTTACTAGTTACTTTATTTCAAAAGCAACTCAGTTACTAACTCAGTTACTTACACCAAAAAGTAATGCGTTATTGTGAAAAGTAACTATTTAGTTACTTGTTTTTTTCTTCTTCTTTTTTTAAAGCTACCATTAATGCCCTTTAAGCCTTCATTTAAGTACTGTTATTGCACTGGAGAATAATACAATCTGTTGATCAGCGCTAGGAATTTTCAAAATGGGGTCCCAGGGACCCCATCAAGTCATAAAAATGGGGTCCTACAGTAAATTTTTGGGGTCCCACTTTTTGGTAAGCATTTTGACAACAAAAAAGATAAACGTATGCATTATCCTGTTATATCTCACATTATATATTGTGTTTTGGAAAAAGGTTGTCATAAACGTTACTTAATTCATAAAAAAAAATAATAAAGAAAGAAAACAAATTTGTATACATATGTAAATGTATTCAGTTATAAACATTCATTCACTTTCTTCTTTCCTTCATGGATCTAAACTTTACCGCTGCTGGTAGTTTTTTCTATGTTTTTATTGAATAAGTTGTAGGTGTATTTATTTCAGTATAAAAGTGTTTTGCTTGGGTCATGAAATTATGATAATGGTGTGCCAGGGCATACAAACATTTTATATTTAACGCTTAAATCTCTGGAGTCTACATCAACTTCAGATCTATCCCTCATTTCAAAATGTTTTAGTTATGTTGTTTTTTTGTCTGTTTGTTTTCCGCCTTTTTTGTCAAACAAAACTATGTTTTTAATGGCAAACACACAAAATATGCAAAATCTTCCACCAAAAATATTTTTCAAAGTGGAATATTTGATGTGAAGTAATGGGAACCTTGGATAGGTCAATAATTCATAATAACATTGATTTTGATTCAATATTATGTTTTGAGCAATGACAGTTTGAAATAAATTGATTAATGTGGACCCCGATTTAAACAAGTTGAAAAACTTATTCGGGTGTTACCATTTAGTGGTCAATTGTACGGAATATGTACTGTACTGTGCAATCTATTAATAAAAGTCTCAATCAATCAATCCACTCCCTCGCTCTCTCTGTCCCTCCCTCACGAATGCTGCTGCGTGTGCACAATTAGTTTTGTTTTTAACCCCATCTTAACCCTGAACGTACATTGAAAATATACGCAACCCTGCCGGACATTTGAGGCATTTAAGAAACTCCGCCCGGACAGCCCCGCAAAAGAAGACACATGGTCAGTCTAGAATATCTCCATGTTAAGAAACTCGGCTTCAGCTCCACCATGATGTCTTGTAAGTAAACACAGACACGCCCCCCCCCAACCCCTCTCCACACCCACACACACACACACACACACACACACACACACACACACACACACACACACACACACACACACACACACACACACACACACACACACACACACACAGCGCCTCTTCTCTTGTCCCCGTTGTGACACAGGAAGAATTAAGTTAAGTTAAAGTTAAAGTACCAATGATTGTCACACACACACCCACACACACACACACACACACACACACACACACACACACACACAGCGCCTCTTCTCTTGTCCCCGTTGTGACACAGGAAGAATTAAGTTAAGTTAAAGTTAAAGTACCAATGATTGTCACACACACACACTAGGCGTGGTGAAATTTGTCCTCTTTATTTGACCCATCCCCTTGGGGAGCAGTGGGCAGCAGCGGCGCCGCGCCCGGGAATCATTCAGAAGGACGACACTGCAACTCTCCAATAAAACACACTCAGATCTTCTGTTTTTAGCCGATACTACATAAGAAATGACATAAAATAACGCAGTAACGCATCATGTAGTAACGGTAACTGAGTTACTGAATATAAAAAATAACGCGTTAGACTACTAGTTACTTTGTAACGCGTTAGTCCCAACACTGATTATACAGCATTATTCACATGTCAATAACATAAATACAGTCTATTATACAGCATAATTCACATTTGATTAATATAAATACATTTAAGCACAGTTAAGTATTGTTTTCCCTTTAACATCACAAATGAGTTTGACATTTGAAGTTAATTGCTGACATGAATGGACTTTTCCAGCATATTATGTGTGTATGACTTTCACCTGTGTAATAGAATGACTTCATGCAACTTTTCTCGGAGGACAATTGAACACTCACCTACCGAAAATGCAAACTTCGTCGCTGCTCGGTGACCTTTGTCCAGCGGCAGAATGTCTCTCTCGTCGTGTTGATCTAAATGAGAAGGAATGAATGACATTGGAACAAATAACAGCGCTGACATGATAGGAGGCGTGTTAGTTAGCAACCTGTTGTATTCTGATGACGTGCTAGCGTCACTTCCGCTGGGACGAGACCGGAGCGGTTAAAAAACGTGACTTTCATTTATAATAATTGAATGGTGTGTGTTCAAATAACCCTCCTCGGCCTTATAATTGTTACAAGTCGCGCTGTTGACATCTTTTCTTGGGAAATGGAGTCGACTCCAGGGGGTCTTTCCGCGGGCTCTGCCATTTTGAAATATGACGTCACGACGCGACGTCATCACCACCCGGAAGTGTGGATCTTCTTCTTCTTCTTCTTTTGTTTTTATAGCAGGTTGGCAAGCAACCTTCTGGTGTGCATTACCGCCACCTACTGACATGGAGTGTGGACCACTTCTAGAGATCACCTTAGCACAGACCTGGGCAAATGAACGTCCGGGGGCCACATGCGGCCCCTTAAGCTTTTCAATCTGAATAATATGAATAACATCATTAAAAGTTCAGTTAAAGTGCCAATGATTGTCACACACACACACACACTAGGTGTGGCGAAATTATTCTCTGCATTTGAACCATCACCCTTGATCACCCCCAGGGAGGTGAGGGGAGCAGTGAGCAGCAGCGGTGGCCGCGCCCGGGAATCATTTTGGTGATTCAACCCCCAATTCCAACCCTTGATGCTGAGTGCCAAGCAGGGAGGTAATGGCTCCCATTTTTATATAATAAAATACATGAATAAATCTTATTCATACACTCTTAGTCATCCACTCTTATTCATACACTCTTATTCATACACTCTTATTCATCCACTCTTATTCATATACTCTTATTCATACACTCTTAGTCATCCACTCTTATTCATATACTCTTAGTCATCCACTCTTATTCATACACTCTTAGTCATCCACTCTTATTCATACACTCTTAGTCATCCACTCTTATTCATACACTCTTATTCATACACTCTTATTCATACACTGTTATTCATACACTCTTATTCATATACTCTTATTCATACACTCTTAGTCATCCACTCTTATTCATATACTCTTAGTCATCCACTCTTATTCATACACTCTTAGTCATCCACTCTTATTCATACACTCTTAGTCATCCACTCTTATTCATACACTCTTATTCATACACTCTTATTCATACACTGTTATTCATACACTCTTATTCATATACTGTTATTCATACACTCTTATTCATACACTCTTATTCATACACTCTTAGTCATCCACTCTTATTCATACACTCTTATTCATACACTCTTATTCATACACTCTTATTCATGCATTCTTATTCATACACTGTTATTCATATAATCTTATTCATATACCCTTATTCATCCACTCTTAGTCATCCACTCTTATTCATATACTCTTATTCATATACTCTTATTCATACACTCTTATTCATACACTCTTAGTCATCCACTGTTATTCATACACTCTTATTCATACACTCTTATTCATGCATTCTTATTCATACACTGTTATTCATATAATCTTATTCATATACTCTTATTCATACACTCTTATTCATACACTCTTATTCATACACTCTTATTCATGCATTCTTATTCATACACTGTTATTCATATAATCTTATTCATATACTCTTATTCATACACTCTTATTCATACACTCTTATTCATACACTCTTATTCATGCATTCTTATTCATACACTGTTATTCATATAATCTTATTCATATACTCTTATTCATACACTCTTAGTCATCCACTCTTATTCATATACTCTTATTCATACACTCTTATTCATACACTCTTATTCATACACTCTTAGTCATCCACTCTTATTCATACACTCTTATTCATGCATTCTTATTCATACACTGTTATTCATATAATCTTATTCATATACTCTTATTCATACACTCTTAGTCATCCACTCTTATTCATATACTCTTATTCATACACTCTTATTCATACACTCTTATTCATATACTCTTATTCATACACTCTTAGTCATCCACTCTTATTCATATACTCTTATTCATACACTCTTATTCATACACTCTTAGTCATCCACTCTTAGTCATCCACTCTTATTCATACACTCTTATTCATGCATTCTTATTCATACACTGTTATTCATATAATCTTATTCATATACTCTTATTCATACACTCTTATTCATATACTCTTATTCATATACTCTTATTCATACACTGTTATTCATATACTCTTATTCATACATTCTTATTCATACACTCTTATTCATATACTCTTATTCATATACTCTTATTCATACACTGTTATTCATACACTCTTAGTCATCCACTCTTATTCATACACTCTTAGTCATCCACTCTTTCCATCCACTGCGGAGGTCGAGGAAGGCAGTCAGAGTCCAGGGGGAAGATCGGCAGGTGAGGCGCACGGCTCACTGCGGAGACACGGATGTACTGTGGGAACAGGAGATGACAAGGACAAATAAGGACTAGACACGAGGGAGACAAAGCGAGCAAAAGAGAGAGACACAGGTGAGGAGCCAGAGACGTGAAGCTTACTGAATCAGGGCTTTGTTCCGGCGTGGAGTAGTCAGTGGAGTGAGCCTTTATGCTGCTGCTTCTCGTCAAGACCAGGTGCGTTGATTGATGATTGCCGCCGGCTGTGGAGGCGCGTGGCCGTGGTCTGCGTGGCGCGTGCGGGGGCGTGTCCTGCGGTGCTTGCAGCGTAGCTTCGAGGAGCTCCTGCCGAGGAGGGAGAAGCAGACTGCGCGAGCGCCGTAACAGTGCCCCCCCTCTTATGCGAGGCTCTCAACGAGCGCCGGAGAGCTCCAGGGTTGACCTGATAGAAGTCCTCCAGAAGGGTGGGGTCAGCAAGGTAGGAGGCCGACACCCAGGATCTATCCTCTGGACCATAACCCTCCCAATGTACCAAAAATACCAGGCCCCTACCTTGCCGACGGACCCCAAGGATCTCCTTGACGGTCCAAACTGGGTCACCGTTATCCAGAGGGGTAGGGTCAGGGGAAGAGAGTGGAGAACTGGAGACAGGCTTACTCTGGGATACATGGACCACCGGATGTCGCTTCACCGAGGGGGGTAGAGACAGACTAACAGATACTGTTGGATAAGCTCAGAGCAATCGGATTTAACAAAACCTCATGGAGCTGGATGCAATCCTACTTGGAGGGGAGGAAACAGGTGGTAGAGGTGAACGGCACCGTGTCCCCCCCCCCCCTCTCAGTGAGCTGTGGAGTCCCCCAAGGCAGTATATTAGGGCCTTTACTGTTCCTGGTATACATAAACGACATGTCATCGGCATGCGACTGTGAATTGTTTTTGTTTGCGGATGACTCTGCCTTGCTGGTATCCGGCAAGGACAAGTCACAGGTGGAGAAAATCCTCAGTGCTGAACTCTGTAGAACTTGCACCTGGCTCGCTGACAACAAGCTATCCATACACTTGGGTAAAACGGAATCCATCCTGTTTGGGTCCCACATCAACCTTAAGAAAGAGAGATTTCTCTATAGAATCTCCTCTCTGGTCAACAAAAGCACCTTGAGGATTCTGGTGGGAACTCTCGTTCAACCCTTTAAACTATCATACAAAAGATTTATTCCTCTGACTAGATCTTTACTACCTTCAGAGTGACCTGACTGGGATTTGAACCCAGAACCCTTTGATTGGGAGCTAGCTGCTTTAACCATTCAGCTATCTGTGGTATTCTTGAAAGGAGATTTCCGTCCCCAATGACATATTTAGTTGAGAACCTGTCTCAGTAAACTATGATATAAAAGAGTAATTTCTCTGACTGGATCTTTCCTAGTCACCAAACAATCTGACTGGGATTTGAACCCAGTCCCATTTGATTGGGTACTAGCTGCTTTGACCACTAAGCTATTCTTGGTCTTCTTGAAGCTAGATTTCGGGCCCCAATGACATATTTAATTGAGAACCTGTCTCACTAAACCACAATGATAGTGAAACAAAACACTAACTCCCTACTGGGATTTGAACCCAGTACCCCTTGCTTGGTGGCCGACAGTGTTAACCACTCAGCTGTCCCAGGTCTTGCAGAGCTAGATTCCAGGCCCTAATGACAAATATAATCGAGGACCCGTCTTAGTGAACTACGATGGAGGTGAACCAAAACTTTGGAGCTTTGTTAAGTTACTGATCAAGCAAATAGTCAATCATGACATTGCTGGTTTTACTGCTGTTGGGCAGCACACACACACAGAGTACTTACAAGCAGACACAGTGTGTGGACAGAAAAGGGAGAATGGACGCATTTTGGTGTAAAAAGTAAAGATAAAGGTGAAGTTATAACACTGAAACACCCTCAGGAAGAGCTGCTTTAAGACATGGCTAACTAGCTCGCAGCTAACACACATCCACAGTGTTTCAGCTACTTCTAAATCACTAATCCTGGCCTCCATGGCGACAAATAAAGTACGTTTTTTACAAGTAGCATTATCACTGGAGGATGAGGAATACCTAAACATGCTTCACTACACACCGTAGGAGGATACAATATCTCACCGCCGTCACAATGTAAACAAATGACATGGGTGGATCTACACCTGACATCTACTGTAATGACACCAAGTACAAGAGCGTATCTAGTCGATACTACTATGATTACATCGATATTTTTTATCGTCACAAAATCTTTTTTCCTTTTTTTTGTAAATGTATATTATGTTTATAAAGTCAGTAAATACGTCCCTGGACACATGAGGACTTTGAAAATGACCAATGTATGATCCTGTAACTACTTGGTATCAGATCGATACCTAAATGTGTGGTATCATCCAAAACTAATGTAAAGTATCAAAGAAGAGAAGAATAAGTGATTATTACATTTGAACAAAAGTGTAGATAGGAAATGTTGAAACGGAAAATAAGCAGATTTTAACAGCAAATGAACAAGTAGATTAATAATAAATTTTTGCAGTTTGTCCCTCATAATGTGTATAAAATAATAGGTAGATAAATGACAATATGTTAATGCATACGTCAGCAGACTAAATAGGAGTCTTTGTTTGTTTACTTATTACTAAAAGACAAGTTGTCTAGTATGTTCACTATTTTATTTGAGGACTAAATGACAATAATAAACATATGTTTCATGTACACTAAGATGTTTTGTTCAAATAAAGCTAATAATGCAATTTTTTGTGGTACCCTTTTTTTAGAAAAGTATCAAAATACATTTTGGTACCGGTACTGTTACGTAAGACGAAGGGGGAAGGAGACGGTACGACAGCAGGAGGTCTAGCTCAACGGGTTTTATTTGAGCTTGATGATTACGTCGGGTGTGTATGCTACTATGTGTGTGGATGCAGGGCTATGTGTAGAAGTTAACCAAATATAAGTTACCAGAGGTTATTGTAAGTGTGTGTTGGTTGTGGCAGCAAAGAAGTCCAGAGGGGCGAAGCAAAAGAGGTTCGTGATCCGAGCGAGGTCCGTGGGGGCAGGAGAGAGGCGTCCAGAAGTCCAGGTCCGAGTGCGGGGGTCGAGGAAGGCAGTCAGAGTCCAGGGGGAAGATCGGCAGGTGAGGCGCACGGCTCACTGCGGAGACACGGAGGTACTGTGGGAGGAGATGCCATTTTTAGGTTTTGTAGGGACTCCTGATGACGTTTTGAGACATCTCCTACAACTACAGCACCAGAATTGTACTGCTGAAGCAAGTCCGTTTTTTGGCATTTTTACGACAGGGTCCCCCCTTACGACATTTTAGCAAAAAATGTTTTTCGTAAAAAATGCATTTTCTTACATTTTCTTACATTTACAGGTTTAGTCGGGACTCCTGATGACGTTTTGAGACATCTCCTACAACTACAGCACCAGAATTGTGCTGCTGAAGCAAGTCCGTTTTTTGGCATTTTTACGACAGGGTCCCCCCTTACGACATTTTAGCAAAAAATTTTTTTCTTAAAAAATGCATTTTCTTACATTTACGGGTTTAGTCGGGACTCCTGATGACGTTTTGAGACATCTCCTACAACTACAGCACCAGAATTGTGCTGCTGAAGCAAGTCCGTTTTTTGAATTTTTTTTTGTAAAAAAAAAGTTTTCCCAAAAAAGCATTTTATGCCATTTGTAGGTTTTGTAGGGACTCCTGATGATGTTTTGAGACATCTCCTACAACTACAGCACCAGAATTGTACTGCTGAAGCAAGTGCGTTTTTTGGCATTTTTACGACAGGGTCCCCCCTTACGACATTTTAGCAAAAAAATTTTTTCTTAAAAAATGCATTTTCTTACATTTACGGGTTTAGTCGGGACTCCTGATGACGTTTTGAGACATCTCCTACAACTACAGCACCAGAATTGTGCTGCTGAAGCAAGTCCGTTTTTTTGAATTTTTTTTACGACATTTTGCAAAATATTTTTTTTCCGTAAAATATGCATTTTCTTCTAATTTCTTCCATTTTTGGGTTTAGTCGGGACTCCTGGTGACGTTTTGAGACATCTCCTACAACTACAGCACCAGAATTGTGCCGCTGAAGCAAGTCCGTTTTTTGGAATTTTTACGACAGGGTCCCCCCTTACGACATTTTAGCAAAAAATGTTTTTCTTAAAAAATGCATTTTCTTACATTTACGGGTTTAGTCGGGACTCCTGATGACGTTTTGAGACATCTCCTACAACTACAGCACCAGAATTGTGCTGCTGAAGCAAGTCTGTTTTTTGAATTTTTTTTTGTAAAAAAAAAGTTTGCCCAAAAAAAGCATTTTATGCCATTTTTAGGTTTTGTAGGGACTCCTGATGACGTTTTGAGACATCTCCTACAACTACAGCACCAGAATTTACTGCTGAAGCAAGTCCGTTTTTTGGCATTTTTACGACAGGGTCCCCCCTTACGACATTTTAGCAAAAAATGTTTTTCGTAAAAAATGCATTTTCTTACATTTTCTTACATTTACGGGTTTAGTCGGGACTCCTGATGACGTTTTGAGACATCTCCTACAACTACAGCACCAGAATTGTGCTGCTGAAGCAAGTCCGTTTTTTGGCATTTTTACGACAGGGTCCCCCCTTACGACATTTTAGCAAAAAATGTTTTTCTTAAAAAATGCATTTTCTTACATTTTCTTACATTTACGGGTTTAGTCGGGACTCCTGATGACGTTTTGAGACATCTCCTACAACTACAGCACCAGAATTGTGCTGCTGAAGCAAGTCCGTTTTTTGGAAATTTTTTTTGTAAAAAAAAAGTTTTCCCAAAAAAAGCATTTTATGCCATTTTTAGGTTTTGTAGGGACTCCTGATGACGTTTTGAGACATCTCCTACAACTACAGCACCAGAATTGTACTGCTGAAGCAAGTCCGTTTTTTGGCATTTTTACGACAGGGTCCCCCCTTACGACATTTTAGCAAAAATTTTTTTTCTTAAAAAATGCATTTTCTTACATTTTCTTACATTTACGGGTTTAGTCGGGACTCCTGATGACGTTTTGAGACATCTCCTACAACTACAGCACCAGAATTGTGCTGCTGAAGTAAGTCCGTTTTTTTGGATTTTTTTTACGACATTTTGCTAAATATTTTTTTCCCGTAAAATATGCATTTTCTTCTAATTTCTTCCATTTTCGGGTTTAGTCGGGACTCCTGATGACGTTTTGAGACATCTCCTACAACTACAGCACCAGAATTGTACTGCTGAAGCAAGTCCGTTTTTTGGAATTTTTACGACAGGGTCCCCCCTTACGACATTTTAGCAAAAAATGTTTTTCTTAAAAAATGCATTTTCTTACATTTTCTTACATTTACGGGTTTAGTCGGGACTCCTGATGACGTTTTGAGACATCTCCTACAACTACAGCACCAGAATTGTGCTGCTGAAGCAAGTCCGTTTTTTGGAATTTTTTTTTGTAAAAAAAAAGTTTTCCCAAAAAAAGCATTTTATGCCATTTTTAGGTTTTGTAGGGACTCCTGATGACGTTTTGAGACATCTCCTACAACTACAGCACCAGAATTGTACTGCTGAAGCAAGTCCGTTTTTTGGCATTTTTACGACAGGGTCCCCCCTTACGACATTTTAGCAAAAAATGTTTTTCTTAAAAAATGCATTTTCTTACATTTTCTTACATTTACGGGTTTAGTCGGGACTCCTGATGACGTTTTGAGACATCTCCTACAACTACAGCACCAGAATTGTGCTGCTGAAGCAAGTCCGTTTTTTGGCATTTTTACGACAGGGCCCCCCTTACATTTTAGGAAAAAAAAAATTTCTTAAAAAATGCATTTTCTTACATTTTCTTACATATACGGGTTTAGTCAGGACTCCTGATGACGTTTTGAGACATCTCCTACAACTACAGCACCAGAATTGTGCTGCTGAAGCAAGTCCGTTTTTTGGAATTTTTTTTTGTAAAAAAAAAGTTTTCCCAAAAAAAGCATTTTATGCCATTTTTAGGTTTTGTAGGGACTCCTGATGACGTTTTGAGACATCTCCTACAACTACAGCACCAGAATTGTGCTGCTGAAGCAAGTCCGTTTTTTGGAAATTTTTTTTGTAAAAAAAAAGTTTTCCCAAAAAAAGCATTTTATGCCATTTTTAGGTTTTTTAGGGACTCCTGATGACGTTTTGAGACATCTCCTACAACTACAGCACCAGAATTGTACTGCTGAAGTAAGTCCGTTTTTTGGCATTTTTACGACAGGGTCCCCCCTTACGACATTTTAGCAAAACATTTTTTTCTTAAAAAATGCATTTTCTTACATTTTCTTACATTTACGGGTTTAGTCGGGACTCCTGATGACGTTTTGAGACATCTCCTACAACTACAGCACCAGAATTGTGCTGCTGAAGCAAGTCCGTTTTTTGGCATTTTTACGAGAGGGTCCCCCCTTACGACATTTTAGCAAAAAATGTTTTTCTTAAAAAATGCATTTTCTTACATTTTCTTACATTTACGGGTTTAGTCGGGACTCCTGATGACGTTTTGAGACATCTCCTACAACTACAGCACCAGAATTGTACTGCTGAAGCAAGTCCGTTTTTTGGCATTTTTACGACAGGGTCCCCCCTTACGACATTTTAGCAAAAAATGTTTTTCTTAAAAAATGCATTTTCTTACATTTTCTTACATTTACGGGTTTAGTCGGGACTCCTGATGACGTTTTGAGACATCTCCTACAACTACAGCACCAGAATTGTGCTGCTGAAGCAAGTCTGTTTTTTGAATTTTTTTTTGTAAAAAAAAAGTTTGCCCAAAAAAAGCATTTTATGCCATTTTTAGGTTTTGTAGGGACTCCTGATGACGTTTTGAGACATCTCCTACAACTACAGCACCAGAATTGTACTGCTGAAGCAAGTCCGTTTTTTGGCATTTTTACGACAGGGTCCCCCCTTACGACATTTTAGCAAACATTTTTTTTCTTAAAAAAAGCATTTTCTTACATTTTCTTACATTTACGGGTTTAGTCGGGACTCCTGATGACGTTTTGAGACATCTCCTACAACTACAGCACCAGAATTGTGCTGCTGAAGCAAGTCCGTTTTTTGGAATTTTTACGACAGGGTCCCCCCTTACGACATTTTAGCAAAAAATGTTTTTCTAAAAAAATGCATTTTCTTACATTTACGGGTTTAGTCGGGACTCCTGATGACGTTTTGAGACATCTCCTACAACTACAGCACCAGAATTGTGCTGCTGAAGCAAGTCCGTTTTTTGGAATTTTTACGACAGGGTCCCCCCTTACGACATTTTAGCAAAAAATGTTTTTCGTAAAAAATGCATTTTCTTACATTTTCTTACATTTACGGGTTTAGTCGGGACTCCTGATGACGTTTTGAGACATCTCCTACAACTACAGCACCAGAATTGTGCTGCTCAAACAAGTCCGTTTTTTGAATTTTTTTTTGTAAAAAAAAAGTTTTCCCAAAAAAAGCATTTTATGCAATTTTTAGGTTTTGTAGGGACTCCTGATGACGTTTTGAGACATCTCCTACAACTACAGCACCAGAATTGTGCTGCTGAAGCAAGTCCGTTTTTTGGCATTTTTACGACAGGGTCCCCCCTTACGACATTTTAGCAAAAAATGTTTTTCTTAAAAAATGCATTTTCTTACATTTTCTTACATTTACGGGTTTAGTCGGGACTCCTGATGACGTTTTGAGACATCTCCTACAACTACAGCACCAGAATTGTGCTGCTGAAGCAAGTCCGTTTTTTGGAATTTTTTTTTTGTAAAAAAAAAAGTTTTCCCAAAAAAAGCATTTTATGTCATTTTTAGGTTTTGTAGGGACTCCTGATGACGTTTTGAGACATCTCCTACAACTACAGCACCAGAATTGTACTGCTGAAGCAAGTCCGTTTTTTGGCATTTTTACGACAGGGTCCCCCCTTACGACATTTTAGCAAAAAATGTTTTTCTAAAAAAATGCATTTTCTTACATTTACGGGTTTAGTCGGGACTCCTGATGACGTTTTGAGACATCTCCTACAACTACAGCACCAGAATTGTGCTGCTCAAACAAGTCCGTTTTTTGAATTTTTTTTTGTAAAAAAAAAGTTTTCCCAAAAAAAGCATTTTATGCAATTTTTAGGTTTTGTAGGGACTCCTGATGACGTTTTGAGACATCTCCTACAACTACAGCACCAGAATTGTGCTGCTGAAGCAAGTCCGTTTTTTTGCATTTTTACGACAGGGTCCCCCCTTTACGACATTTTAGCAAAAAATGTTTTTCTTAAAAAATGCATTTTCTTACATTTTCTTACATTTACGGGTTTAGTCGGGACTCCTGATGACGTTTTGAGACATCTCCTACAACTACAGCACCAGAATTGTGCTGCTGAAGCAAGTCCGTTTTTTTGATTTTTTTTTTCGACATTTTGCAAAATATTTTTTTTTCGTAAAATATGCATTTTCTTCTAATTTCTTCCATTTTCGGGTTTAGTCGGGACTCCTGATGACGTTTTGAGACATCTCCTACAACTACAGCACCAGAATTGTGCTGCTGAAGCAAGTCCGTTTTTTGGCATTTTTACGACAGGGCCCCCCTTACATTTTAGAAAAAAAAGTTTTTCTTAAAAAATGCATTTTCTTACATTTTCTTACATTTACGGGTTTAGTCGGGACTCCTGATGACGTTTTGAGACATCTCCTACAACTACAGCACCAGAATTGTGCTGCTGAAGCAAGTCCGTTTTTTGGAATTTTTACGACAGAGTCCCCCCTTACGACATTTTAGCAAAAAATGTTTATCGTAAAAAATGCATTTTCTTACATTTTCTTACATTTACGGGTTTAGTCGGGACTCCTGATGACGTTTTGAGACATCTCCTACAACTACAGCACCAGAATTGTGCTGCTGAAGCAAGTCTGTTTTTTGAATTTTTTTTTGTAAAAAAAAAGTTTGCCCAAAAAAGCATTTTATGCCATTTTTCGGTTTTGTAGGGACTCCTGATGACGTTTTGAGACATCTCCTACAACTACAGCACCAGAATTGTACTGCTGAAGCAAGTCCGTTTTTTGGCATTTTTACGACATTTTAGCAAAAAAATGTTTTCTTAAAAAATGCATTTTCTTACATTTACGTGTTTAGTCGGGACTCCTGATGACGTTTTGAGACATCTCCTACAACTACAGCACCAGAATTGTGCTGCTGAAGCAAGTCCGTTTTTTTGAATTTTTTTTACGACATTTTGCAAAATATTTTTTTTCCGTAAAATATGCATTTTCTTCTAATTTCTTCCATTTTCGGGTTTAGTCGGGACTCCTGATGACGTTTTGAGACATCTCCTACAACTACAGCACCAGAATTGTACTGCTGAAGCAAGTCCGTTTTTTGGCATTTTTACGACAGGGTCCCCCCTTACGACATTTTAGCAAAAAATGTTTTTCTTAAAAAATGCATTTTCTTACGTTTTCTTACATTTACGGGTTTAGTCGGGACTCCTGATGACGTTTTGAGACATCTCCTACAACTACAGCACCAGAATTGTGCTGCTGAAGCAAGTCCGTTTTTTGGAATTTTTTTTTGTAAAAAAAAAGTTTTCCCAAAAAAAGAATTTTATGCCATTTTTAGGTTTTGTAGGGACTCCTGATGACGTTTTGAGACATCTCCTACAACTACAGCACCAGAATTGTGCTGCTGAAGCAAGTCCGTTTTTTTGAATTTTTTTTACGACATTTTGCAAAATATTTTTTTTCCGTAAAATATGCATTTTCTTCTAATTTCTTCCATTTTCGGGTTTAGTCGGGACTCCTGATGACGTTTTGAGACATCT